>NC_079193.1:254717967-255060467 GCF_029499605.1 Hyla sarda
TTCATCATACAATTTAAACCTTCTGGATCTGTACTATGGTTTAAAGGAAAGGGTTCTGTAGCTAAGGGGGGCCTAGCACCCGCACAGACGAATCAATTTTCTATTTTTAATGTTTTGGCAGTATATATAAGCCATGCTAGCCACTCATTTTTATCCTGATACCCTGTCTCTAGGGCTATGATATCCTCTATGGTGAGGTTGATGAAGCTTATAGTTTTATTTAATATTTTCACTGTGGTATAAGGCATTTCCCTTTTCTAGGATTTCACTTTTAGGTACATCCTTTCCTCTAGGTCTGACTTATAAGAAAAACCCTCCTATAGGATCTGTTCCTGATACTTCTACTCTCCAACAGGGCATCTCTGATCTGTCTTTTAGGCATCCTTTAGAGTGATTAATAATAATAGGTTACAGTTCCTAATATCAGTACATTGGGGTTTACTGGCTCTTACAACAGATAACCTTTGTTTTGGGCCAGTTAACCCTTGGATGTCATATCCCTAACTGGCTTATTGCCATAGGTTACATTCTTTCCCAAATAGAGCATAACATACATATATGCACATACACATACATTACTATTTCTTATCTCGTTTACCTGTCTTAAATCCCATACCCAATCAACTGGCACAGGTCTACTCGTATTGTACTGCTGATTCCCTCCTGGAATGTCAAATTGAGAGTTCTACCTACAGCCACCCAGTCTGCTAGTTGTGTCTGATCATGGAGTCTATACAAAAAGGTTTGAGAGTATCCTTCCTAGGATTCCCTGAATTTCCACCAGATTCCCCATAAGTATTATCCATATCATCCTATCCAGCTGAGGAGCTCCAAGGGGTAGGGTATTGGAGGCTTCACCAGTTTGAGATAGTTTCTGCCTTATGCAGAATCTCTCTTTGTAGCCAGACTTATTGGAGACACCTCAGCCTTCTCACCCTACAGAAACTTTTAACAGTGAGACTGATGGATCCAGGTATTCCTCTCAGCTGACCAGCTATCCTTATCACTGTAGGGTGGTTAGTAGGACTTGGTAGGGTCCCTTCTACTTAGGCGAATGTCATTGTTTCTTCTTGATCACTTTTATAAGGACACAGTCTACAATTTAAAAACAACTTCTATGGGCCCTTCTGGAATGGCACAGATTTGGTTAATTTGATTCTGTTCCAACAGTCTGGGCATTCACTGGTCAAAAAAAATAAATAAAGGGAACACTTAAACAACACAATGTAACTCCAAGTCAATCACAATTCTGTGAAATCACACTGTCCACTCAGGAAGCAACACCGATTGACAATCAATTTCACATGCTGTTGTGCAAATGGAACAGACAAAGGGTGGAAATTATAGGCAATTAGCAAGACACCCCCAATAAAGAAGTGGTTCTGCAGGTGGTGATCACAGACCACTTCTCAGTTCCTATGCTTCCTGGCTGATGTTAGCATGAGACGGAGGTAGCATGAGACGGAGTCTACAACCCACACAAGTGGCTCAGGTAGTGCTGCTCATCCAGGATGGCACATCAATACAAGCTGTGGCAAGAAGGTTTGCTGTGTCTGTCAGCGTAGTGTCCAGAGCATGGAGGCGCTACCAGGAGACAGACCAGTACATCAGGAGACATGGAGGAGGCAGTAGGAGGGCAACAACCCAGCAGCAGGACCGCTACCTCCACCTTTGTGCAAGGAGGAGCAGGAGGAGCACTGACAGAGCCCTGTAAAAATTACATCCAGCAGGCCACAAATGTGCATGTGTCCACTTAAACGTTCAGAAACAGACTATGAGGGTGGTATGAGGGCCCGACGTCCACAGGTGGGGGTTGTGCTTGCATCCCAACACCATGCAGGACATTTGGCATATGCCAAAGAACACAAAGATTTGCAAATTCGCCACTGGCGCCCTGTGCTCTTCACGTGACAGAGTCTGGAGACGCCATGGAAAACTTTCTGCTGCCTGCAACATCCTCCAGCATGACTGGTTTGGCCGTGGGTCAGTAATGGTGTGGGGTGGCATTTCTATAGGGGGCTGCATAGCCCTCCATGTGCTTGCCAGAGGTTCCCCGACTTGCAGGCCCGTGTGGCTGTTCGGAACAGCGCACTGCTGCTACGAGCAGGACATGGGGGGGGGGGGGGTTGGGTCATCGTCGCCGGATCAGCAGTGTAATGCAGAGAAGAAAAGGGAAGAACAAACATACCCTAATGATAGGGTGAACTAAATTCTGAAAATGGGAAAGTCCAGCACATGACCAGGGACCAGACAAAGGAGGTCATACCATTAAAAAGTCAGGAGTGAAAAGAAAGAACAAAGGTGGGATGGCAGGGGGGGAAGAAAATACTGAGCCTTAAACTGATGCCAAATCATCCTAGTGAAAGCCATTGGAGCTGGCAATGAAGCAGAAGGCAGAGGGTTGTTAAGGGACAATAAGAAAGCATTGGGATGTACCTGTGTAACCAAAAGCTTCTCAATCACTGTCCACATCTTATAAGAAGGAAAGGAAGTCCGGTAAGGGAGCTGGTGCAAGTGGGCTGCATGGTAGACATTTGAGGGTGCAAAGTTTTTGTTAAAGGGGTAGTCCAGTGGTGAAAAACTTATCCCCTATCCTAAGGAAAGGGGATAAGTTTGAGATCGCGGGGGGTCCGACCGCTGGGGGCCCCCTGCGACCTCTCTGTACGGGGCCCTGGCTCTCCGGCCAGATAACGGGTGTCGACCTCCGCATGAATCGGCGGCCGACACGCCCCCTCAATACATCTCTATGGCAGAGCCGGAGATTGCCGAAGGCAGCGCTTCGGCTCTGCCATAGAGTTGTATTGAGGGGGCGTGTCGGCCGCCGCTTTGTGCGGGGGGGCGACACGCCCCCTTCGCGCGGGCTGTCGGGGCCCCGTACAGGAGATCGCAGGGGGCCCCAGCGGTTGGACCCCCCGCGATCTCAAACTTATCCCTATCCTTAGGATAGGGGATAAGTTGTTCACCACTGGGTTCACCACTGGACTACTCCTTTAACTGACACAAAGCAAAAACTACATATTCTAAAATGTTTGTGTCACGATGCCGGCTGGCAGGTAGTGGATCCTCTGTGCCAGAGAGGGATTGGCGTGGACCGTGCTAGTGGATCGGTTCTAAGTCACTACTGGTTTTCACCAGAGCCCGCCGCAAAGCGGGATGGTCTTGCTGCGGCGGTAGTGACCAGGTCGTATCCACTAGCAACGGCTCAACCTCTCTGGCTGCTGAAGATAGGCGCGGTACAAGGGAGTAGACAGAAGCAAGGTCGGACGTAGCAGAAGGTCGGGGCAGGCAGCAAGGATCGTAGTCAGGGGCAACGGCAGGAGGTCTGGAACACAGGCTAGGAACATACAAGGAACGCTTTCACTGGCACAATGGCAACAAGATCCGGCAGGGAAGTGCAGGGGAAGTGAGGTGATATAGGGAAGTGCACAGGTGAAGACACTAATTGGAATCACTGCGCCAATCAGCGGCGCAGTGGCCCTTTAAATCGCAAAGACCCGGCGCGCGCGCGCCCTAGGGAGCGGGGCCGCGCGCGCGGGGACAGGACCGAGGGAGAGCGAGTCAGGTACGGGAGCCGGGGTGCGCATCGCGAGCGGGCGCTACCCGCATCGCGAATCGCATCCCGGCTGGCAGCAGAATCGCAGCGCCCCGGGTCAGTGGATCTGACCAGAGCGCTGCAGCGGAGAGAGTGTAGCGAGCGCTCCGGGGAGGAGCGGAGACCCGGAGCGCTCGGCGTAACAGTACCCCCCCCCTTGGGTCTCCCCCTCTTTTTAGGGCCTGAGAACCTGAGGAGCAGACTTTTATCTAGGATGTTGTCCTCAGGTTCCCAGGATCTCTCTTCAGGACCACAACCCTCCCAGTCCACTAAAAAAAAAGTTTTCCCTCTGACCTTTTTAGAGGCTAAGATCTCTTTGACAGAGAAGATGTCCGAGGAGCCGGAAACAGGAGTGGGAGGAACAGATTTGGGAGAAAAACGGTTGAGGATGAGTGGTTTAAGAAGAGAGACGTGAAAGGCATTAGGGATACGAAGAGAAGGAGGAAGAAGAAGTTTGTAAGAGACAGGATTAATTTGACACAAAATTTTGAAAGGACCAAGATAGCGTGGTCCCAACTTGTAGCTAGGGACACGGAAGCGGACATATTTAGCGGAGAGCCATACCTTGTCTCCAGGGGAAAAAACGGGAGGAGCTCTTCTTTTCTTATCCGCGAACCTCTTCATGCGTGAAGAAGCCTGTAAGAGAGAATTTTGGGTCTCTCTCCATATAATGGAAAGGTCACGAGAAATTTCATCCACAGCGGGCAGACCAGAGGGCAAGGGGGTAGGGAGGGGGGGAAGAGGGTGACGGCCGTACACCACGAAAAATGGGGATTTGGAGGAAGATTCAGAGACTCTGAAGTTATACGAGAATTCGGCCCATGGAAGGAGATCTGCCCAGTCATCCTGGCGGGAGGAAACAAAATGTCGCAAATAATCACCCAAGACTTGGTTAATTCTTTCTACTTGTCCATTGGACTGGGGATGATATGCAGAAGAAAAATTTAATTTAATCTTGAGTTGTTTACAGAGAGCCCTCCAGAATTTAGACACAAATTGGACGCCTCTATCCGAGACGATCTGCGTAGGCAACCCGTGAAGACGAAAAATGTGTACAAAAAATTGTTTAGCCAACTGAGGCGCTGAAGGAAGACCAGGAAGAGGGATGAAATGTGCCATTTTGGAGAATCGATCAACGACCACCCAAATAACAGTGTTGCCACGGGAAGGGGGTAAATCAGTAATAAAATCCATACCAATCAGAGACCAAGGCTGTTCGGGGACAGGCAGGGGATGAAGAAAACCAGCGGGCTTCTGGCGAGGAGTCTTATCCCGGGCACAGATAGTGCAGGCTCGCACAAAGTCCACAACATCCGTCTCCAGAGTCGGCCACCAATAGAAGCGGGAGATGAGTTGCACAGATTTCTTGATGCCCCCATGACCAGCGAGATGGGAGGAGTGACCCCATTTGAGGATTCCGAGGCGTTGGCGTGGAGAAACAAAGGTCTTTCCTGGAGGAGTTTGCCTGATGGAGGCTGGAGAAGTGGAGATCAGGCAGTCAGGTGGAATGATGTGTTGCGGAGAGAGTTCAACTTCTGAGGCATCCGAGGAACGAGAGAGAGCATCGGCCCTAATGTTCTTATCGGCAGGACGAAAGTGAATCTCAAAATTAAATCGGGCAAAGAACAGAGACCACCGGGCCTGGCGAGGATTCAGCCGTTGGGCAGACTGGAGGTAGGAGAGGTTCTTGTGGTCGGTGTAAATAATAACTGGAAATCTTGATCCCTCCAGCAGATGCCTCCATTCCTCAAGTGCTAATTTAATGGCTAGAAGCTCTCGATCCCCGATGGAGTAGTTCCTCTCCGCCGGAGAGAAGGTCCTAGAAAAAAAACCACAAGTGACAGCATGCCCGGAAGAATTTTTTTGTAAAAGAACAGCTCCAGCTCCCACTGAGGAGGCATCAACCTCCAATAGGAAGGGTTTGGAAGGGTCAGGTCTGGAGAGCACGGGAGCCGAAGAAAAGGCAGACTTGAGTCGTTTAAAGGCGTCTTCCGCTTGAGGAGGCCACGACTTGGGATCGGCATTTTTTTTGGTTAAAGCCACGATAGGAGCCACAACGGTAGAAAAATGTGGAATAAATTGCCTGTAATAATTGGCGAACCCCAAAAAGCGTTGGATAGCACGGAGTCCGGAGGGGCGTGGCCAATCTAAGACGGCAGAGAGTTTGTCTGGATCCATTTGTAGTCCCTGGCCAGAGACCAAATATCCTAGAAAAGGAAGAGATTGGCATTCAAACAGACATTTCTCAATTTTGGCATAGAGTTGATTGTCACGAAGTCTCTGAAGAACCATACGGACATGCTGGCGGTGTTCTTCTAGATTGGCAGAAAAAATTAGGATATCGTCCAGATATACAACAACACAGGAGTATAACAGATCACGAAAAATTTCATTGACAAAGTCTTGGAAGACAGCAGGGGCGTTGCACAGGCCAAAGGGCATGACCAGATACTCAAAGTGTCCATCTCTGGTGTTAAACGCCGTTTTCCACTCATCCCCCTCTCTGATGCGGATGAGGTTATAGGCGCCTCTTAAGTCCAATTTAGTAAAGATGTGGGCACCTTGGAGGCGATCAAAGAGTTCAGAGATGAGGGGTAGGGGGTAGCGGTTCTTAACCGTGATTTTATTAAGACCGCGGTAGTCAATGCAAGGACGTAGGGAGCCATCTTTTTTGGACACAAAGAAAAATCCAGCTCCGGCAGGAGAGGAGGATTTACGGATAAAGCCCTTTTTTAAATTTTCCTGGACATACTCAGACATGGCAAGAGTCTCTGGGGCAGAGAGAGGATAAATTCTGCCCCGGGGTGGAGTAGTACCCGGGAGGAGGTCGATAGGGCAATCATAAGGCCTGTGAGGAGGTAGAGTCTCAGCTTGTTTTTTGCAGAAAACATCCGCGAAGTCCATATAGGCCTTAGGGAGACCGGTTACTGAGGGAACCACAGAGTCACGGCAAGGGTTACTGGGAACCGGTCTTAGACAGTCCTTGGAACAAGAGGGCCCCCAACTCTTGATCTCCCCAGTGGACCAATCCAGGGTTGGGGAATGAAGTTGAAGCCAGGGAAGTCCAAGGAGAATTTCCGAGGTGCAATTGGGGAGGACCAAAAGTTCAATCCTCTCGTGATGAGATCCGATGCTCATTAGAAGGGGCTCCGTGCGGAAGCGTATGGTACAGTCCAATCTTTCATTGTTTACACAATTGATGTAAAGGGGTCTGGCGAGACTGGTCACTGGGATGTTGAACCTGTTGACGAGAGAGGCCAAAATAAAATTTCCTGCAGATCCAGAGTCCAAGAAGGCCACGGTAGAGAAGGAGAAGGCAGAGGCAGACATCCGCACAGGCACAGTAAGACGTGGAGAAGCCGAGTAGACATCAAGGACTGTCTCTCCTTTGTGCGGAGTCAGCGGACGTCTTTCCAGGCGGGGAGGACGGATAGGACAATCCCTCAGGAAGTGTTCGGTACTAGCACAGTACAGGCAGAGGTTCTCCATGCGGCGTCGTGTCCTCTCTTGAGGTGTCAGGCGAGACCGGTCGACCTGCATAGCCTCCACGGCGGGAGGCACAGGAACAGATTGCAGGGGACCAGAGGAGAGAGGAGCCGAGGAGAAGAAACGCCTCGTGCGAACAGAGTCCATATCTTGGCGGAGCTCCTGACGCCTTTCGGAAAAACGCATGTCAATGCGAGTGGCTAGGTGAATAAGTTCATGTAGATTAGCAGGAATTTCTCGTGCGGCCAGAACATCTTTAATGTTGCTGGATAGGCCTTTTTTAAAGGTCGCGCAGAGGGCCTCATTATTCCAGGACAATTCTGAAGCAAGAGTACGGAATTGTACGGCATACTCGCCAACGGAAGAATTACCCTGGACCAGGTTCAACAGGGCAGTCTCAGCAGAAGAGGCTCGGGCAGGTTCCTCAAAGACACTTCGGACTTCCGAGAAGAAGGAGTGTACAGAGGCAGTGACAGGATCATTGCGGTCCCAGAGCGGTGTGGCCCATGACAGGGCTTTTCCGGACAGAAGGCTGACTACGAAAGCCACCTTAGACCTTTCAGTGGGAAACAGGTCCGACATCATCTCCAGATGCAGGGAACATTGGGAAAGAAAGCCACGGCAAAACTTAGAGTCCCCATCAAATTTATCCGGCAAGGATAGGCGTAGCCCAGGAGCGGCCACTCGCTGCGGAGGAGGTGCAGGAGCTGGCGGAGGAGATGACTGCTGAAGCTGTGGTAGTAACTGTTGTAGCATAACGGTCAGTTGAGACAGCTGTTGGCCTTGTTGCGCTATCTGTTGTGACTGCTGGGCGACCACCGTGGTGAGGTCAGCGACAACTGGCAGAGGAACTTCAGCGGGATCCATGGCCGGATCTACTGTCACGATGCCGGCTGGCAGGTAGTGGATCCTCTGTGCCAGAGAGGGATTGGCGTGGACCGTGCTAGTGGATCGGTTCTAAGTCACTACTGGTTTTCACCAGAGCCCGCCGCAAAGCGGGATGGTCTTGCTGCGGCGGTAGTGACCAGGTCGTATCCACTAGCAACGGCTCAACCTCTCTGGCTGCTGAAGATAGGCGCGGTACAAGGGAGTAGACAGAAGCAAGGTCGGACGTAGCAGAAGGTCGGGGCAGGCAGCAAGGATCGTAGTCAGGGGCAACGGCAGGAGGTCTGGAACACAGGCTAGGAACATACAAGGAACGCTTTCACTGGCACAATGGCAACAAGATCCGGCAGGGAAGTGCAGGGGAAGTGAGGTGATATAGGGAAGTGCACAGGTGAAGACACTAATTGGAATCACTGCGCCAATCAGCGGCGCAGTGGCCCTTTAAATCGCAAAGACCCGGCGCGCGCGCGCCCTAGGGAGCGGGGCCGCGCGCGCCGGGACAGGACCGAGGGAGAGCGAGTCAGGTACGGGAGCCGGGGTGCGCATCGCGAGCGGGCGCTACCCGCATCGCGAATCGCATCCCGGCTGGCAGCAGAATCGCAGCGCCCCGGGTCAGTGGATCTGACCGGAGCGCTGCAGCGGAGAGAGTGTAGCGAGCGCTCCGGGGAGGAGCGGGGACCCGGAGCGCTCGGCGTAACAGTTTGGTGTATCCATATCAAATTTTGATCTTTAAAAATATATATTTTTTACCCTGTATTTTCAATGTATGATACTACACAAAATTATCCTGTTAACTTAGCAGCAACCGAGCGACACTGCATGCTTTTTTATTTAGACTATGATCTTCAAGTACATGTATGGAAATTTTTAGATTCCAAAAGAACAAGTTTATATTTAATCACCCTGAGTATAATCTGTCATGGCAATTCCTAAACAATTGTGTCTAGCTCAATTTGTAAAAAGTAAACATCTTCAATAGACGGTATTAAACTACATTACATAAAGCCATCTGCAAAGAGGGAGCTACTATCCAGTCTAGTCATGACCTATAAAATGATATGCAAGTCAGTACGTACAGGGAATGTTCTCCTGCTATTTATTTTCCTCAGTGCTTGCTCCTTGTCTGATTTTTAGCTGCGCTCCATTAATACAAGCTGAGATCTATTACTACAGTTTAGTTACAGTGCCCACAGGGAGTAGGAAGATGTCATAAACACGCCTCCTGTCTGATCATGTAGATTTGTTGCTGAAATTTCTGCAGTCTAGTATACTGCACACACCTGCATAATGGGATCTGTCAGCTGTATTTTCTGCTGCAGACATCGATGGATAGTAGTTAGTGTATAAAAGCAGACAGTACCTGTCTAACAGTAACAGTACCTGGAGCTAGGCGGTATGACCAAAAATGTGTATCACGGTATTTTTGTAAGTTACGGCGGTTCCACTGTATTTAACTCCTTAACGACGCAGGACGTATATTTATGTCCTGCGCCGGCTCCCGCGATATGAAGCGGGATCGCGCCGCGATCCCGCATTATATCGCATTGGTCCCGGCGCTAATCAACGGCCAGGACCCGCGGCTAATACCACACATCGCCGATCGCGGCGATGTGCGGTATTAACCCTTTAGAAGCGGCAGTCAAAGCTGAATGCCGCTTCTAAAGTGAAACTGAAAGTATCCCGGCTGCTCAGTCGGGCTGTTCGGGACCGCCGCGGTGAAATCGCGGCGTCCCGAACAGCTGATCGGACACCGGGAGGGCTCTTACCTGCCTCCTCGGTGTCCGATCGACGAATGACTGCTCCGTGCCTGAGATCCAGGCAGGAGCAGTCAAGCGCCGATAATGCTGATCACAGGCGTGTTAATACACGCCTGTCATCAGGATGAGAGATCAGTGTGTGCAGTGTTATAGGTCCCTATGGGACCTATAACACTGCAAAAAAAAAGTTAAAAAAAAGTGTTAATAAAGGTCATTTAACCCCTTCCCTAATAAAAGTTTGAATCACCCCCCTTTTCCCATAAAAAAAATAAAACAGTGTAAAAAAAAATAATATAAACATATGTGGTATCGCCGCGTGCGTAAATGTCCGAACTATAAAAATATATCATTACTTAAGCCGTACGGTCAATGGCGTACGCGCAAAAAAAATTCCAAAGTCCAAAAAAGCGTATTTTGATCACTTTTTATAACATTAAAAAATTAATAAAAAGTGATCAAAAAGTCCGATCAAAACAAAAATCATACCAATAAAAACTTCAGATCACGGCGCAAAAAATGAGTCCTCATACCGCCCCGTACGTGGAAAAATAAAAAAGTTATAGGGGTCAGAAGATGACATTTTTAAACGTATAAATTTTCCTGCATGTAGTTATGATTTTTTCCAGAAGTGCGACAAAATTAAACCTATATAAGTAGGGTATCATTTTAACCGTATGGACCTACAGAATAATGATGAGGTGTAATTTTTACCAAAATATGCACTGCGTAGAAACGGAAGCCCCCAAAAATTACAAAAGGGCGTTTTTTTTTTTATTTTGTCGCACAATGATTTTTTTTTCCGTTTCGCCGTGCATTTTTGGGTAAAATGACTAATGTCACTGAAAAGTAGAATTGGCGACGCAAAAAATAAGCCATAATATGGATTTTTAGGTGGAAAATTGAAAGGGTTATGATTTTTAAAAGGTAAGGAGGAAAAAACGAAAGTGCAAAAACGGAAAAACCCTGAGGGATTAACGGTATTTTCCACCCCCCAATCATGTGACCCGTGGGCGCTGCTTCTCTACCCCGACCCCCCCCCCCCCCCTCCGGTTTATCAGTCCAGCGCTGCGCTGTCCCCCATATCAGGGAACAAATCATATGTCACCTCGTCCTCCTGTGAGTTGCGGGCTGCCAGTGCTGGAAATCTGTACTGATGCACATGGTTTGGATTACAACTAAGGAGGTGGAGACAAGTGAGGTAGTGTGCTTGGCTGTGGCACTTGAGCAGCTATGCACCACCGCCTAAACACCAGGCCGATAAAAGGCAGATTATTAACCCCTTAAGGACCGGGGTTTTTTCCGTTTTTGCATTTTCGTTTTTTGCTCCTTGCCTTTAAAAAATCATAACTCTTCCAATTTTGCACCTAAAAATCCATATGATGGCTTATTTTTTGCGCCACCAATTCTAATTTGTAATGACGTCAGTCATTTTGCCCAAAAATTGACGGTGAAACGGAAAAAAAAATCATTGTGCGACAAAATTGAAAAAAAAACGCAGTTTTGTAACTTTTGGGGGCTTCCGTTTCTACGTAGTAAATTTTTCGGTAAAAATGACACCTGATCTTTATTCTGTAGGTCCATACGATTAAAATGATACCCTACTTATATAGATTTGATTTTTTCGGACTTCTGGAAAAAATCATAACTACATGCAGGAAAATTAATATGTTTAAAATTGTCATCTTCTGACCCCTATAACTTTTTTATTTTTCCGTGTAAGGGGCGGTATGAGGGCTCATTTTTTGCGCCGTGATCTGAAGTTTTTAACGGTAACATTTTTGCATTTATAGGACTTATTGATCGCTTTTTATTCATTTTTAAATGATATAAAAAGTGACCAAAAATGCACTATTTTGGACTTTGGAATTTTTTTGCGCGCACGCCATTGACCGAGCGGTTTAATTAATGATATATTTTTATAATTCGGACATTTCCGCACACGGTGATACCATATATGTTCATTTTTCTTTTTATTTACACTGTTTTTTTTTTTTATTGGAAAAGGGGGGTGATTCAAACTTTTAATAGGGGAGGAGTTAAATGATCTTTATTCACTTTTTTTTTTCACTTTTTTTTTGCAGTGTTATAGGTCCCATAGGGACCTATAACACTGCACACACTGATCTTCTATGCTGATCACTGGTTTCTCATAAGAAACCAGTGATCGATGATTCTGCCGCATGACTGCTCATGCCTGGATCTCAGGCACTGAGCAGTCATTCGGCGATCGGACAGCGAGGAGGCAGGTAGGGGCCCTCCCGCTGTCCTGTCAGCTGTTCGGGATGCCGCGATTAGCCGCGGCTATCCCGAACAGCCCGACTGAGCTAGCCGGCCACTTTCGGTTTCACTTTTAGCCGCGCGGCTCAGCTCTGAGCGCGCAGCTAAAGGGTTAATAGCGCGCGGTGCCGTGATCGGCACTGCGCGCTATTAGAGGCGGGTCCCGGCTTCACTATGACGCCGGGCCCGCCGTGATATGACGCGGGGTTACTGTGTAACCCCGCGTTATATCAGGAGAGCAGGTCAAAGGGCGTACCTGTACGCCCTTGGTCCTTAAGGGGTTAAAGGAGAACTGCGCCCCAATACATCTTATCCCCTATCCAAAAGACAGGGGATAAGATGTCTGATCACAGGGGTCCCACAGGGATCTCTGTGCACCACCCAGCGTTTGTTTAGAACACTGGGTGCAGGCAGCGGGGGTTGTGACATCACGGCCAAGCCCCTTGTGATGTCACGCCACAACATCACAAGGGGCGTGGCCGTGAAGTTACCACCCCCTGCCGGGAGTACCACTTTAAGGCAAGTTTTGCAACCACCAACAGATCCAGGAAAGTTATAGTACAGCTATACAAGTCTGTTAGCATCACTATTTACCACCACTGGCCGCACGGTAAACATCGGTGCATAGCACATCACTGTGTACTGTACAGAAGCTAGACTCCCGTCATTTTAATTAAAAGGGTATTCCAGGAATTTATTTTTATTTGACTATGCCACAGGGGCTGTAAAGTTAGTGTAGTTCATCATATAGTGTCTGTACGACGTGTGACGACGGTCTTGCAATTCTTACGTGATTTTCGCCCAATATTTATTTTTAACACAAAATTACACAGGTCTCGGGATTTACCAGGTTGCAGTGCATTGAGACATCCCATTACTAGTCAGTTGTGCAAAGCTACCCAGTCCTGATTCAACGGGTGGAGCGACCGCTGGGTGGGAGAGATTATTTTGCAACAGCTGTAGGCACCCTGGTTTGAATGTATGCAGCTCATTTGTGCTGCAATGGGTGGGGTGGCTGATGTGTGGGAGGGAGGAATGTAACTTCACACTTACTAACATGGAAACATGGGATGTATAGATTAAGAGACCAGGAAGAAGATAAAGGGGTATTCCCATATGTTACTCAAGTCTCTATGTGTAGAGCATGGCAGCATAAACAAGTTTGTATGTGCTTTATTTAGAAAACTTGTCTAGTACTGTAGATATCTCTTCTTATCTCCCCTCTTGTTAACCACAAGAAGTTATGGTTCCCGTCCACCAGCTCTGCTGGTGACATCATTCCCTGGTTGGAGCTCCTGAGCACTCTCTGTTTGGGCTTATGTCTGCAAATTCATCATGTCTGACAATTACAGGTATAGTGATTTTAGGAACTGTCAGACACATAAGCAGATAATGGTACTGCTTTAGTAGAAGTATAGAACATTTCCATACCTCTCCCATATATCCACATCTTCTCCCCTTCCCCCGGTTAAACTTGATGGTCATCTGTCTTTATTCAACCGAACTAATTATGCAATTGTGTATATTAGGTAACTGTTTTTGAGAGAAAAACAAAAGGAACACCGGGGGCGCCATAAAAAGTGTTTAACAGAAATCTCTAGATTCCAACAAAGGTTATGCTTTGTGAGACAGAACAGAGAAATTAAGTATTAAATTATGAGACAACATCAGTTAAGCTGGCTATATACAACAATAGACAACCCATCATACTGTACCATTTTCTTCTTGTAGAACAATGTACAGAAAAGAATCTGATTTCTTTCATTCTAAGTAGCTCAGAACTATTTTACTTTGTATCTATGGCTTAAAAATGGCAAAGCAGTCAGGACACATCGTAACCTCCTTTTCGTGTAAAGTCAATTTATTCCAACATGAAAACATATCTTTCCACCACCTGGTGACAAATGAAAGCAGAACAGCAGCAATGGTTTCTTCTGTGAATGTCTCAGCTCACCACATTTCAAATCATCTAATGGATATGCTGTAATCCCGTAAGTTATAACCATTTTAACACCCCATAATAAAGATATATTAGAGTGCTTATGCCAAGTATTGAAACTGGCAGGTCACATAAATCAGTGGAAAGACATACCTGTCAGAAACTTACTTTGCACAACAGCTTCATGCACAAGGAACATGACAGTGTGGTGTTGCATACACTAGCTCATTGTGGGAATCATCGACATTCTACCGCAATAGCTAGAAGTGCCTTGTGTACAATCTACCAGAACAATTGTGGCTCAAGCTTGCGCTCCTTCTTTATGGCATTGACCAATGACTTTTAAGTGTAGATCTGCCACTTAGTACAATAAATCTAATCAGCCTGTGTGTGGTCTACACTTTAATTACAGCCTTTAAATGAATTACTGTTATGCTGCATAAACCAGATGTCCGACATACGTCCCCACAGAAATGGGTAATTTATGTTCTTTCTTTATAAAATTACGAAGGGTCTTTGCTGAACGAGCTTTCACTTTCCTGCACTGAACATCGGCGGGTTCATACTCCTTAGAGAACAAGGAATACTACAGAATGGAGTGTGCTATGAAGAGGTTATGTCATGTTGATTGACTGATAAGTACTCACCCCTGGACTTTTAATGACTTACTGTATAACAATCCTGTTTTATCAGGTCTTTTTTTGTAGAATGAGTTGCAGGTTTATATTTTACAAATTGTTGTGGAACATTTAAAGGGGTATTCCAGGATTTATTTATTTTTTTGACTATGCTACAGGGGCTGTAAAGTTAGTGTAGTTCATAATATAGTGTCTGTACCTGTGTGTGACGATGGTCTCGCAATTCTTATGTGATTTTCTCCCCAATATATACATATATATATATTTTTTAAAGTATTTATTTATCAAAAAAATTTTTGGGCATATAATAATAAAACATCACAATAAAGTGTAACATACAACAAGTGTCTCCGTAGGTCCACAGGTCAACTCCGTCACAATGACAGGGAAATAATAACAGGAAAGGCAATCATGAACATAATGAAAGAGCATCCGCAGTACCATCCAGAGAAGCCCCACACCAATAGACAAGCATATACTCACACTACCACACATCCCAATGACTCCGACCACCTTCCTGCAAGACCAATATCCTGTTATAGGAAACCTAATGGGCCACTCCAGTCAGAGGGTCGGCCGACACATCCAGTAATAGAGTCCACACCTTGTCAAATTTCTTCGGGCACTTACGACTCATATACAAGGCTTGGTACATCTTTATTGACCATATTCAGCCAGCGAGACAAAGGGGGACGGGAAGCATCCATACATGTCATTACTTCCACTTTACGTGCACAGAATAGCAAGAAGCGGATCAGTAGATGTCTGTCTATGCGAACCAGAGATCCTTTCATTTATGACTCCCAGCAAGCACACCACCAGGGGAGATCTGCAAAAAAAAAAATCACCTCCCTCCAAAAAGAGGCTATAACAGGACACTCCCAAACTGCATGCAGAAAGGTCCCAACCTCCACAGAACAGTGAAAACATAAATCAGGGGAAACCACTATACGCTTAAGCTTAGCAGGGGTACAATATAACCTCAAAACATACAGAGACTGAATCAACATATCCCTACTACTAACCACCGTGGAGTAATGGAAACCCTCAACCTCTTTCCACTGGCACTCAGGAATATCAGCCACCCATTTATGATAGGCGATCGAGAATGGGCTAGGCCCCAGTGTCTGGAGGAGAGCATAGGACTGAGTAAGGGGTTTAGAGAGATCCGTGGTGCCCAGGAGAATCTCCACGTCAGAAAACACAGGAGTAAACGGCAGAGAGCCAAATTGCACCTGGACCGCATCCCAATATTTATTTTTAACAGGCATACAAAATTACTCATATCTCTCGATTTCCCAAGTTGCAGTGCGTCGAGACCAGACATCACTAGTCAGTTGTACAAAGGCAGCCAGTCCTGTTTAAGAGACCAAACGCCAACAGGAAATACCCAGATAGCCTGGCAGGTATGTATTAAAATCACCTTATGCTGGATAACCCATTTAACTTATGTTTAAAATAATGTGAGGGAAACTAAGACTAGGTTGTATTTTTTTTTAATATCTTTTACATTAATGCTCTTCATTGAACATACATAATGTTGAATTTATTGTACATACTGCTTTACAGCGTTTAGTCAGTACAGTTTTATCCCTTGTTTTTTTAAACTTCTTTCCCTCGTCCCACTGATGGACTTTTTATCAGAGTACTAGAATATGTCTATAAGAATGCTATTACACATGGCAGTTTTTTGTTTTTTTTAACTGCCAGTGCAGTTTTTGAGAAAAAAACGAAGGCTGGGTTTAGTCTGAGGAATTTCAGAGCGTAATTCCGCTTAAAAATTAGGCATGGTTCTGACACAGCAGAATCCTAATGCAGTCAATGGGATTCCCCTGCACAGTCTACAATCTGAAATTTCAGCAGCAGAGCTTACGCTGCTAAAATTTCAGCAGTGACATTATGATCATGGCTGGAGGAAGCACATCTGTGCGAAACGGAGCTTGGTTGCCATCCAGTGTCCCCCCACTACCCTCCTTCCTTACTTATGTATCTGTGAGTATTTTAATAAAGAAGAACTCTGCTAGCAACTTCTGGTGAGTCGCCGATCTTTTTCTTCATTGACCTGACATTATGATCTTGTTCATTCTTTCAGCAGAATCTGCGCAGAATACATTGCCATCTATGGGGATGGCAATGTCCATGTTGTCCTAGCGCAAAGTGAAACGTTTTCTCTCAGTATAAACCCAGACTAAGGGTACGTTTAGACAAGCGAGCCACAGCGTATTCTACGCTGCGGATCCATCTGAGGAGGACCTCTACAGGGTGCCTTTAGATGTGCCTCCTCGGAGCGGCAATACGCTGCTACGAGCAGACACTGCAATGAGTGAGTCACAACAAGCATGCGCAGGATACTCGCACATCATGGCTGCTCTCGGCCTAGATAGCTCAGGGAGCAGGGGGAGCGGCCACAATGTGTGCGAGTACACCGCAGATGCGCAGCGACTCGCACATCGCAGCAGTGTGTCTGCTCGTAGTTGCATAGTGCCTCTCTGCGCAGGCACATCTAAAGGCACCCTGCAAGGGTCCTTCGGCAGCGGATCCACAGCATAAAATACGCTGTGGACCCACTCATCTGAACGTACCCTAAGGGTGTGTTCACACGTGTGTATTTTTTCTGCAGATCTGCTGCTGCTGATTTTGTTGTCCATTGACTTCAATGGGTAGCAAAATCTGTGACAGCAAATCTGCAGCAGCAAATATGCGTTCCCACCTGACATATATGCAAAATATGCAACAGCAAATCTTCAGCAAAAATACGCACGTGTAAACTCACCCCAGAAGTGGATTGAAAATGGATGTGAAATTAAAAAGAAAGGACTTCTCCCTCCTGCTGGATCCACTTCTAGCTTTGGGTTAAAAACACTGCAGTCAAAAAATATCATTACATAGTAATGCACCTGGCATCTGTTCAGACATAATTAAAACCCCTTAAAGGGGTACTCCACTATTTTTGAGGACCAAAGGGCCCCTGACTGTCACTATACAACAGTTATTGTAGTGCCAGGTTTTACATGGACTTCAAAAATTGAGTAATACCTTAGTATACAGCCATAAACAACACAATTGAGAGGACAATTTTTTTTTTAATAAACTGGTGCCAGAAAGCTATACAGGTTTATGAATTTTACAGTGAATTTTTTTGATTTTACTTCTATTTAAAAATCTCAATCCTTCCGCTACTTATCAAGTGCTGTATTCTCCAGAGAAAGTTGCGTAGTTCTTTCCAGTCTGACCACAGTGCTCTCTGCTGACCACAGTGCTCACTGTCCAAGTCAGAAACTGTCCAGAGCAGGAGCAAATCCCCATAGCGAACCTCTCCTGCTCTTGACAGTTCCCGACACAGACAGAGGTGGCAGCGGAGGGCACAGTGGTAAGACTGGAAAGAACTACACAACTTCCTCTGGAGCATACAGCAGATGAAAAGAACTGGAAGGTTTAAGATTTTTAAACAGAAGTAGTTTACAAATCTGTAAAAATTTCTCGCACCAGTTGATTTGAAAACATTTGCTTTCCTCCAGAATACCCCTTTAAATGGCCTGCACCTGGTTTTGTTAAATTAATCGGTCAAAGCAGTGAAAAAAAAAAAGTTTTGTGCTCTCAGCGCTGTTATTGTGCTCCTGAAAGTCCCCTCCACAGCTTTTACTCGTTCTCTTCATTTAGGGTACATTCCCACACGGCGTATTTGCTGCGTATTTGCTGCTGCGTATTTTATTTTCTCTGTTGAAGTCAATGGGTAGAAAAATACGCAGCACCAAATACGCAGCAAAATACGCCGTGTGGGAATGTACCCTTAGGGGGACAGAACAAGAACTCTTCTCTCTGCCAGCAGTACTCACACCTGGACTTACTACCTTACTTCTCTGGCCAATCACAGGACATCACCTACTCAAAAGTCCATCCCCGCTATGACAAGAAGTTAGTGCTGGGAAAATGCACAGCTTAGAGTAGACAGAACAGCCTGGCACTGTGCTGTGGGATTATTTACAGTACAGTACTATATGGCTTAAGGGTGGTGGTGGGGGTTATTGATGCACAGGGTTTGCAAGTTGCTATGTAAGCAGAAAGGGGGAAAAAAAAGTAGCAGGATCACAGCAAGGGAGGGGTACCATCACAGGAGCAGCCCTGGTCTAAAGGCAGTAAACTGGTTATTGTAATGACTGATCAGCAGCAGAGAGGTTAGCAGTCAACTGCTGCTGCTAACAACGATAATGATTAACAAGATCAAGAGAGGAGAGTTACACTCACAGCACTGTCTATATAGTAAGATGACAAGTTGCTCAGGACTTTATAGGTTGTCATAAGAGGGAAGCCTTAAATGTTTTTTAACCATATCCCTTTTGTAAAATACATTTGCTTTAAGTTGCATAGTAACCTGAGTGAATCACTTTGAATTCACATAAAGACAGTTTTTGTTAAAGTGTTTCTGTCATTTATAAAAACTTCTGACATGTCACATAAACCTTTCAAGAGTTTTGATCTGTCAGGGTCGCAGTGCTGAGACCTCCTTTGATCTCTAGATTAAGCTGGGAGAAGCGCTCAGTACTCAGTCCATCTGAATGTAGGAGATGGGATCCATTATAGTCCGAAAATACACGGAATGAGTGCAAAGGCAGGGAGTGAAGCGCACTTCACCTGGTTATAGCTACCGATTGACATTTTTTTTCTAATTATTATAAAATAACCGCAACACTTTTTCAAATTCAAAAGAAATTTTATTAGCAAAGAAGTAATAAGTGTACTTAAAAAGAACCAACAACAGTCAAGCCCGTCGGTCTGGAGAGACCCAAAATACAAGGGGCAGAAAGTCAAACTGATACATATTAATATTGGAGAACAAGTGCATCAAAACAATGAGCAGAACGCAAAAGGCATATACTGTATAAGGTTCAATTAGATCCTGCTCGAGTGACCAGAAAATAAAGGGAGTATGGAGAAAGGTGACTCGCTGGATACACAAGATGTAAGTAGCAAGTATACAACAGAAAGAGAAAACTATGAATAAGAAGAGGATAGTCAGCACACAGACACACAAATACACAAGAGAAAAGGGGTCAAGGAAGAGAGACATAGAGGAAGTACATAGAGACAGAACACGTAAAAGATAAAGGACAAGAGATCCGCAGGCAGAGACCGCTACCCAGAGTACCATCGGGGGCAGACAGCACACGAGTAAAGAAGTGCATAAGAGCAGGGGATGAAGCAGGCTCACATTACAAAAGCGAACTATACCTCCCGGAGGAACAGAATTCCCCCCATGGAAGCCAGGTGGCGCCCAATCTCGCAACGTCCTTCGGGAGGACAGCTAATAGCTCCTCCATGCGATGCATTTGCGCCACTTCAGCCATCCATTCTTCTATGGTGGAGGGATGATTGATTTGGCAGCATGCAGAAGGTGCCTGACTAATGATAGTTTAAATTTCGCCTGCGCCATGGGGAACATGAAGAGAAGCGTAGCCTCTGGGGTGTGAGGTACCTTAATGCCCGTGACCTCCCCCACGACCCGGAGTACAGAAGTTCCAAAACCCGGTCAGGACCGGACACGCCCACCAAATATGAGTCATTGTACCCTCAGCAGTACCACATCTCCAACATGTACTGGGCACAGAAGGGTACCAGCGGTGTAACATCGACGGTACTCGGTACCATCTAGAAAGGACTTTGTAGCATGTTTCTAGGGATTTAGAGGCAATAACCGCTTTATGTGTTCGGTAAAGACATTTCGCCCTTTCTTCATCAGAAAACGATTTGCCTAATTCAGTTTCCCAAGCCCAACAATAGGCCGGAAGGGAGCTACATCAGGGCGATAGTAAAAGATGATACATTAAAGAGATGGCATGCCGAGGGTAAGAGGAGGCAAGGCAGAGATTCTCAAAGGGTGATAGTGGGCGGTGCACCCTAGCTTGATGGGGGAGCGAGGAAAAGAAATGGCGTAATTGAAGATAAGTGAATGGGGCGCATCTAGATGGGGGCCTATCAGCGAGCAGCTCCTCTAGGGTTTTTAGTCTCCCATCCGTCACTATATCCCGGAGCCTGAGAGGATGTGTTAGCGTGGCCCTAAAGAAGTCACCTCCCGAGGGGTCTCCGCGTGGGAAGGATGGATTACCCGACACCGGGAGAAGTGGGCCCATTCTGTCAATGATAGAAAAAAACAGGAGCGCTTCCATGTGAAGAGTCTCAGGAAAAGCACAATGCTAGTAGCCAGTACGGACCGTGCTCACCTGGTAAAGTTGTGCAATCTACAGGCACAACACTGACACTTCGCATGAAGAATGACTCAGACAGCTGCAGCGGTTTCCCACGCTGGATCACCGGCGTGCATAGCAGGAACACAGAAGATAGGGAAAAACTGGAAGCTTGATATCACGCTGCTGTAATAACTTGAAGAATTAATTTAGGTAAGAATAACCATTTATTGGTACACACACACAACACGTTTCAGGGAATGAATATCCCTTTCATCAGACGTGATCACGCCTGATGAAAGGGATATTCATTCCCTGAAACGCGTTGTGTGTGTGTACCAATAAATGGTTAAACTTACCTGAATTCATTCTTCAAGTTATTACAGCAGCGTGATATCAAGCTTCCAGTTTTTCCCTATCTTCTGTGTTCCTGCCATTCTGTCAATCAGGCTCTCCTCACCACCTATCGCATGCAGGGAGGCTAGAGTGTGGCGTGTGGTGAACGAGGAGGGGAACGCGTCTTGTCGGGCGGGAGACCATGTCCACGGCAGGGTAGCTAAAGGTCTTGGAGAAAGATCCTGGGCCAGGCCAACCCACAATTTAGTTTCAAGATTATGCGACCAGTCCAGGACACGAGCATGTACACATGCCAAATAGTACAGGCGGCAGTCAGGCAATCCAGTTCCTCCTGACAACTTGGGTCTGGAGAGAAGGATGCGATTCAGGCGAGGACGTGTCGAGGACCAGACAAATAAACCGAAACAAATACGCACCGAGTGCCAAAAGGAAGTGGGTATATGAATGGGTAAGGTCTGCAGGGGGTACAATAAACGGGGCATAAGTGTCATTTTCAGGATGTTCATTCGACCAAACCAAGAAAATTCCCTCTTAGTACAGACCGACAGGTCCGAGTGGAAACGGGCCAGCAGTGGGGAGAAGTTAAGGGAGAACAGTTGAGAAAGGTCGGATGAGATCCTTGTGCCCAGGTACGAAATCCCCATAGACGGCCAAGTAAAAGGAAATGCAGAGCGAAGGGAAGCCTCCACACGCCCCGGTAATGAAACATTCAAAGCCTCCGATTTATAGAAATTAATTTTAAAATTTGACCAGGATCCAAACTCAGTGAGCTTGTGCATAATGTTCGGCAGGGACACTATGGGGTCCGCCAAGTAGACCAAGAGGTCGTCGGCGAATGCCGAGCACTTGTACTCGTGCCCACCTACCACCACACTATGAATGTTGGGGTCTGATCGAAGAGATGCTCCATCACCAGAACGTAGAGGAGCGGGAACAGGGGACACCCCTGTCGCATGCCGTTTTTTATCTGGAAGGGGGAGGACATTCATTTTGAGTCGGGCCGCAGGGGAGTAATAGAGGGCCATAATTTTAGCTGCGAAAACCGGGCCTAAACCAATATGTCGTAGAGTTTGTGCCAGGGAGGACCAGGAAATGCGATCAAAAGCCTTTTCTGCGTCCAGGGAAAGAATCATCAAAGGCAGTTTAGAAGACTTGGCATGGTGAATAATATCCAAAGTCTTGATGGTATTATCCCTGGCTTCCCTCCCCGACACAAACCCCACCTGATCTAAATGGACCAAACTGGGGAGAATGGAATTTAAACAAACTCGAGTAAATCTTGAGGGCTGTATTCAAAAGGGATATGGGCCGGTAACTGCCACAAACCTGAGGGTCCTTCCCAGGCTTCGGGAGCACCACAATGTGGGCCAGGGTGGAAGATTCCGGGATGGGCATTGAAGGGGAAACGGAGTTAAAGGCCTTAAGCATGAGGGGAGACTAGCTAGCAAAAAGGGTTTTATAAAATTTGGACGTGTAGCCGTCCGGACCAGGGCTCTTCCCGCCCGGGAGGTCCCGAACAACACGGTCCAGTTCCTCCGGAGAGAAAGGAGCCTCAAGCCCGTCTATGACCTCCGAGGGCAGGGAAGGGAATGGAGGGGCAGGAGTGGGTGGGGAGGCCGAGGGAGAGGGAAGATTATACAAATCAGAAAAAAAAAGGACCTAAATGTGGAGGCAATGTCTTCAGTATAGTGAGCTACTTGGCCAGAAGGTGTGCGAATGCAAGCAATATGTGACTGAGCTATCTTGGAGCACAGCGCCCTGGCAAGCATGCGGCCACTCTTGTTCCCATACTCATAGAACCTACTATGACCCATCTGTAGCCAGCGCCCCCAAGACTTTTCTAAAAGCCTTTTCACCTCAAGCCTAGCCAGCTGCAGGTCCCGGAGTACCGTCTGGGAAAGGGAATGTTTGTGTAGAACTTCAAGGGAAGAAACAGTAGAAAGAGCCCTACGGAGCGCCTGAGCCTTGCCTTGTTTGAGGCGAGACCCGTGTTTGATGAGGACCCCTCGGAGGACACACTTAAGAGCCTCCCATTGCATAAACCGACTGGTAGAGTCTCCCTCGTGATCTCTCATACAACCGGCAACAGTCGCCGACAGATCGGCCACACAAGGCGGGTCCAGTAACAAGGATTCGTTCAATCTCCACGACCAGGCCGACTTAGTCAGGAAAGGAAGATGGAGAGAGCAGAAGACAGGAGCATGATCAGACCATAAAATGTTGCCAATTGAAGAAGAGACCATAACCAGAACACTTTTAAAGCATCTATGGCTATATGCTTAGCTGTCTTGCTAGAAGATACGGTATTTTTCGCCGTATAAGACGCACTTTTTCTTCCCAAAACTGGGGGGTGGAAATCGGTGTGTCTTATATGGCAAATACACATTAAAACACTGTCATATTACGGCGGTCCCTGCGGCCATCAACGGCCGGGACCGGCAGCTAATACCGGAAATCACCAATCGCGGTCATGCCCTGTATTAACCCTTCAGATGTGGCGATCAAAGCTGAGCGCCGCGGCTGAAGCGAAAGTGAAACTAACCCGGCTGCTCAGTCTGGCTGTTCGGGACCGCCGCTGTGAAATCGCGGCGTCCCAAACAGCTTACAGGACACCGGGAGGGACCTTACCTGCCTTCTCAGTGTCCGATTGGCGAATGACTGCTCTGGGCCGGGATCCCCTGCATGGCCGGCGCTCTCCTTCGTCATCATCACGTTGTCGCACATGCCGTCCCATCATCCAAAAGGAGTGGTGTGCGTAGCGACGTGATGGCGGCGACGGACAGCGAGGATCTGGGGCAGCAGAGACGTTCCAAAATGACGGGGACACCCCGGGGACGTGGCAACAGTGATGGAGGGCGACATCCAGGGCAGCAGTGACGGGTCCGGAGCGGCGGGGACGCGTGAGTATTACCTCCTATACCAGTGGTCTTCAACCTGCGGACCTCCAGATGTTGCAAAACTACAACTCCCAGCATGCCAGGACAGCCGCCGTCCTATACTTTACATTGTATTTGGTTCAGAATCTTTTTTTTCTAGATTTTCCGCCTTTAAAATTGGGTGCTTCTTATATGCCGGAGAGTCTTATACGGCGATAAATACGGTACATTTTCCAAGTCAAAGTTTCCTTGCTGATATCAAGAGGATTTTCTTTCAGATTTCTACGGTAAGAATATTTATACATTCATTTTTCCCTGAGAAAAATAAGCAATGTATTTGGAACCCAATGTATTTCAGTGCAGATTCAGAGCAAATTCCAACAACTGTGGATTTAGGGTACGTTCACATGTGGTAGATTCACTGTGGGCTATGGATATGCTCAGGGAAAAGTAAAATCTCCAGCTTATGAGCATACCCTTAAAGCGCAACTGTCATCCTTTTTTAACCCCCCAGACTACTACAATGTTGTTACTGATGACCATTAAGTGAAAGTAGCCATACCTTTATCGCCACTTTTCCTTCTTTTTATAAGTTATAAAATCATTTTATCTAGAGGTCAGAATTCCTTTCTGTCTGACCACAGTGCTCTCTGCTGACACCTCTGTCCATGTCCGGAACTGTCCAGGAGCAAATCCCTATAGCAAACCTATCCTGCTCTGGACAGTTCCTAAAATGGACAGAGGTGTCATCAGAGAGCACTGTGGTCAGACAAAAAAAATTAAAAAGAGAAAAGAACTTCCTCTGTAGTATACAGCTGCTGATAAATACTGGAAGGATTAAGATTTTTAAATAGAAGTAACTAGCTGAGTACCCGGCGTTGCCTGGTTTTTCCTTCCTAATCCTTTTTGGGTAAGAAAATAAACAAAGGAGGAAGCTTTTGAATTCATATGCAGTCCTCATATATTGTTGTCATATGCCAACCCCACATCCCGACCTTCTATCTCGACCTCCCATCCCGACTCGCAATATGTGTACCAGGTAATGATATAGCTCCGGCCTAACGGAAATTATATGGGAACATACATTTCCCATTGATTTGCATGGGACTTTAAAAAAAAAACCTGACCCTCACAAATGGGGGTAGTTAAGGGTTAAATTAACTATCCTATATTTTAAGTGGACATATAAGTAACATGTGACCAAGTATTCTCAAAATATCTCCAGACGTTTGGAAGTTATGCAGTAACATATATTTCCCATTGACTTGCATGGGACTTTAAACATAATCCCCGCCCCTGGCAGATGGGGGGTGAGTAAGGGTTAAATTACCTATCCTATGTTTGTTGTTGACATATAAAGTAACATGTGTGCCAAGTTTCATGTTAATATCTTTAGCCGTTTGAAAGTTTTTGTGGAACATACATGCATATATGCATATATACATATATATATATACATACATACATACATACATACAAACATACACACACACACACGTTGAGTTTTATATATATATATATAGATTTACAAATCTTACAATGTTCAGTAAGAGATAGCGCGGCACCACTAGGTTGTATCCACTAGATAGGAAGCCCGTAGGCACCTGGTTGTTCCCCTTGCAACTGCTGGAGGTACTTGGATGGTGCTACCACGCTAAAGAGACAGTATGCTCATATATCCATAGAAGAAAAAGAAAGCAGAGCACTCACCAGCGTCCTCTCTTGAAAGCAGCTTTAATTTCAGCGTGCAGATCACAAAGATCGGGTACACATCGGGGAAGTACAGACAGGGGAGTGAGTCTGTAAGACGCGGGGGTATCCTCTAGGTGACGGACCGTTGCGCGCCGAAGCGCTTCTCCAGACCGGGACCGGACAGGTCCCGGTCTGGAGAAGCACTTCGGCGCGCAACGGTCCGTCACCTAGAGGATACCCCCGCGTCTTACAGTCTCACTCCCCTGTCTGTACTTCCCCGATGTGTACCCGATCTTTGTGATCTGCACGCTGAAATTAAAGCTGCTTGCAAGTAAGGACGCTGGTGAGTGCTCTGCTTTCTTTTTCTTCTATGGATATAATTTACAAATCTGCTTAACTTTCTGTCACCAGTTGATTTAAAAAATAAAATAAAAATGTTTTCCACCAGAGTACCCCTTTAACTAGTCCCCAAAGTTCAAGCCCTATTTGAGGGTGGGTTCATGCTACAATTGTGCCTTCTGCAGCAGGTATACTTTGACGACCTGTCAAAACAAGTTACAGACCTATATGTGCACAGACAGGCACCATTGACTTCAGTGGCCGAAATATAGTTATCTAGTGACTATGATCGATTTATTTCTCGTACTATACTCCTTTACTTAAACTCTAAAGCGTGTATATGTGCATAATGTTGACTATGTGTGTTTTAACAAAGTTAATGGGGCCCATGCAAGTATACTTCAGCATTCTATTTTGACAGAATGCCAAAGTATACATGCCCCATTAACACTCATTGCGGAGTGACAATGGGGTTCATGAGGGAGCCCCCTTCCCTTGTCTAACCACCTAGATGCAGTGGTTACTCTGACCACGGTTTATACGTTGCTGAAATACTGGGTTTATAGTTGTCTCCAAACCTTGCCATCACAGCAAGATGTTGACTGTATAACAAAAGGTCATGTACAGTAACAACCATATACAGGTTAAGGAATTTGTGACCAAAAGTATTTTACGTCTAAATCTTGACAATCTTTGGAGATCCCTTTAGCAATGCAATTGATTGGGGCAATTTATACGTCAAAACCATGCCATGTGACCATACCCCTTACAGTGAAGGAAACATTTTTTTTGATACCCTGATGATTTTGTACATTTGCCCACCTACAAAGAAATGAAGAAATGATCAGTCTATAATTTTAATGGTATGTTTATTTAATCAGTGAGAGACAGAAAAAACATTTCAATCAAGTTATTGAATGATTTGCATTTAGTGAAATAAGTATTTGATACCCTATCAATCAGCAAAATTTCTGGCTCTGTCTTTCACACAGGTAATGAGCTGAGATTTGGAGCACTCTCTTAAAATGAATGCTACTCATCTTAGCTTGTTATGCCCCTTTCACACTGCCGTTGTGCCCCGTCGGAAAAGGTCCGTTAGTCAATTTTTTATTTTTTTGTGCCGTTAACGTCCGTTATCTGGGCGGGGCACAACTGGTCCCGACAAATCCCATTTACTATTATGGGGTCTGTCTGGGACCGTTGTTTTTTGACGGGAGTAGCGGGAGGAAAAAACTTTGCATGATGTACTTTTTCTCCTGCTATTCTCCGTGATCCCTGATGTCCGTCGCACTGCCGCGTCACAATGGCAGTGGGAAAGAAGCCTTACCTGTATAAAAGACACCTGTCTAAAGAAGTAATAAGCCAATCAGATTCCAAACTATTCACCATGGCCAAGACCAAAAAGGTATCCAAGGATGTCAGGGACAAGCTTGTAGACCTACACAAGGCTGAAATGGACTACAAGACCATCGCAAAGCAGCTTGGTCATAAGGTGGTAGAAGAAAGGAGTGTGGATAGGCAACACCGTGGGGGAGATTAAAGGGGTACTCTGGTGGAAACTTTTTTTTTTTTTTTTTTTTATTAACTGGTGCCAGAAAGTTAAACAGATTTGTATATTACCTCTATTAAAAATCTTAACCCTTCCAGTACTCATTAGATGCTGAATACTACAGAGTAAATTCTTTTCTTTTTGGCACACAGTGCTCTTTGCTGACATCTCTGTCCAATTTAGGAACTGTCCAGAGCAGCATATGTTTTCTCTGGGGATTTTCTCCTACTCTGGACAGTTCTTAAAATAGACAGAGGGTGTCAGCAGAGAGCACTGTGGTCATGATGTCAGCAGAGAGCTCTGTGTTCCGAAAAGAATTTCCTCTGCAGTATTCAGCAGCTAATAAGTACTGGAAGGATTAAGATTTTTTTTTTTTATAGAAGTAATTTACAAATCTGTTTAACTTTCTGGCACCAGTTGATAAAAAAAAAAAAAGTTTTCCACCGGAGTACCCCTTTAATCTCCCCCATGGTGTTGACTATCCACACTTCTTTCTTCTACCACCTTATGACCAAGCTGCTTTGCGATGGTCTTGTAGTCCATTCCAGCCTTGTGTAGGTCTACAATCTTGTCCCTGACATCCCTGGATACCTTTTTGGTCTTGGCCATGGTGAATAACCCTTTAAAGGGTTATTGAGTTACGAACGCTGTGTGGGGGCTGCAATGTTCACATCCGTCCCCTCGTGACGTCACGCCCCGTCATGTGACGTCACGTCCTGCCCCCTCAATGCAAGTCTATGGGAGGGAGCGTGATGGCGGTCACGCCCCCTCCCATGGACTTGCATTGAGGGGGCGGGATGATGCGTCCCATGACGGGGCGTGACGTCACGAGGGGGTGGGCATGAATACGGGAGCCTGCACACCGCATTCAGAACTCAACGTTCCGGTTGCTGGGGAGCAGAGTAACCCTTTAATTAAAACCTGTCCAGAGGAAAAGTTGCTGAGTTGCCCATAGCAACCAGATTGATTCTTTCATTTTTGAAAAGGAATGTGAAAAATGAAAGAAGCGATCTGATTGGTTGCTATGGGCAACTCAGCAACTTTTCCTCTAGACCCCTTTAGATAAGTCTCCCCCCCCCCATGAGTTTTGATTCATGTATTATATAGAATGTGCAATACTAATATATTTGCTACAATTTGCTTTTGATCAGTGGTCTCGAAACTGTGGAACTCCAGCTGTTGCAAAACTACAACTCCTAGCATGCCCGGACAGCCAACGGCTGTCCGGGCATGCTAGGAGTTGTAGTTTTGCAACAGCTGGAGATCCGCAGTTTCAAGACCACTACTTTAAATAAAACACATTGTCCTTCATGAGACACCACTAATATGGCCGAATGCATTTTCTGAGTTTCACATTACCCTACAGACAACCCTACATCACCTTGACTTCATGTAAACCTACATCATCCTTGAGAACATAGAAAGCATGGCGAAATAGTAATCCCATGGCAAACGTCACTCTGCTACGTCTTAGTAAATAAATCTGAGAACATATTTATATATTTATAAAACACAACAAAAATAATCTAAACAAATCGCCGGCTGTCACCAATAGCACTACTGCCAGTCTGCATGAAGGTGATAGAAAACTTAGATGGCCAGAATACCATATGGCATCACATATAAAAAGTCTGATGCCTGATACTGTGCGGGCACGTCCAGAAAAAGAACATAAGATGCCGGTAAATACCAATACTAATTGGCATCAAATTGTGATTTCCAGGAAACAGGCAGCAATAAGGTGAGAGATGTAGATTCTGGTACCCAGCGGAGAGGGAGGTGCAGAGGAGGGTGAAGCGGATGCCAGCATGTGCATTGGGCACACCCCCCTCCACAATGCCCAGGAAAATCCCCCTTACTTTAATTAACTCCAGGCTGCAGGACTAATGCCCAACACAGGATGCCCAGCATCCTTCATGGTATCTTATCACAGGATTATCACATTCCACATTAGGATCACCCACAGATGTGCCTGGCATTACAGAGGGGAGATGCATCTTTCCCAGCACCCTGAATAAAACTTGGGCCTCTGTCACTTTTCTGCCAACAGCAGCAGCAGCAGCTCCTCCCCGACTCCCAGAAAAGCTCCAGCTGCAGCCCCACATCAGCTCCCTGCCTGGGCAGTGCCCTCCCTGCTGCCCCTCATGCCAGTGCACTAATGCTGCTGCAGAGGAGATGAAGGGTCTTACCTCCCCCTGCAGTAAGTCTGCGCACACAGGCTCCTTGTCTGGGACCAGCGCACTCTCCTCCAGCCCTCTGTCTGCAGCCAGTCTAGCTCTCACTCTGACAGCCGGAGAGAGGAGACAAGTTCTAGAGGGAGGTGTGAGGGGGGAAGGGAAAGGCTTCCTGCCCAACCCTGGCTGCCACAATCACAGGCTACACTGACACCTACTGGCTGGAAGTGTAAATGCAGCGCTGCATTCATCCCCACTAGTCCCAGCTCTGAGAAGGACTGGAGGGCCGGACTGCTGGCATCTGGATGGACAGTTCTCTCACTATCCCTCCTAATCCCACAATGGCCCTCATTTACTTAGAAAATCGGGTTGTAAGTCTATCTTGTTTCTTACCCGACTGCTTTTTTCCCCTGGTATTTATTATTATGTCTCATCCTGTTTGTCGCACTGGGTTTTGTTGGTTTTGGTTTCCAACTCTTCTGAGTTGTCGGGAAAAAATCCACAACAATTCAACATATTCGGGTTGGACACGAGATGAGCGAACTTACAGTAAATTCGATTCGTCACGAACTTCTCGGCTCGGCAGTTGATGACTTATCCTGCATAAATTAGTTCAGCCTTCAGGTGCTCCGGTGGGCTGGAAAAGGTGGATACAGTCCTAGGAAAGAGTTTCCTAGGACTGTATCCACTTTTTTCCAGCCCACCGGAGCACCGGAAAGCTGAACTAATTTACGCAGGAAAAGTCATCAACTGCCGAGCCGAGAAGTTCGTGATGAATCGAATTTACTGTAAGTTCGCTCATCTCTATTGGAAACCTTTATAAATACGTGGGAAAGCTCAGAAATGTCGGGTTACGCCCCTTTTTCGGGTTTGGGAGAATTCACACCGGGTCCATTGGGAAAAAATGTTGCATCGTGTCGCAGACTGGCGCACGATGTCTGCGACATGTTGCAGACAAAGATGCGCCAAAAAAACCCGACAAAACAAGACGGGTTTAGAATAGTAAATGAGGGCCATTGTCACTAGTTTGGAACTGCGTGAACTAATGTAACACTTTACTATAGGGGGATATTATATATTAAAGTATAGCTGATCCACTGTGTTCTGACTAGAGACAGGCATAAGTGGGCACGGTGTGCCACCCACAAGGTTTCAAAGAGCACCAAAGAAAGAAGAAGCCTTGCCACTCACACCATGTACCAGTACAATGTTACCCAAAGAGTGTGACTCCAGCTGTTGTGAAACTATAACTCCAAGCATTCCGATAGCATGCCAATACAGTGACCCCCCCCCCGACCTACGATGGCCCCGACATACGATAATTTCAACATACGACATAGGCCATTGCATTTTGAAGGCAGCATCAACATACGATGCTTTTGTATGTTGGGGCCATCGCATAAACCGCTATCCGGCAGCGCAGACTGCTTCAGCTGCCACTGGATAGCCGTTTAAGGTTAATCATCATCTGGGAAGACCAGGTGATGTCAATCTCAAAGGTTTTAAATGCCCAGACTCATCTGACCTTGCCCCAACAATCAGCACCATGGGTTCTTCTAAGCAGTTGTCTCGAAATCTGAAACTGAAAATAGTTGACGCTCACAAAGCTGGAGAAGGCTATAAGAAGATAGCAAAACATTTTCAGATGTCAATATCCTCTGTTCGGAATGTAATTAAGAAATTACAGTCATCAGGAACAGTGGAAGTTAAAGCAAGATCTGGAAGACCAAGAAAAAATCAGACAGAACAGCTCGCAGGATTGTGAGAAAAACAATTCAAAACCCACATTTGACTGCACAATCCCTCCAGAAAGATCTGGCAGACACTGTAGTTGTGGTACACTATTCCACTATAAAGAGATACTGGTACAAATATGGTCTTCATGGAAGAGTCATCAGAAGAAAACGTCTTCTACGTCCTCGCCACAAAAATCTGCGTTTGAACTTTGCAAATGAACATATAGAGAAGCCTGATGCATTTTGAAAACAAGTTCTGTGGACCAATGAGGTTAAAATTTAACTTTTTGGCCGGAATGAGCAAAGGTACGTTTGGAAAGAAGGGGAACAGAATTTAATGAAAAGAACCTCTAATGAAAAGAACCTCTGTCCAACTGTTTAGCATGGGTGTGGATCAATCATGCTTTGGGGTTGTATTGCAGCCAGTGGCACAGGGAACATCTCACGAGTAGAAGGAAAAATTGATTCAATAAAATTTCAGCACATTTTGGATGCTAACTTGATGCCATCTGTGAAAAAGCTGAAGTTAAAGAGAGGATGGCTTCTACAAATGGATAATGATCCTAAACACACCTCGAAATCCACAGGGGATTACATCAAGAGGCGTAAACTGAAGGTTTTGCCATGGCCTTCACAATCTTCTGATCTCAACATAATGGAAAATCTATGGATAGACCTTAAAAGAGCAGTGCGTGACAGACAGCCCAGAAATCTCAAAGAACTGGAAGACTTTTGTAAGGAAGAATGGGCAAAGATACCTCAAACAAGAATTGAAAGACTCTTGGCCGGCTACAAAAAGCGTTTACAAGCTGTGATACTTGCCAAAGGGGGCAGTACAAGATATTAACTCTGCAGGGTGCCCAAGCTTTTGCAGACACCATTTTTTTGTTTTCTGTTTTTTTGAAAGTGTAAATGATGGAAATAAAATCTAACTTTTGTTGACATATTATAAGAATGTCTAATCTGTAATTTTATGCCTTTTGAAGATTTTACCATCTTTCCTTGGCTTCTTTATGCACATTAATGCAAATTTTTACCTGGGGTGCCCAAACTTTTGATCCCCACTGCATGTTGCAGAGTTCTGTGATCATCGCGTCTTCCGACACGGTGATTGTCCACCAGTAACCCCTCAGATGCCGATGGGTAGAGATGGCTGCGAGAGGTCTCCTTACCACCTCCTGGCCAGCTCCTGCAATCTTCTCCTCTGGACTGCCTTCTGGCAGACCCGAGAATTAGATCGTAGATAACACTGATCAGTGCTATGTTTATGCATAGCGCTGATCAGTATTAGTAAAGTAAATGTTGTAATAAATAGTTTTAAAAAGTTTATAAAAAGGTAAAAAAAAGTTTTAATAAATGTGAATAAGCACTCCCCAGGATCGGATCGTAACAACATAACTCTCTCATCCCATACCACTCTCTGCCCTCGGCTCATTAGACTTGGCAACCAGGAGAAGCATATTAGCAACAAAATAGGTTCTCAGGTCCGCCACAAAACACCATCATGTATAATAGATGCCCGCTTGCGAAGCCCGGACTGCCGCTCACCTTCCACTGCCTTCCCTGCTTACTCCGGTCTTTTCCTTCCTTCCATTGCGGGGCGCACTCGCTTGCGAGCCCTGCTCTGTTCTCCTTGTAACGTACCGCTCAGGAGACAGGCGGTGGATCCACTGAACCAGAGGGGCGATGACGTGGGCCGTACCAGGGGAACGGAATCTAAGGGACTACTGGTCTTCACCAGGGCCCGCCGCAAAGCGGGATGGTCTTGCTGCGGCAGGTAGCCCCCAGGTCGTTCCACCCCATAGCGACTCGACCCCTCTGGTAGCTGAGAATGGTGCGGTACAGGAGGAGCAGGCAGAGGCAAAGTCGGACGTAGCAGAGGTAAGGGCAGGCGGCACAGGTTCACAGGCAATAGTCAAGCAACAGGTCAGGGCAGGCAGCACAGGTTCACTAGCGGTAGTCACGGGCAATGGTTTGGCAACAGGCAACACAGAACAAGGGAACGCTTTCACTAGGCACAAGGCACTAAAGATCCGGCAAGGGCAGGAAGGGGCAGGAGACATTTAAAGAACAGTGAGGGCCAGGCACCAATCAATGGTGCGCTGGCCCTTTAAATTTCATGAAGCCAGTGCGCGCACCCTAAGGAGCGGTGCCGCGCGCGCCGGGGAACAGAGGCAGCACACGAGGACGGAGCTGCAGGTGAGGAGGAACGGGATGCGGCGCGTGTGCGGTGATCAGCCGCCACACTAGCCGCAAGCCCGCCGGAGGAATCCCCGCGCTCTCGGTCAGCGTGTCTGACCGGGACGCGCTGGGGATTAGCAGGCAGAGGCAGCGAGCACTCCGGTACAGAGGAGGGGACCGGAGCGCTCACTGTTACACTCCTCCTGCCCGTTCCTGCTGGCGTGTGCATCCCCGCCTCCTAGGGCACGCGTGCACCAACTCTTCTAAATTTAAAGGGCCAGTGCACCAATAATTGGTGCTTAACAGAAACAGTCCCTATTTAGTTCCGGCACTTCCTGCAGCTCACTGCCGGATCGTTGTGCCTAGTGCGTCTGAGAAAGCATACGTTGTGTTTGCCTACTGTGTTCCTGACCTCCTTGCTAGTGATCTGACCTTGCTCCTTTGCCACCTGCCTGTTGACCACTGCTACTCTCCTTGTTTGAGTATAGGGAGAAGCTGCCAGGGAACACCACAATGACTTGTGGTTCGAGTGACATGAAAGTGATGACAAGTTCCCTTTAAAAGCACCTTCACCAAGATATTTTTTATTTTCAGAACTTCTGCCTATGAGCCGAGCAATTATCATTTTTTCATATATGCAAATGAACAGCAAGTGCCCATGTGGCATGACCAGGACTGGACTGGGCCCAAAAATAGACTCGGGCATACTAGACTATGCAGCCCATTTTTTTTCTTGGTGGGGGTCCCATAAGTCAACTATGGTCATAAAAATATTAATTATGAAAACATTTTAAATATTGAAAACTATCAAAAATATCAAAATAATGAATTGGTGAATTGTAGACAAGCCTAATCAAAACAATTCACATCTGAGTCCGACGATTTCCTCAGTTATCAACAAGTCCTTTTATGACAGGATAACTTTAATGCTAAGGATATAGTTTTGCAATATACAATAATACACATGTATTATTAAAGAAAAACTGTCAGCTTTCTTCCCCCGCAGTAACCAGCGGTAATGGATGGTAGTGAGGGGGGCGGTGATCAGTTTGATCCTTACCGTGCCCGGATCGGCCTTAATCTTCCATTTTCGGTATGTGCAAATGAGGTGCTAACTGGCACTCTGACGTTAGTGCCACTGGCCGCAGCGTCGCCCAGCTTATCAATATTTCTTCCCTCTCTCTTCATTACAGAGCGGGGAGAAGAGGGAGAGGCGGGGCGAGGGGAGGAATATTGATGAGCTGGGCGGCGCTGCGGTCCGGCACTGACGTCAGAGTGCCAGTTAGCACCTCATTTTAATATACCAAAAATAGAAGATTACGGCCAAACGGCGCCGCGGATCCGGGCACGGTAAGGATCAAACTGATCAGCGTCCCCCGCACTACTAGCAAGTACCGCTGGTTAGTGCGAGGGGAGAAAGCTGACAGTTTTCCTTTAAGTTTATAAACAAATGAGCAACAAACACAATGATGTCACGATTCGGCAGGCTGGAGGTGGATCCTCTGTGTCAGAGAGGGATTGGCGTGGACCGGTTCTAAGTAGCTACTGGTTTTCACCAGAGCCCGCCGCAAAGCGGGATGGTCTTGCAGCGGCAGTAGCAACCAGGTCGTATCCACCGGCAACGGCTCAACCTCTCTGACTGCTGAGATAGGCATGGTACAAGGGATAAGGCAAGAGCAAGGTCGGACATAGCAGAAGGTCAGGGCAGGCAGCAAGGATCGTAGTCAGGGGCAACGGCAGGAGGTCTGGAACACAGGCTAGGAACACTCAAGGAAAGGCTTTCTCTGGCACAAGGGCAACAAGATCCGGCCAGGGAGTGCAGGGGAAGTGAGGTATAAATAGGGAGTGCACAGGTGGAAACTAATCAGGGAGATTGGGCCAGGCACCATCATTGGTGCACTGGCCCTTTAAATTGCAGAGACCCGGCGCGCGCGCGCCCTAAGGAGCGGGGCCGCGCGCACAGGGACAACACAGACGGGCAACGGGTCAGGTACTGGAGCCGAGATGCGCATCGCGAGCGGGCGCGTCCCGCATCGCGAATCGCATCCCGGCTGGGAGCAATATCGCAGCGCACCCGGTCAGCAGGTCTGACCGGAGCGCTGCGAATAAGAGAACGCTGCGAGCGCTTCGGGGAGGAGCGGGGACCCGGAGCGCTCGGCGTAACAGTACCCCCCCCCCCTTGGGTCTCCCCCTCTTCTTGGAGCCTGAGAACCTGAGGATAAGACTTTTGTCCAGGATGTTGTCCTCAGGTTCCCAAGATATCTCCTCTGGGCACTTAACTACAAAGGGTCCAAGATAACGTGGTCCCAGATTAAAACTGGGGACACGGAAGCGGATATACTTGGTGGAGAGCCACACAAAAACAGGAGGAGTTCTTCTTTTTTTTTTGCCAAGCTTCTTCACCCGGGATGAGGCTAGTATGAGGGATTTTAGAGTCTTTTTCCAGACGGTGGCGAAGCCCCGGGAAACCTCATCAACAGCGGGCACATAAGAAGGCGTGGGAGTGGGGAGGGAGGGAAGAGGGTAAAGCTTGGCACGGGGCAGAGTGTTAACAGGACGGGGGCTGTGAGGAGGAGACACAGCATAGTCCAGATAGGCCTTGGGGAGACCAGGTAAAGGAGGAGACACAGAGGTTTGACTGACGGGACTGGGAGCAGACGTGAGGCATTTTCTGTGGCAAGAAGCACCCCAGCTCTTGATCTCCCCGGTGGTCCAGACAAGGGTAGAGGAGTGGCGTTGGAGCCATGGCAGACCGAGGAGGACTTCAGAGGAGCATTTGGGCAAAACAAAAAGTTCAATTTTTTCGAGATGCAGCTCCATGCTCAAGAGCAGGGGTTCTGTGCGGTAACGCACAGTGCAGTATAGAAGTAAATCTTTCTTTCTGCGGCGAGTCCTCTCTTCAGGGGTCAGGCGAGACCGATCCACTTGCATAGCCTCCTCGGCGGGAGGCACAGGGGTAGATTGCAAAGGATACTGTGAGAGAGGTGCTCCGAGCGGTGTGGCCCATGGCAGGGCCTTCCCAGGCAGGAGACCACGGACGAGTCTAGAGTCCCCATCAAATTTGTCCGGCAGGGACAAGCGGGGGTTAGGAGCGGCCGGTCACTGCAGAGGAGTTGCAGGAGCCGGCGGAGGAGATGGTTGTTGCTGTTGCAGCTGCTGTGTCTGTGACTGAAGTTGCTGTATCTGCGGCAGCAGCTGCTGTATCTGTGACTGACGTTGCTGTGTCACGGTGGTCAAGTATGACAGCTGGTGATTTTGTTGGGTGATCATTAGGGATTGCTGGGCGATCACAGTGGAAATGTCGGCAAGACTCGACAGCGGCACCTCAGCGGAATCCAGGGCCGGATCTACTGTCACGATTCGGCAGGCTGGAGGTGGATCCTCTGTGTCAGAGAGGGATTGGCGTGGATCGTGTCGGTGGACCGGTTCTAAGTAGCTACTGGTTTTCACCAGAGCCCGCCGCAAAGCGGGATGGTCTTGCAGCGGCGGTAGCAACCAGGTCGTATCCACCGGCAACGGCTCAACCTCTCTGACTGCTGAGATAGGCATTGTACAAGGGATAAGGCAAGAGCAAGGTCGGACGTAGCAGAAAGTCAGGGCAGGCAGCAAGGATCGTAGTCAGGGGCAACGGCAGGAGGTCTGGAACACAGGCTAGGAACACTCAAGGAAAGGCTTTCTCTGGCACAAGGGCAACAAGATCCGGCCAGGGAGTGCAGGGGAAGTGAGGTATAAATAGGGAGTGCACAGGTGGAAACTAATCAGGGAGATTGGGCCAGGCACCATCATTGATGCACTGGCCCTTTAAATTGCAGAGACCCGGCGCGCGCGCGCCCTAAGGAGCGGGGCCGCGCGCACAGGGACAACACAGACGGGGAACGGGTCAGGTACGGGAGCCGAGATGCGCATCGCGAGCGGGCGCGTCCCGCATCGCGAATCGCATCCCGGCTGGGAGCAATATCGCAGCGCACCCAGTCAGCAGGTCTGACCGGAGCGCTGCGAATAAGAGAACGCTGCGAGCGCTTCGGGGAGGAGCGGGGACCCGGAGCGCTCGGCGTAACAAATGATATATGCTAATTTTGTAAACATTACAAGCTTGTTAATTGACTACATATAGTAGAACAATACATGTGAGTAGTGAGTAACTAGGTTAGGATTTCATACAAGAAAAAGGTTATTCATCACTCTCTCCAGAGGTAACCTCATGATATCAATAATTATAGACAGATCAATAGGGAATGACTCCGCCCCTTCTAACCAATTACACATCACATGACTCCAAGAATGGGCAAATCCATCTATGGATATAAACATGGAAGAAATTTGATATACTTCCGCCCAGTTCTGAACTATTTTCTACACATTATCTTGGTAAGACTATTAAGATGAATAGCACAAAGATATATGACCTCGCTAGACTACATTTTAGGAAGAAGAACTTGAAGCAAGTTTCCTGTGTGGCAAATTTTCTTGTAACACGTAGCATGGAAAAATAGGTGTTCTATCATCTAAAGCAATTGTTCAAAGCTCTCCTGTAGATCTGGAGAATAATCCCTTCTGTAGTTAGAATCTATAATACAGAACATCCTAAAACTATAATCCCAATATGGAGATCATTTCGTTAATTTATCTAATTAATTAATTTATTCGCCAATCTAAATGGTATAATTCCATCCACATCATCCCATTTAGTCTTAATTAACCCCTTAAGGACACAGGGCGTACCTGTACGCCCTGAGTCAGCTCCCTTTCTATAATGCAGGGTAACGCCGTGACTCTGCGTCATAGCGAGTTGGGCCAAGCCTCTAACAACGGCCAGGACTCGTGGCTAATAGCGCGCGTCACCGATCGCGGTGCCACACGTTATTAACCCTTTGGACGCGGCGATTAAAGTTGATCCCCACATCTAAAGTTGTAAATAAGCACTCCCAGCAGCTTAGTCGGGCTGATTGGGACTATCGCAGTGAAACTGCGATGTCCTGATCAGCTAGGACACATCAGGAGGGTCCCTTACCTGCCTCGTGCGCGTCCGATCGCCGAATGACTGCTCCGTGCCTGAGATCCAGGCAGGAGCAGTCAAGCGGCAGAATCACTGATCAATGCTATCCTATGGAATAGCAATGATCAGTGTAAAAGATCAGTGTAATGCATGTTATAGCCCATAGCCCCTCCCCTAATAAAAGTTCAAATCACCCCCTTTTTCCCATAAAAAAAAAGAAACTGTGTAAATAAAAATAAACATATGTGGTATCGCCACATGTGGAAATGTCCAAACTATAAAAATATATAATTAATTCCAAAGTCCAAAATAGCGTATTATTGGTTACTTTTTATACCACAAAAAATGAATAAATAGCGATCAAAAAGTCTGATCAAAACAAACATGGTACCGATAAAAACTTCAGATCACAGCACAAAAAAATTAGCCCTCATAAAGCCCCATACGAGGAAAAAGTTGTAGGGGTCAGAAGATGACAAAATCAGTAAGTAAGACAAAATCAAACCTATATAAAATCTAGGGTATCATTTTAATGGTGTGGAACTACAGAATAAAGAGAAGGGGGGATATCTATCAAAGGATTTAGACAGCTTTTTCCTGTCTAAATTTGTCACACAAAAAGTCGCAGTCTAAATATGTGCGACTTTTTTGCGACTTTTGTTCTAGAGGATTTTTAGAACATGATGCATTCTAGTCTATTTTAGACAGAAATGCATTGGAAAATGCATTGGTGCTGAATTTATCAAAAGCGACTTTTCTGCGACAAGTCGCATCGGCTGAAAGTACGCCGAAATGTCAGACCATGCTGGATCAGGTTTAAATACAGTCTAAAGCGTAGATCCTGAAGTCAGTGCGCAGAATTTATCAAGAGCCGTGCGCCTTTTGATAAATTAGGCGCACAATAGACCAGCCAAACCCTCTGCAGTTTGGTCTATATTGATGCGGGATATAGACAGCTTTGATAAATATCCCCCAAGGTGTCATTTTTACCAAAAAATATATTTATCAAAGCTGTCTATATCCCTCATGTGTTTCTTCTTTTTTTGCACATTGATTTTTATTCCGTTTTGCTGTAGATTTTTGGGTAAAATGACTGATGTCATTACAAAGTAGAATTGGTGGCGCAAAAAATAAGCCATCATATGGAACTTTAGGTGCAAAATTGAAAGGTTTATGATTTTTAAAAGGTAAGGAGGAAAAATGAAAGTGCGAAAACGGAAAAACGCTCGGTCCTTAAGGGGTTAAATGGAAAAAATGTTGTGTCTCTTACCAAGTCTATGTAAGAATCTCACTTCTGCTCCTAGGAATGCTGGATGGTCCATCATCGCATCGTCATGGGCAGCCATAGGTCTGTCTGTACCGTGTGATCAGTCCGGCTTGCTGGAATCTCACATGGCTCTCATGGCTTCCATCTTGTTGGACCTCTTTAGGTGGAAAACGTCTTTGTTTTTGTCTGTATTTTTTCTAGGCTCTTGAACATGCAGTTTATTACCATGTTGTAATCAATTAGACACACCCTCCTAAATTGGAATTCCCCAATGAATGTAGGCTGAGTGTGTACATATGATGATGACTATGATGTCACTATAATACCCAGAATGCATGTGTGCACATCCTATTCTGTTGGTGTGATGTCAACTACCCATACACTAGGGGGTGCTATTGCAAAGGCAATAAGCATCATTACCAGTAAGGGTTAACTGTCCAAATCTGATTTTAAATCCACATTCCACACATTACGTTTGGCTACTAAATTAGAAGGATAGGGATTAACTCTTACAACTTCAGTAATCAACCATGTTGGACCCTCAGACATCTTGGGGCCTAGTTGAACATATTCCCAACTATAAATTTGTTGGAAAGATAAGAATACAATGTATGTAACTTTAATATCGATGTGTGAATGTTTATTTGTCCAGTCAAATGGGTAATTGTTAGTCAGAATAACATTGCTTTCCCTAGCACAGCTTAAGACGGAGACTCATTATCAAAGTCTATACTCGAGACGTTATCACCTTCCCACCAAGTCTTAGGAATGCAAGCTCTGAGCAGTACTCTTAGTGAGAATCATATATAAGATTATAGATATGTATTGATGTCCTTTACAGTACTAACAGTATATGACAATATCATATGTCCTGCTGATTACCTTATATATAAGGAACTAAAGTTCATTTGGATAAGACAATTATATGTTTCTACATGTCAACCCACCTTCATTTGGGAAAATTGTACCAGTGAGAATGTAACTAGCCCCCTCTCCTTCTCTCAACAACCATAAATATCTAAGGAGACAATGAGTATTCTTCTCCCAGACTGGCACATTTGTAGAAATGAAACTTTAGAATTAGAACATACACAAAATGGCGGACACATACAAGATATCCAACATCATACTATTGAACATATCAATCCATTTTTGGGGCATACAATAAGCACAACACTCTCCCACACTCCCCCAGACCCCTCTTTCCCCCCCAGACCCCTCTGTCCTCTCCTCCTGTACAATCCTTGGCCCCTTCCCAGACCCCTCTGTCCCCTCCTCTGTTGTACTCTTCTGACTCTTCTGCCCCTCCCCAGACCCCTGCTTCTTCACAATCCTTTGACCCCTGACCCCTCCGTCCCACCCAGACCCCTCTGTCCTCTTCTCCTCCACACTCCTCTATGCTTCCCCCAGATCTCTCTGTCCCATCCTCTTCACAATTCTCTGCCCCCAGACCCCTCCTCCTGTACACTTCTTTGCCCCCGAACCCCTCTGTCCCCTCTTTCTTTGCACTCCTTTGCCCCTTCCCAGACCCCTCTGTCCCCTCCTCCTTCACACTCTTCTGTTCCTCCCCAGGCCCCTCCTTTTTCATAATCCATTTACCCCTCTGTCCCATTCAGACACCTATGTCCTCTTCTTCTTTACAGTCCTTTAAAGTCCTGCCCTGGATTAATGTACTTAGGGCCTGGGGACCGGCTGCAAGCAAGGCGCTCTTCTGTGCGCCACAATTGTTTTATTTAAAAAAAAAAATTTGGAAAATAAAGTCTGGGGGCTGGGGCAGATAGACAGCCCAGTGGACGGCCCGGCCCTGTTCCAGCTATCCCCGATACCACTAGCTTCCCCTGCCTCTGATGAACTTTGGGACGGACGAAGAAAAGCCCGCTTACGCTCACGCAGTTCTTCCCGGCAGCAGACTCTCAAGATGGCGCCGGCGGCCTGCCAGCCGTAGGCGCAGGAACATCTCGGGAAGCAGGCAACTCACCTACCGGATCCCATCACAATCTACCGGATCCCATCACAATCTTCCTCCCGTCTCTCATGTGGACGCCCGCTCTTTGGCTCTCCAATACCCCTCTCCGGCAGCTGGGAGATCTCACACCGGCCCTTCCCCTGCATTTACAGAGACCCCACTGATGGCTGTGGCAGCAGATCTCACCTCCAGTATACATAAAGAGATTCGGGCGGCGGTGTCCAGCCTGCAGCAAGAGCTTCACTCCCTTGGCTCTCGTACTCCCCAGAAGAACAAAATGGGTGAGCTCACTACGGCCCACAACACCGTAGAGGATAAAGTTAACCTCCTTGAGGATGAGCTCTCGGCTCTCAAGACTAAGATGGCAGACATGGAGGATCGTTCCCAGAGGAACAACCTCCGAATCCGGGTGATCCCAGAGGACGTCAAGACAGAGGATTTGGCAAGGTTCGTGATGGACTATTTTGCAGTATTATTACCCTCAGCCTCCTCCCATGACCTTCTCCTGGACCGGGTGCACAGGCTCCCCAAACCGAAAGCCGTCCTGCTGTCGTCTCCCAGGGATGTCATTATGCATGTGCATTTCTTCCACGTTAAAGAGAAATTAATGATGGTTGCCCGTCAACTTCCTACCTCCTCTCCATCTTTGCCGACCTTTCTGCGGCCACTATGGCCAGACGATGAGAATTTGCTAAGGGCACCAGCATCCTACGGGCCAATGGAGTAGCCTATAAATGGGGTTTTCCCACTAAAATCAATGCTACATACAATGGCTCTAAATATGTTGCATTCTCCCTTGAGGATCTGTTGGCGCTCTGCTCCACTTGGCACCTTTCCGCCTCTCCGTCCTCGGATTCGGAGGTCCCCACTCACCCTCCACGTAAGATCTCGGCAGACTGGACTGTGGTACAGTATAGGAAACGAAAATTTACCTTATCCATGTATTAGTTAAGGGGTATAGTTGGCATATTGCCAGATAGGCACATGTTTAGATATGGGTTTCTTTTCACATATATCCCCCCTTCAGTGGCTCTCTTCTAGGGTCACTAGATTGTCTGCACTATTTATCTACCCCTTGTTAGGTGTCCTGTTGACACTTTCATGTTTTTATGTGTTACGTCCAACATCCCTCCTACAAACCTAAATTACATAATAGCATCTCTTCTTTTTTCTCTATCAACAAGGGCACAGTGGCTACCGGATCGGTTCTGTGGTGCGCCTTTAAGGCTACTGTTAGGGGCGTGCTTATTGGGCAAGCTGCTCATCATGCACATCCTCAAGATTGTTTCATATTTTACTATGGGTATGTGATGCTATACCACACTACACCCTGGTTTTTGGTACAATTCTGCTGAGCTGCATGCTTTCACCCCCACCATGGTAATACAAATAGCTTCACTTAATGTTAGGGGTTAAAATTCTCTGTACAAAAGATCTCTGGTTTGGGCTGAGGCCAAAACGCTTGTAGGCGGATGTTCTTTGCCTGCAAGAAACTCACTTCATGGAGGCAGACTCGGTCCGGCTCTGAAATAAAACTTTTCCCCAGTTATTCTTTGCTCATGCACCTCAAAAAGAAGACGGGGATTGCGCTAGCTATTAGGGACACTATTGCTCTCTCAGACATGGTGGTGGAGGCGGACAGTGGAGGCAGGTTCTTAATTGTCAATTGTTCTCTTAATTCTATGAAATATACCATAGTTGTTCTTTATGCTTCCAATAGAAAACAACATGCCTTCATCAAATACGTTCTGTCTAGGGTGGTGGGATCCTCACCTGCTGGTCTCCTCATTGTGGGTGGTGACTTTAATTCGACCTTGTGGCCATCTATGGACTTCCCCATCCCACATACCTGAACCCACCCCTATTTTAACGACTGTCTCCAATAGAGACTTATACGATGTTTGGAGGATCCAGCATGCTAACGAACGAGATTTCTCATTTTTCTCCCATCCCCATAGTATCTATATTAGAACTGACATTTTCACTCACTCCTCCATCTCATTTCCAAATCGCAAATACACATCATCACCTGGTAGGATCATGCACCGGTGACTATCACCATAGAAGAGAATACCTCTGTACAAAGATTGCACTTGTGGCGAGCTAGTCCTTATGTCCTCCAACATCCCTCCTACAAACCTAAATTACATGATAGCATCTCTTCCTTTTTCTCTCTCAACAAGGGCACAGTGGCTACCGGATTGGTTCTGTGGTGCGCCTTTAAGGCTACTGTTGGGGCCTTCTTATTGGGCAAGCTGCTCATCATAACAAACAAATAAGGGAAAAGAGACTCTCACTGCAAATGGATCTTGCCACCCTACACAGACAGAACAAGATATCTTACTCCCCGGCTACGCAGTCTCGCATGTCATGTCAGTCTTAACTTCAGAGTTGCAATCGCTAGACTTACACAAGTTTGACCTAGCCCTTATACGCATGAAGCTTAACTCCTACTGGTTTGCCAACAAGCCAGGGAATGTCTTGGCCAGACAAATTTAAGTGAAGGTGGCGAAGAGCCGTGTCCCCTTCCTTTCCCTGATGGATGGAACGAAGGTTTTTGACCCCCCAGTCCATAGCGAATGCCTTCGCATCTTACTATGCTTTACTCTACAATCTCTCTTCTGATGCCAATTCTTCTACTCCTACCCCTCTCTCTATCTCTGACTTTCTCTCTTCTGTCGCTCTACCTCCTCTTTCCTTGGATGCAGTGGCCTCCCTCTCCTTACCTTTCTCCTTCTCAGAGGTGCTCGATGCAATCAGAGCATTAACCCCTTAACGATGAAGGACGTAAATGTACGTCCTGGTGAGGTGGTACTTAACGCACCAGGACGTACATTTACGTCCTATGCATAACTGTGAGCATCGGAGCAATGCTCGCGTCATGCGCAGCAGGTCCCGGCTGCTGATAGCAGCCAGGGACCCGCCCATAATGGTGGACATCCGCGATCATGCGGATGTCTGTCATTAACCCCTCAGATGCCGTGATCAATACAGATCACGGCATCTGCAGCATTGCGGTAGTTTGAATGGATGATCAGATCGCCCGCAGCGCTGCTGCGGTGATCCGATCATCCAGCATGGTAGTCGGAGGTCCCCTCACCTTGCTACGGCCCTCTCCCTGGGTCTTCTGCTCTGGTCTGCGATCGAGCAGACCAGAGCAGAAGATGACCGATAATGCTGATCAGTGCTGTGTCCTATACATAGCACTGAACAGCATTAGCAATAGAATGATTCCTATAAATAGTCCCCTATGGGGACTATTAAAGTGTAAAAACAAACGTAAAAAAAAGTAAAAAATTAAAGTAAAAAAATGTGAAAACCCCCTCCCCAATAAAAACGTAAATTGTCCCATTTTCCCTATTTCACCCCCAAAAAGTTTAAAAAAAAATATTTTATATACATATTTGGTATCGCCGCATGTGTAAATATCCCAACTATTAAAATAAAATGTTAATGATACCGTACAGTGAACGGCGTGAACGTAAAAAAAAAAAGCTGCTTTTTATAACATTTTATTCCCCAAAAAATTATTTAAAAAAAGTATTAAAAGTTTTATATAAGCAAATATGGTATCAATAAAAAGTACAGATCATGGAGCAAAAATGAGCCCTCATACCGCCGCTTATACAGAAAAATTTAATTTAATTTATAGGTCTTCAAAATAGGGGGATTTTAAACGTACTAATTTGGTTAAACAGTTTGTGATTTTTTAAAGCGCAACAGTAATAGAAAAGTATATTTTCATGGGTATCATTTTAATTTTATTGACCCAAAGAATAAAGAACACATGTCATTTTTACCATAAATTGTATGGCGTGAAAACAAAATCTTTCTTTTTAATTTCCCCACACAAATAGTATTTTTTTTGTTGCGCCATACATTTTATGGTAAAGTGAGTGATGGCATTACAACGGACAACTGGTCGCACAAAAAACAAGCCCTCATACTAGTCTGTGGATGAATATATAAAAGAGTTATGATTTTTTGAAGGCAAGGATGAAAAAAGGAAAACGTAAAAATAAAATTGTCTGCGTCCTTAAAGGGGTACTCCGGTGGTTATTTTTTTTTACTATATGGCATCTTCTTTGTAAGTTTTGTTTTTTTGCAATATACATATGTTATATGTTTTGGCAGCACGTATGTGTTTTTCTTAACTGTTTGTTGGGCAGTAAGTTCTGTAGTTCAGAGGGTTTTCTTTTACTGTTGTCCACAGTTCTGAGTCTGTTGTGGACAAGATGTCACAGCTTTTTTTTTTCTCTGTCTGCAAGAGAAAAATAAGCCACACCCCCCTCATCTCATCCAGCTGAGTACACAGCTTCTCACCTCACCTCCCCCTGCTCTGTATTCTAAGGACGCAGGTCTGCACAGGAAAAGGACCTCACAGAGAAGATAAGTGTTATCTGAAGGGGAGGATGAGAAGGTGCACGGGCTGGGGATGTATGGACTGCAGGGGAATAAATCTCATACTGGGAATGATCTCTATCTGTGAAGGGGGAGGGGGGACTCCTGAATGACACATGCTGGGAGTTGTAGTCCCTGTTGTGTGTGTGTATGCTAGTTTTTACAAACCAGTGTGCCTCCAGCTGTTGCAAAACTACAACTCCCAGCATGCCCTGACAGACTTTGGGCATGCTGGGAGTTGTAGATTTGAAACAGCTGGAGGTACACTGGTTGGGAAACACTGTTCTAGCCTATTCAGCATACACATCATGTTACACCATTGTTTCCCAACCAGTGCGCCTCCAGCTGTTGCAAAACTATAACTCCTTGCATGCCCAAAGGCTGTCAGGGCATGCTGGGAGTTGTAATTTTGCAACACCTGGAGGCACCCTGGTTGGGAAACACTGGTGTATATCCTACAGAGGTGTGGTGAACTACAACCCCCAGGAGACTACAGAGGCAGCATGCTGGTGTTATACCACAGACTGAAGACTCCTGAATGACACATGCTGGGAGTTGTAGTCCCTTTTGTGTGTGTATGACAGTGTATCCCAACCAGGGCTGATTTATCTTAGTGTGCTGTGTATAAGGGGGCTGACCCGGGAAAATAGTAGGGTGGGTAAAGGGCGGAACAAAATAAATAAATAAAAAAAGGAGCCGGCCCAAACCAGCAAGGCATGTGGCATGCTGGGATATGTAGTTTTCAGCACAGCAAGAAACAGGAAATAGAAGCAAAGATAGGAAAACAAAGTGGGGTATAAAAAGACAACAAAGAACGGAAAAAGAGTAGGCTAAACAACAAGAATAGAAATGAAACAAAACAAATAGGGTAAGTAAAAAACGGAAAAACACGTTGACCACCGGAGTACCCCTTTAAGGCCCAAATGGGCTTTGTCCTTAAGGGGTTAAAAGGGGCCAAATCTCCTGGCCCTGATGGCCTAGTGAATGAGTTTTCTCTCCTCCTCTCTTTGGACACGGAGAAGGCGCTCGACCGGGTGCATTGGGGGTATCTCCGAGCGGTCCTCAACAAATTTGGTTTCCCACCCCCTGTGATTGAAGCTCTGATGGCATTATATACCTCCCCGTCTCCTTTTTGATAACTAATGGGACGAGACAGGTTTGTCCCCTGTCCCCCATTCTTTTTACCCTGGCCAAGGAGCCCTTTGCAGAACGTCTTAGATGTGACGCTGGCATCAAGGGGGTCATGGTAGGCTGCGAAGAGCATAAAATAGGGCTCTGTGCAGATGATGTTCTGATTGCATTAACTTTCCCTGTACACTCTTTACCTCAATCTCATTTCCCTTTTCAGTGCGGCTAGCTTCTATAAACTTAACACTATTAAGTCTATCATCCTTCCTCTCTTTCTCGACCAACACGATGTGGGCCTCAGAGGGCATAACATGCTTGGGTGTGTTTCTTACCTCTTCTTTATCCAAACTAGTTTCTTCTAACCTCTCTATGCTGACTTCCCGCCTCTCTCAGGACATTAAGCACTACTCCCTTATTCAGCTCTCATGGTTTGAATGCATAGATGTAGCCAAAATCTTCCTCCTCCCCAGTACTTTATACCTCTTTCGCAACTTGCCTGTTAAAATCCCTACAACAGCCATTAGGAGGCTTCAATCTCTCATCATGCGATTCATCTGGCAGGGAAGCAGCGCGAGAATTTCGGCCAGGATATTGTTCTTGCCAACTAAATTGGGGAGCTTGGGGTGCCCTGCTCTTCTGAACTATTATAGGGCGGCTCACCTGGTGGGTCCAAAACAAGGGTGGAGGTATGACACTGATGTTCGATGGCTACACATGGAAGCTACTATTGCTGGGGTGGCCTCCCTGCACCATTTATTATGGAAAGTAACCATTCTCCATTCTCCTATTTCTTCCTCTCACCAAACTCCTCTCTCCCTGCTCCTTCTTCTCCACTTCCCTCTCCACTATACAACATCTCCTTCCTCATGTTAATTTTTCCAATTGACAGGCAGGGGGTATCACATGTTTGGGAGACATCAGTACGCAGTACTCGTTGCTTTCCTTCACAACGATTACATCCACATTCTCCATACCACAAAATTATTTTTTCAAGTTCTTGCAACTCAGACACTTCATTTCCTCTCATCATTGGCCTCCAGGGGGGGCGGCCCACTTTATACCACATACGTTACCACCAGAGCTGGATCAGGGGGGTGTCTCCGTGGTCCGCCACTTACAACGACTGCTGGCATCTGATAATCACCCCTTCAAAGTAATGTGGGAAAGGGACTTAGGTGTACTCCCTACCGTACAAGCTTTCTAAATGCACTATTCATGTGGAGTCGGCCTATCTAAAATATATCCACAGACTGATTCCACGTGCTGGAGGTGTGGTGAACAAGTGGGGACCTTCCTTCACATCTGGTGGTCTTGTAGAGCTCTGACCCTGTTTTGGACCAGGGTCCTTCAACTGCTCTACGATGTGTTTAATGTTCACATTCCATGGGGCCCGGACATGGCTCTACTGTCAATGCATGTGATGGACTTACCTGGAGATTGCAGAACCATTGCCTTTCATGTTCTCACTGCAGCTCGTACCCTGGTTGCTTCCTTGTGGAAGTGCAGAGATGTCCCGGACTTTACCCGACTACTCGCTGAAGTTAACTTTTCCTGCTCAATGGAAAGACTCATGGCCTGCAGAACGGGCAAGGAATTGGACTTCCTCAAAAAGTGGGACAAATGGCTCCACTCTGGTGCACATAGGCACCCCCCCCCCTGTACTACAAATGCTGCAGTTGTGTAATTCCTTGTTCTGGACACAGATGGCCTCGCATACTACTTAAACTGAAGCCTCGGGCTTAATTTATTATAAAAGCAGTTTTGCTTTGGTGATTTATTATGGCCCATGTATTCATACAACTGCCTGCATTGCATGCCTGTGCTCGCATTACTGGCAGAATATCTTATTGAGATGTACTCTTACCTTTTCCCCTACCCCTCTTCCCCTTGTTTGCCCCCCCCCCATCCTGTGTCTTCCCTCTTGTCGTTCCCACCCTACCCAAACACTGGTTAAGATTGTTCCTTTGTTTGTCCTGCTCAATGTAAGAGTGTAACCCAACCACATTGCCGTTTTCTACATTCTTGTAAAATTCTTTATAAATAAAGTTTGGAAAAAAATAAAGTTTTACAAAAGACAATCCGGGATTATAGAAAACAAACTTACAAAAAAGAAAAAATACAAGAATTGTTAGGATAATATAATAGACTGTAAGCTCTGTTTTTCTTTTCAATTTTCCATCACAAATAATATTTTTTCTGGTTGCGTCAAACATTCTATGATAAACTGAAATCTCAGTGTCAGAAATATCAATATAAAATACAGTTGATCATGCAAAAAAAAAAACAAGCCCTCATATGGGTCTGTGGATGGAAAAGAGTTATTGCTCTTAAAGGGGTATTCCAGGAATTTTTTTTTATTTGACTGTGCTACAGGGGCTGTAAAGTTAGTGTAGTTCATAATACAGGGTTTGTACCTGTTAGTGACAGTGGTCTATTCTTCTGTGATTTTCGCCCCAATATTTATTTTTAACAGCATACAAAATTACTCAGGTTTTCCAAGGTTGCAGTGCGGCCAATAAATGACATCACTAGTCAGGTGTGCAAAGGAAGCCTGTCAGATGGAGTGACGGCTGGGTGGAAGAGAGATCATTTTGCAACAGCTGGAGGAACTCTGGTGTAATGTCCGTTTATTTGTTTTTGTATTTTTCTGTTTAGGTGTGTATTCACACACTAGTTTGTTCAGAGCAGTTTGCTATTCTAACTGGATAGGGAATAGTTAATGCTCTGAACGAATGAAAACTCGGGTGTGTCTATATTGAGCCAGACTTCTCCTGCATTCAGTGCTGGTTATTGAGTTCAATACTACTATGTCTGTTTGTGCTATATTTTGACTATGTCTGCTTGAGCATTTACCTTGTATTTATCTTGTCATTTTATCTGGGTTTTTAGCCATGGTTATATAGCATGCTCCTTGTATTTTATTCTGTGTTACATTAGTTGGTTTTAGGATTATGTTTGTTCGTTCTGCTCTGTCTGTGTTCCCACTGTGTCTGAGTCTTGCTTTTACCCTGTGCTCTGTATGTTATATTCCTGTTTGGTATTCTGGAGTCTATTCAGACTCATCCATTTCTTGTCTAGTGTTTCATTTATTATGTTTCCGTTTCCTACTGGGTCAGCATTTTGCCCACATGGTGGAGTGTGTCCGCTGGCCAGTAGTCTATTTGGCTTTATTATTAATGGCTACTCCTTTTGTGGAGTGGGGTGTCCAGTTTGTTTGTTCTGTGTCCCAGTGTGAACAGTGTCTTATGTTTCCTTATTAGTTTGCCTGTTTATATTCTGCCCTGTTAGTATTTGTATCCTGTTTGGTATATCTGGTTGTGTAGTAGTTGTCCGTTTCTGGCCTGTGATGTATATTATGTGTTTTTACGCCACTGCACTTTAGCGCAGGAAGGGACCGGTGCCCAGTTGTCGATCCATCATTTAGGATGTATCGGCAAGTAGGCAGGGAGAGTCTTTTTAGGGTCAGTTAGGGCTCTTTCTACCTGTCCCCCAGTCGGTCATGACACCTGGTTAGAAAACACTGGTCTTTTGAATGGAAAGTAGCTCATTTGTGTTTTAATGGGTGGGGTGGCTGATGTGTGGGAGGGAAGAAAATTACTTCACACTTACAAACAAGGGACTGTGTGATTAGTAGTTTGAGAGATCAAACTCCAACATGAAATACCCAGTTAACAAAAAGATAGCCACAGTGTTATGGTACTCTCACAATATAGCAGAAAAGAAGACAAGAGGAAAATGAGAAAGGAAAAAAGGCAAGAAAGGGGAAATAAAGTAGTGGAAAGAGGAGGACAAAGAGAGAAGGGAAAGAAATGATGTGTAAGGGATGGGGTGAAGAAAATATAAGTGTTAATAGAAAATTGGTAGAATGTAAATAAATAACAAAGATATGTATATAATGGAAAAGTACTAAAATCACCTTATGGTGAATAACCCCTTTAAAATGCGATGAGGAACAAACAAAAATGCTAAAATTCCTCAAGCGCAAAATTGGCTCTGTCCTCAAGGTCAAAAAGTGTCCTAAAGGGTTATTAAAATATTTATTATTAATATAAATACAGTCCATTCTAAAACTCATACCTTGTGGGTGCTGGAAGCCTAATTTAAGGTAGCTTCTCTATTCAATAATTTATGGACCCAATTCCTACTCCTTGGATATCTTAAAGGGGTACTCCGGTGAAAAACTTTTTTTTCTTAAATCAACTGGTGCCAGAAAGTTAAACAGATTTGTTAATTACTTCTATTAAAAAATCTTAATCCTTCCTGTACTTATTAGCTGCTGAATAGTACAGTGGAAATTATTTTCCGTTTGAAACAAAGAGCTGTCTGCTGACATCATGAGCACAGTGCTCTCTGCTGACATCTCTGTCCATTTTAGGAACTGTCCAGGGTAAAAGGAAATCCCCATAGCAAATATATGCTGTTCTGGACAGTTCATAAAAGGGACAGAGATGTCAGCAGAGAGCACTGTGGTCATGATGTCAGCAGACAGCTCTGTGTTTCAAAAAGAAAAGACTTTCCGCTGTAGTATTCAGCAGCTAATAAGTACAAGAAGGATTAAGATTTTTTTTAATAGAAGTAATTTACAAATCTGTTAAACTTTCTGGCACCAGTTGATTTAAAAAAAAAAAAAAAGTTTTTCACTGGAGTACCCCTTTAACCCCTTAATCCCTTAAGGACCAGGGGTTTTTCCGTTTTTGCATTTTCGTTTTTTGCTCCTTGTCTTTAAAAAATCATAACTCTTTCAATATTGCACCTAAAAATCCATATGATGGCTTATTTTTTGCGCCACCAATTCTACTTTGTAATGACGTCAGTCATTTTGCCCAAAAATCTACGGTGAAATGGAAAAAAAAATCATTGTGCGACAAAATTGAAAAAAAAACGCTGTTTTGTAACTTTTGGGGGCTTCCTCTTCTACGCAGTAAATTTTTCGGTAAAAATGACACCTTATCTTTATTCTGTAGGTCCATACGATTAAAATGATACCCTACTTATATAGGTTTGATTTTGTCGGACTTCTGGAAAAAATCATAACTACATGCAGGAAAATTAATACGTTTAAAATTGTCATCTTCTGACCCCTATAACTTTTTTATTTTTCTGTGTATGGGGCGGTATGAGGGCTCATTTTTTGCGCCGTGATCTGAAGTTTTTAATGGTACCATTTTTGCATTGATAGGACTTATTGATCGCTTTTTAAATGATATAAAAAGTGACCAAAAATGCACTATTTTGGACTTTGGAATTTTTTTGCGCACACGCCATTGACTGAGCGGTTTAATTAATGATATATTTTTAGAATTTGGACATTTCCGCACGCGGTGATACCATATATGTTTATTTTTATTTTTATTTACACTGTGTTTTTTTTTTTTATTGGAAAAGGGGGGTGATTCAAACTTTTAATAGGGGAGGAGTTAAATGATCTTTATTCACTTTTTTTTCCACTTTTTTTTTGCAGTGTTATAGGTCCCATAGTTACCTATAACACTGCACACACTGATCTTCATCATTGATCACTGGTTTCTCATAGGAACCAAATGATCGATGATTCTGCCGCATGACTGCTCATGCCTGGATCTCAGGCACTGAGCAGTCATTCGGCGACCGGACAGCGAGGAGGCAGGTAGGGATGCCGCGATTAGCCGCTGCTATCCCGAACAGCCCGACTGAGCTAACCGGCAACTTTCACTTTCGCTTTTAGCCGCGCGGCTCAGCTCTGAGTGCGCGGCTAAAGGGTTAATAGCGCGTGGCGCCGCGATCAGCGCTGCGCGCTATTAGAGGCGGGTCCCGGCTTCACTATGACGACGGGCCCGCCGTGATATGATGCGGGGTTACTATATCAGGAGAGCAGGACCAAGGACGTACCGGTACATCCTTGGTCCTTAAGGGGTTAAGGACCTAGGACGTACTAGAACATCCTGGCACCCTGGGCTTTAAGGACCCTGGACGTACTAGTACGTCCTGGTGTTTCTCCGGTCTCTGCCGTGCCCCGGGCAGAGATCGGAAGCGGATGCCTGCTGAAATGCTTCAGCAGGCATCCAGGGCAAACGCCGAGGGGGGCCATGTCTGCCCCCCATGTCGGCGATCGCTGCAAATCGCGAGGGAAATCGCCCCTGCGATCTGCGGCGATACCGGGCTGATCGGGTCCCTGGGACCCGACCGCCCGGTAATTTTGAATGATCCCGGTTGTCACAGAGAGCCAGGACCATGCTGGAGTATAGGAGCGAGGTGGCAAGCCTGCCACCTCTACCTATCCCCTGCGATTCCTCGGTTAGCTAACTGACCAATCGCAGGAGGGGGGGCGGTTACTTCCTCCCACCCTGCCCGGCCCCTGGAAGTCCGGGGAGAACGGGAGGAAGACCGGAGGACGCGGCGGGGGACGGGGGAGTGCTGGGGCCCGGCTCCGGTACTTACCTCGTCTCTGAAGACCCGGATCCCAGCGATGAAGACGGCGGCAGCGACAGGTGAGTTCCTCTTCAGCCGCGGTCGGGCCCTTTACAGCAATGCACGTCGCCGTAAACCGACATGTATTGCTGTAATGGGACCCTGTATACTACAACTCCCAGCATGCCCAGACAGCCCTTGGAGTCTGGGCATGCTGGGAGTTGCAGTTTTGCAACATCTGGAGGTCCACAGTTTGGAGACCACTGTGCCCTTCCAGATGTTGCAAAACTGCACATCCTCAGCATGCCCTTACTGTCCAGGCATGCTGGGAGTTGTAGTTCTGTAACATCTGGCCCTTCAGATGTTGCAGAACTACAACTCCCAGCATGCCTGGACAGTTTTGGCATACTGGGAGTTGTAGTTTTGCAACATCTGAAAGGGCACAGATTGGGAACCACTGTATTAGTGGTCTGCAAACTGTAGTCCTCCAGATGTTGCAAAACTACAACTCCAAGCATGCTGGGAGTTGTAGTTCGGCAACATCTGGCTCTAAAGATGTTGCCGAACTACTACATCAAGCATGCCTGAGAATGTTTGGGAGTTGTGGTTTTGCAACAACTGGAGGCACACTGGTTGATCTATAACAAGGGGGCATCCTCTACGTCTAGAGGAAAGAAGGTTTCTACTCCAGCACAGACGGGGGTTCTTTACTGTAAGAGCAGTGAGAATGTGGAATTCTCTGCCTGAGGAGGTGGTCATGGTGAACTCTAAAAGAGTTCAAAAAGGGGTCTGGATGCATTTTAAACATTGTCTGTTTCCTAACTCAGTGTTTCCCAACTCGTGTGCCTCCAGCTGTTGCAAAACTATAACTACCAGCATGCACTGATAGACTGTGAGTATCAGGCTGCAAGTTTGCGATGCAGCTAATTTTGCGCGGCAGCTCAAACTCGCAGCGGGAAACTCGCTGTAATCCCCCGCCCGTGTGACTGTACCCTAAAAACACTACACTACACTAACACAAAATAAAAAGTAAAAAACACTACATATACACGTACCCCTACACAGCCCCCCTCCCCAATAAAAATGAAAAACGTCTGGTACGCCACGGTTTCCAAAATGGAGCCTCCAGCTGATGCAAAACAACAACTCCCAGTATTGCCGGACAGCCGTTGACTGTCCAAGCATGCTGGGAGTTTTGCAACAGCTGGAGGCACCCTGTTTGGGAATCACGGGCGTAGAATACCCCTATGTCCACCCCTATGCAAATCCCTAATTCAGGCCTCAAATGCGCATGGCGCTCTCACTTTGGAGCCATGTCGTATTTCAAGGCAACAGTTTAGGGCCACATATGGGGTATCGCCTTACTCGGGAGAAATTGCCTAACAAATTTTGGGGGGCTTTTTCTCCTTTCACCCCTTATGAAAAGGTGAAGTTGGGGTCTACACCAGCATGTTAGTGTAAAAAAATTAATTGTTTACACTAACATGCTGGTGTTGCTCTATACTTTTCATTTTGACAAGAGGTAAAAGGAGAAAAAAGCCCCCCAAAATTTGTAATGCAATTTCTCCCGACTACGGAGATACCCCATATGTGGGCGCAAAGTGCTCTGGGGCGCACAACAAGGCCCAGAAGGGAGAGTGCACCATGTACATTTGAGGTGATTTGCACAGGGGTGGCTGATTGTTACAGCAGTTTTGACAAACGCAAAAAAAAAAAAAAACACATGTGACCCCATTTCGGAAACTACACCCCTCACGGAATCTAATGAGGGGTGCAGTGAGAATTTACACCCCACTAGTGTCTGACAGATCTTTGGAACAGTGGACTGTGCAAATTTTGTACAGCCCCCTGTTCCAAAGATCTGACAGACACCATTGGGGGGTAAATGCTCACTTTACGCCTTGTTATGTTCCTCAAGGGGTCTAGTTTCCAAAATGGTAGGCCATGTGGGTATTTATTGCTTTCCTTGCACCATAGGGGCTTCCTAAATGCGACATGCTCCCGAGTAAAATTTGCTCTCAAAAAGCCAAATATGACTCCTTCTCTTCTGAGCATTGTAGTTTGCCCGTAGTGGACTTCCGGTCAACTTATGGGTTACCTCCATACTCAGAAGAGATGGGGTTAAAAATTTTGGGGGGTATTTTCTGCTATTAGCCCTTGCAAAAAATTGAAATTTGGGGGGAAACACACATTTTAGTGAAATTTATTTTTTATTATTTTACATATACCAGTCGTGAAGGCTCACTTTATTCCCTGTTACGTTCCTCAAGGGGTCTAGTTTCCAAAATGGTATGCCATGTGTTTTTTTTTTTTTGCTGTTCTGGCACCATAGTGGCTTCCTAAATGCAACATGCCCCCCAAAAACCATTTCAGAAATACGTACTCTCCAAAATCCCCTTGTCGCTCCTTCGCTTCTGAGCCCTCTACTGCGCCCGCCGAACACTTTACATAGACATATGAGGTATGTGCTTACTCGAGAGAAATTGTGCTACAAATATACGGTAAGTATACATTTTCTCCTTTTACCCCTTGTAAAAATTCCAAAATTGGGTCTACAAGAACATGCGAGTGTAAAAAATGAAGATTGTGAATTTTCTCCTTCACTTTGCTGCTATTCCTGTGAAACACCTAAAGGGTTAAAACGCTGACTGAATGTCATTTTGAATACTTTGAGGGGTGCAGTTTTTATAATGGGGTCATTTGTGGGGTATTTCTAATATGAAGACCCTTCAAATCCACTTCAAACCTGAACTGGTCCCTGAAAAATTGTGAGTTTAGAAATTTTGTGAAAAATTGGAAAATTGCTGCTGAACTTTGAAGCCCTCTGATGTCTTCCAAAAGTTAAAACACGTCAATTTTATGATGCAAACATAAAGTAGACATATTGTATATGTGAATACAAAAAATTATTGGGAATATCCATTTTCCTTACAAGCAGAGAGCTTCAAAGTTAGTAAAATGCTAAATTTTTCATCAAATTTGGGGATTTTTCACCAAGAAAGGATGCAAGTTACCATAAAATTTTACCACTATGTTAAAGTAGAATATGTCACGAAAAAACAATCTCAGAATCAGAATAACTAAAAGCATTCCAGAGTTATTAATGGTTAAAGTGACAGTGGTCAGATGTGCATAAAATGGCCGGGTCCTAAGTAGTGTTGAGCGGCATAGGCCATATTCGAATTCGCGAATATTCGCGAATATATGGACGAATATTCGTCTTATATTCGCGAATATTCGCATATTCGTTATATTCTCGTTTTATTTTCGCATATGCGAATATTCGCGTATGCGAAAATTAGCATATGTGAATATTAGCACATGCAAGATTAACATGCGTGGAACTTCGCATATGCGAAAATTAGCATATGCGAAGTTTCGCATATGCGAACTTTAGCATATGCGAATTTTAGCACGCCAGTCTCACACAGTAGTATTACAGCCTTCTTTACACCACACAAGCTGGAAGCAGAGAGGGGTGATCACTGTGATGTGTACTGTGAAGAAAAAAAAAAAAAAAAAAAAAAAAAAAAAAAAACGAATATTCGTAATTACGAATATATAGCGCTATATTCGCGAAATTCGCGAAATTCGCGAATATGCGATATTCGCGAATAATATTCGAATTGCGAATATTCGCGAGCAACACTAGTCCTAAGGTGTAAAATGGCTGGGTCCTTAAGGGGTTAAAGGAGTACTCCAGTGGTCAACGTGTTTTTCCATTTTTGACTTACCCTATTTGTTTTGTTTCATTTCTATTCTTGTTATTTAGGCTACTCTATCTCCGTTCTTTGTTGTCTTTTTATCCTCCACTTTGTTTTCCTATCTTTGCTTCTATTTCCTGTTTCTTGCTTTGCTGAAAACTACAAATCCCAGCATGCCACATGCCTTGCTGGTTTGGGGCGGCTCCTTTTTTTTTGTTTGTTTGTTCCGCCCTTTACCCATCCTACTATTTTCCCGGGTCAGCCCCCTTATACACAGCACACTAATATAATCAGCCTTGGTTGGGATACACTGTCATACACACACACAAAAGGGACTACAACTTGCAGCATGAGTCTTCAGTCTGTGGTATAACACCAGCATGCTGCCTCTGTAGTCTCCTGGGGGTTGTAGTTCACCACACCTCTGTAGGCCATACACCAGTGTTTTCCAACCAGGGTGCCTCCAGGTGTTGCAAAACTACAACTCCCAGCATGCCCTGACAGCCTTTGGGCATGCAAGGAGTTGTAGTTTTGAAACAGCTGGGGGCACACTGGTTGGGAAACACTGGTGTAACATGATGTGTATGCTGAATAGGCTAGAACAGTGTTTCCCAACCAGTGTACCTCCAGCTGTTGCAAATCTACAACTCCCAGCATGCCCAAAGTCTGTCAGGGCATGCTGGGAGTTGTAGTTTTGCAACAGCTGGAGGCACACTGGTTTGTAAACACTAGCATACACACACACACACACACAACAGGGACTACAACTCCCAGCATGTGTCATTCAGGAGTCCCCCCCCCCCCTCCCCAATCAGATGTAGGGGGAGATTTATCAAAACCTGTGCAGAGGAAAACTTGCCCAGTTGCCCATAGCAACCAATCAGCTTGCTGCTTTTATTTTTATGAAGGCCTGTGAAAAATGAAAGAAGCGATCTGATTGGTTGCTATGGGCAACTGGGCAAGTTTTCCTCTGCACATGTTTTGATAAATCTCCCCCATAGAGATCATTCCCAGTATGAGATTTATTCCCCTGCAGTCCATACATCCCCAGCCCGTGCACCTTCTCATCCTCCCCTTCACTTATCTTCTCTGTGTTCTTTCTCCTGTGCAGACCTGCGTCCTTAGAATACAGAGCAGGGGGGAGGGGAGGGGAGGAGCTGTGTACTCAGCTGGATGAGATGAGGGGGCGTGGCTTATTTTTCTCATGCAGACAGAGAAAAAAAAAAGCTGTGACATCTTGTCCACAACAGACTCAGAACTGTGGACAACAGTAAAAGAAAACCCTCTGAACTACAGAACTTACTGCCCAACAAACAGGTAAGAAAAACACACACATGCTGCCAAAACATATAACACATGTATATTGCAAAAAACTAAACTTACAAAGAAGATGGCATATAGTCAAAGATATTAACCACCGGAGTTCCCCTTTAAACCTTTCTTAACATTAAAAAACACAAATGGCCTCAACAGTGCCTACTAGAAGATTCAGAAGCTTAGAAATGTGCCTGTAATCAATGCTGTTATGTTTTGCAACACTTAGGTTGTTTACTTTTACCCATCATGAGATGTGTCTTGTGTGACACCTTAGTTGGGACTAAACCAGCTGATATTAATTTGTACTGACAAGGGGCTGGATTGCTTTTTAATTAACTCCAAAATAAATGAAGCAGCAGTGCACTGCTTTTTTATGGTGCTTCCAAACATTCCAGTAAACTAAACTAGCAAAGTTCAGAAACACAGAATTTTTGGGGGGAATTTGACCTACCGTAATCATACTTGTTTCAAGTCTGTAGCCAGCACAGAAGGGATATTCCCAGTCCCACTGACTCCTCCATAGGACCGCCCACCTAGAATAATTAAAACTATACAATTAACAATAGCCAAGGATGGCATAAAAGTAACCCAGAGACAAAGCACAATGTGTAATAAAATAGAGCAAAACTAAAAATTTATTGGGAAGGCAAGTGTGCTACCTTCGGACTTGAAGAAAGTATAATTACGGTAAGTAAAATTAAATTTTTCTTTTTCGTCCTATCGGCAGCACAGAAAGGATTTACCAACGAAACTAAAGGAGGGGAATGAAATTGTTTCACTGCTGACAAAATTGCAGTGCTGAAGGCTGGGTTTCCTGCCTAAATATCGAGTTTATAGTGCTTGACAAATGTTGAAGATGATGTCCAGGAGACTGCATTAAGCTAAATTACCACTTGTTGTTTTTTTGGGGGGAAAAACTGCCATTCTGCCGCATGGCGTTTTTTTCAGACCAAAAATCGCTATGGTCAGATGTTAAATCAATGAGAAATCGCTAAATTCTTTTTCCACTTTGCGTTTTTCAGTTTGGAGTTTTTTTTTATCCTTTTGGCGTTTTTTCACTCATTTTTGGCGTTTTTCAGTTCCTTGGTGGTTTTGCAAAGTCGCAGCATGTTGAGCCCATGGTGCTTTTTTCCCTGAAATCGTTTTAACTTTGGCGTTTTTGCAGGCGGTTTTTATTCTTTTTTTGGACTTTAGCGATCCAAAAAAGTGGTGAAGATACCTTTTTTTAATAAAATTTCTTTTTAATGGTATCCTACTATTAAAAAAGATACAGTAGTGAGGGAAAAAATTGTATTTAACTAAATATATCTTCATTATGACGAAATTTTTATAAATTTTTAAACAGGGATCAATTTATGTGGGCGGGCAGGGCACAAAAAATGTAGCCGACAATAATAAAAATGTAGTGTGTGTGTGTTTTTCACCTTTTTTATTTTTAGGTAGTACTACAGCTCCCAGCATGGAACACTGGTCCATGATGGGAGTAGTAGTACCTGTACTAATTGACAGATCGCCCCGGGTCCATTGCGATCCTTCTGTATAATTTACAGATGCGGCCAGCCGCTCTTCTATGGTCCCCTGCACTGCCGTATATATACACCTATTCATATTTCCTGCAGAGAGCTGTGATTGGCCAGATGGTTCCAGCCAATCACAACTCTCTGTGGGAAATATGAATAGGTGTTTATATACTTCAGTGCAGGTTACCATAGAAGAGCAGCCAGCCGCCCACATCTATACATTATACAGGAGGATCACAGCGGGTGTCAGGAGTGACACTAGCTGCAATCTGTCTATTAATGCTGGCACTATAGCTCCCAGCATGGAGCAGAGTGTGCTCCATGTTGGGACCAGTAGTACCTGCAGTTAAGGACAGATCATAGCAGGTGACACTCCTGACACCCACTGCGATCCTCCTTCATCCCTGAGATGCGAAGCGGCTTTCTCCCACCCTCGCATGTCGGTTCTGTAAACCAGCCAGCCACTCATCATTCATATTTCCCGCTGAGAGCGGGGATTGGCTGCCACCATCCGGCCAATCCCCACTCTGGGTGGAAAATATGATTGAGTGATGTGAATTTCTATTCACATCACTGGCCGGCCTGTAGTATAGTGCAGAGATACGAGCGCTGTATAGAGCCACTCCACACACACACTACATTTTTATTATTGCCGGCTACATTTTTAGTGCTCTGCGATCCCTGTAAAAAAATTAATTAAAAATTCTGTTATAAAAAAACATAATTTCATTAAATAGGCACTGTTAGATATAAAAACTTATGATATATTGTAAAACATGCAAAACCAAAAGGTTTTGCAATTGCTTTCATTAGAAAATTTTCAGTATTTCATGCTGAAAAAGCCAGTCAAACTGCCCCCCCCCCCCCCTACCTTCTGGAATGCATTCAGTCCTTCTGTGAACACTGCTTCGTCCCGGACGTTTTGGAAGGGTGAGGGGCTGTACACACTGCAGACTCATGTGAAGAGAAGGGGAGGGGCAGCAAGACTGCTGCCGGGCTCTCACTGATGTCTGCTGTGTGAGAGAGGCAGAAACATTGCATTGCAGACGAAAAAGTAAGTGTCCCTGCATGTATGTGTGTGTGGATATATGTGTATGTGTGTATATCAGTGTGTCTATCTAATGTGTATGTGTAAGAATATATGAAGCCAGTGTGTGTGTGTGTGTGTGTGTGTGTGTGTAATAAAGGGGGACTACAATCATATGCCTTCAACTGTTGCAAAACTAAAACTCCCAGCATGCCTGCACAGCCAAATGGTGTGTGGGCATGCTGGGAGCTGTAGTTTTGCAACAGCTGGAGGTACCCTGGTTGGAAATTAAGCTAATTCTGAGAGAAATGTAGGTCATAGACACATAAAAAAGTACATGCAGATGATCAGGATGAGATACTAAGCAACATATAACAGTTTTGTTTTTTTGAGTGATCTGACGGGTACGCTTTCAATACATTTTTTCCAACACTACTGCATCCTTTTTTTTTTTTTGGTACCCAACAAATTTTGAAAAATACGCCAAAAGGGCCAAAAATGCAATTTCCACTCAAATGCAAAAACACCAGAAAAAAATGTCAGACGCAAGAAAGTGCACTGGCATTTTTTTCCACACAAAAAAACGCAGGGAAAAAAAACAAGTAGAAACTTAGCCTTACAGATGTCAAGCAGATGCACTTGCTGTCTCTCAGCCCATGAAGTAGAAGTTGCTCTCATAGAGTGAGCTCTCAATAGATGTGGAGGTTCCTTACTGTCCACACATAGGCTTCAGATGTGGCCATTTTAATTCACCGCCAAGGTATCTTTTAACGCCTTCATTCCTTTTCTTGCACCAGCGAAAAGGACAAATTTTCATTCTTCCGGAACTCTTGTACTGTAGACAGATAACATGACAGGGCTCCAAAGAATGGAAGCGCACCTCCTCTTCAGACCCTGGGTTAAGGTAGAACTCTGGAAGAACAGAGTCCCTGTTGATGTTGCATGTAGAAACCACTTTGGGAAGGTACTAAAGCACTGTTCTTAACCGCACTCCATCGGGCAAAATCTTTCAGAAGGGTTCTCGAGAGGATAAAGCCTGCAACTCACCTACTCTCTTAACACAAGTGATAGCTGTAGGAAACAAAACTTTATAGGACAACCAGCTCAAGTCTACTTCAGTCTGCGGCTCAAATGGAGGAAGAGTAAGTCTATTCATTACTAAAGACAAGTCCAAGACAGGAATAGGTGTGTGCACAGAAGGTCTCAGCTTTTTCAAGGTTTTAAAAAATATGGAAATAAGTGGATTACCCACAAAGAGACCATATGAGAGCGCATTAATAGCAGTCATGTGTACCTTAAGCATATTGGCCTTAAAGGGGTACTCTGATGGAAAACATTTTTTTTAAATCAACTGGTGCCAGAAAGTTAAACAGATTTGTAAAATACTTGTAAAATACCAGGAATTGTATCTTGGGCACTAACCACTATGACAAAATAAAAGCTCTCCACAGGTTACGTGTTAGATTTGATGTGTTCACAACCCACTTCAACAACTACTCCACTGGAAAACATTTATTTATTTATTTTTTCAAGTTAACTGGTGACAAAAAGTTAAACAGATTTGTAAATTACTTCTATTTAAAAACCTTAATCCTTCCAGTATTTATCAGCTGCTGTATTATCCATAGGAAGTTGCTTTATTTTTGAATTTCCTTTCTGTCTGACCACAGTGCTCTGCTGACACCTCTCTCAATGTCAGGAACTGTCCAAAGCAGGATAGGTTTGCTATGGGGATTTGCTCCAACTCTGGACAGTTCCTAAAATGGACAGAGGTGTCAGCAGAGAGCCGTGTGGTCAGACTGAAAGGAAATTAAAAAAGAAAACAACTTCCTGTGGAGCATACAGCAGCTGTAATTTACAAATCTGTTTAACTTTCTGTCTCCAGTTGATTAAAAAAATGTTTTCCAACGGAGTACTCCTATAAGTCATTTTTGATAGCCTTCTTGAAGAAATTGAAGAATAGAGTTCATGTCAGGAACTGTCCAGAGTAGAAGCAAATCCCCATAGAAAACCTCTCCTGCTCTGGACAGTTCCTGAAATGGACAGAGGTGTCAGCAGAGAGCACTGTGGTCATACAGAAAAGAAATTCAAAAAGAAAAGAACTTCCTCTGTATTATACAGCAGCTGATAAGTACTGGAAGGATTAAGATTCTTTAATAGAAATAATTTACAAATGTGTTTCAATTTCTGGTACCAGTTGATTTAAAAAACATGTTTTCCACCGGAGTACCCCTTTAACTGAGATCACCAGATTGTTCTGTTGTAGCCATGAAGAAAATTTCTTCCATTACTTGTTGTGCACTGAATTAGTAGAAGGTTTTCTTAATGAAAGCAAGTAGAAATGACTTCCTCTGACAGACCTTTTTGCTTTAATCTTTCCCGTTCAGATGCCATGCTGTAAGGTGTAGTCTGATGATCTATGGATGGTAAAAACCCTTTTGGAGAGGGTGATTCATATATAGGGGGAGTTTTCACCACATGCCCCTCGAACGTTGAAACAATGCTGGAAACTAGGCCCTTCGGGGCTAAAACGGGGCTATTAGAATTGCCGTTGGATTGTCCACCCTCAGCTTGGATAGGACCTGCGGAATCAGGGAGATGGGGGGAAACAAATAGATGAATTTTCCCTTCAAGTTCAGGGTAAATGCATTCCAAACCTGAGGCTTGTCTGACTTTAAGGCTGGGTTCACACTGCGGTATCTCCATGCAGAATTTCTGCCGGAGATCGAGCCGGTGGCACTAGGACAGTGCGGACTGCATTGCCATTCCCATAGATGGCAATGTATTTCTGAGCAGATCTTCCAAAAGATAAACCCAGAAATGCATTGCTGTCTATGGGGGCAGCAATGCAGTCCACTCAGTCCTAGCGCCGCCTGTGGGATCTCCTGCGGAAATTCCGCCCAGATATTCTGCAGTGTGAACCTAGCCCAAGGAACAAAATGTTGTCAACTTCTTTTTCTCTCTTTTCACCATTAAATCACAAGTTGGGGAACCCCATCTTTCTATGAGCATCTTGAAGTATATCGGATTTTGCGCCCATTCTGAAGGTGAAAGCATCTCCTGAGAAAATCTGCGGCTGCATTGTTTGATCCTTTTATGTGAACTGCTGATAGACTGTGAATAATTAGTTCTGTCCATGTCATAGTTTGTTTGCAAAGCATTTGAAGAGAACAACTGCGAGTACCTCCTTCTTTGTATGTATAAAATGTGGTTGTTGTATTGTCGGTCTGAATGAGCACTGACTTCTGATACAGGTAGGTTTCGCAGTGGCATAGGGCCAACTGAATGGCTTTCAATTCTCGGAAATTAGGCAACTTCTCCAATATTCCCTGAGGCCATTGCCCTTGAATCCAATGACTGCCCATGTGCGCAACCCAGCCTGTGCGTGAGGCATCTGTGGTGATGACTACTCTCTCTTGAAATAGAAATTCTTTCCCTTTTAGCAGGTTTTGTTTGTATGTCCACCAAAAGAGGCTTTTGCGAGTGCTGGCTGACAGACCCATACAAGCTGCAAGCGAGGCTGGCTGTTTGTCCCAAGAGTCCAGAATTTCCGCCTGAAGGTCCCTGATTTGGGCTTTTGCCAAAGGAACTGCATCTATTGAAGCTGTAAGGAGACCCAGCGTACTCATGACTATCTGAATGGAAATCTTGGGAGCATGGATGATATGATGGACTCTCTTCATTATCTGGGATACCTTGTGCTCTGGTAAAAATACCTTCATCATAGTAGAATATATTATCAATCCCAAGAACTGGATATTTGTGGTAGGGCTCAGTTCGGACTTTTGCAGATTTACAATGAAGCCAACTTTTTGCAGCATGGCTAAGGCAAGGTTCAGATGGATCTTCAGAATCTCTGGAGTTGGCACGGCAAACAGCCAGTCATCTAAGTATGGTATTATGTTTAACCTCCACAGTCCCAGAGCAGCTACAAAAATGATGACCACTTTTGTAAAAATTCCAAAGACCAAATGGGAGGGCTCTGAACTGAAAATGCATGGTCTGACCCGAAGTTCGAACCGCTACCCTGAGAAATCTCCTGGAAGATACATGGATTGGAATGTGTACGTACGCGTCTCTTAAATCTATGGACGCCATGACTTCTGAGGGATGAAGAATGCTGCGAACAGATCTTACAGTGTCCATCTTGAATTTCTCCTTTTGCAGATGATGGTTGAGGAACATTAGATCTATAATAAGACACCATTTGTATTCTGGCTTCGATACAGGAAAAACACGGGAATAAACTTCTATAAATTCTTTTCCTGGTGGAACTCTTTCTAGGAATTGTTTTAGAAGTGTCACAATACGAAGATCTTGAGCATCATTGACAAGAAACCTCTCTCTTGGAGGATGCCAAAAATTCTAGAGTATAACCTTCTATTACAATCTTTAACACCCAAGTGTCTGTAGTGATGTTTTCCCAAGCAGGCGTAAAAGCTTGAAGTCTTGCGCCTACAGCAAGAGCAGGCCTGACGTCAGAACTCAGCTTTCTGTGTTGTGGCTTCTGGTTACTTTTTCTTTCCTTTCTCCTGGAAGCGGTTGCAATAACGTCTAGTTGATTTCTCCTGGGCATTTCGCCCACGAAAGGATATTCTTCTTCTTTGACCACAAAAACGATCTATACTTGAATGATTGAGACAGAGAGAGGGCCTTATCTTTCTTATTTTCTTTTAGAATCTTGTCTAGTTTGGATCCTATCATTCTACTTGGCTCGAATGGCAAAGAACAGAAATTAAACTTTGAACAAGAATCTCCAGACCATGGTTTCAGTTAAATAGCTCTTCTAGTGGAATACGCCAACGCCATGTTTTTGGCTGCTACTTTTATGACATCCAGGAGAAAATCAAATAAAATTCTGCTGCTGACTTCAAAGAAGACATTTGTTCAAGCAGCTCTTGATGGGACACCCTTTCTTGGATATCAGAGGGTAATTCCCTCAGCCATACTCACAACCGGAACTGCAGACTAGGCTGTAATGAGACTTCTTCAAAAATGTATCGGCCTTGTGATCCAGAGAATCTTTCAAGGTAGCAGAATAATCAGATGGAAAAAATGATCTCTTCGATGATTTAGCAATAGCAGGATCAACACTGGCAGGAAATTCCCATTTTTCAGAAGCTGCAGGATTTAGCCTATATAGAGACTTTCATCTTGGACCCAGATCTAAACATCTGTCAGGTTCCTCACATTCTATTTCCATCACAGAATGTAATACTGGATGCGCAGGAAGAACACTAGATCTCTTTTTGGTAAAGTAGAACAAATTTTATTTATCTTTTTCTGTCTCCTACTCTTCCTTAGCTTTCAGACACTTTTTTAAACGCTTCACAACTTTTCCGCTGAATCTTTCTTCAGAAGATAGAATTCTTCCATAATGGAATCCGAATCAGAAGATTCTACAGAGTAAGAAGAAGAAAAAGAGAAGCTGATGAAAGAAAAGTTAACCCCACCTGATAATAATGATGATGATGATGGCGATGATGGTCATCTTACTTTTTTCTGGACCAATTTCAAAGACGGAAACTGCATATGATCTTTGACCCAGGAAAAACATTTCTTTGCTTCCTTAGAATAACACTCATAACAAATATTGGACGTGACGTTACTTTTCAAAGGCTGTAAACATCTGATACACAATTTTGGTGCAGGATTAGAACAAGAGGACTGTAGGTTATACAGGCATACGTGGCAATAAGCTCCTTGTTGGCCATCAGGCATAGGGAGCTTGCAAGCTGCACAGCTGTGGTGCTTACGCTTTTGCTTTCTTTTGCCAGAACTGCTGAGGCTCATGGGAACTCAAAACACATGGGAAACACCGAACTTCTGGCTGGCACATAGCGCAGAAAGGAGCGCGCCCGCGCTCACGCTTAATACAGAAGACCACAGCAGGACTATGGAGCACCGACTCCAAGTAAGCATTGCTCTCCGGCACCCCATGCTGTAGGGGGGGGGGGGAATGCAGAACAGGCTACAGCACAGCCCCACATGAGAGGGACACCCCTAGAGCCCAAACACTGCACAGGCAAACAGGGGCTGCAAGTATACTCACAAAAACTTGCAGTCAGCCAGGCAAACGCACTGGACAATAGACAGGCGACTCTTACCAGGACAACGCAAAGGCAGGGAAGAACCCACAATACTCTATAACTAGGTCTAAACCAGGATAACCACTGGCAACAAACGTTGTGACCTGAACAACGCAAGGCCAAAATTACTTTTTTAATCCAGGTGGGCGACAGGTAAGGAAGCACCTGTCAGGAGTTCAGGACTGAAAAAAAACAACAGATTGTGCTTTGTCTCTAGGTTACCTATCCTTAGCTATTGTTGATTGTTTAATTACTAATTATTCTAGGTGGGCGATCCTATAGAGGAATCAGTGGGACTGGGAATATCCCTTCTGTGCTGCCGATAGGACGAAGAAGAAAAATTGAGTATTGGCTGTGCATAGGCACTGCCACTCTATTTATTCAGGGGACAATTGACCACTTTTCTCAGGATTGGTGGTACTGCCAAAAGTTTGACTCACAGATTATCTTGTTATTCACTATCCTGTAGATAGGTGATAAGTCTTTTAAATGGGCACTGTCAGATCCCAAAAAAAATTATATGTTGTACATTTTGGCAAAACATTAACTTTTCTAATATACTTTATAAGAAAATGTTATTTCCTTTTTATAGAAATAATGGCTTATGAAATCAAGGCTTTGTCCAAGCTGAAGCACAGGCATAGAGAAAGTCCAACAAGTGAGCGTGGGCTAGCACTTCTCTGTGCTCTCTCCTGTCTGATAGTACTACTCTGTCCTCTCTCCTGTCTGACAGTACTCCTGTGTACTCTCACCTGTCTGATAGGACGCCTCTGCGCTCTCTCCTGTCTGATAGTACAAAATTTTGACATGTCACTAAGACATGCGAGACGTTTATTTAAAATGACCCCTTAATACAATGTACACACCTTGAACTAGGGATCGACCGATGATCGGTTTGGCCGATATTATAGGCCGATATACACGATTTTCTAAGTTATCGGTATCGGCAATTACCTTGCCGATAATGCCGATAATGTGGGCGCTTTAAATCAATGAACTGCAGCGGCTATTGCGGGGCCAGAGACTGCCGCCGCCGCCCGCTTCTCTCCCCCTGCCTGTCCTATGGTCCCAAGTCCAACCACTGCCGCTGCCCGATTGCCTCCCCTCTGGCCGGAGACCGCCACCGCTCAATTGCCTCCCCCATCCCCGGTTTTATAATTACCTGTTCCCGGGGTCCGCGCTACTTCTGGCTCCGGCGGCGTCCTGAGCTGTCACTGTGCGCCGGGGATGTCGCATTGAGGACGTCACTCGTCATTGCACAGCACACAGCAACAGCACAGGACGCCGCAGGAGCCGCAGGAGCCGGGAACAGGTAATTATAATTATATCCCCAGGCCGGTGAGTCTGTTCATGGTGAAGGCCAGGCTGGTGAACTCCCATGTACTCCTCCGGTGTCCATGTACAGCATGCTCCAGCCGCAGGGCAGCAGAGTGCAGGGCCGGGGCAGGGCTGCGGAGGGGGGGCTGGGGCTCAACTCACTCAGCAGCTTCTCCATCTCCATTGTGCAAAGCGGCGGGGTTGAACTCAGCACAGCAGCGAGGGTGGTTGGACACACACACGGCGGGCAGCGGCGGTGGTTGGACTCAGGACCCCAGGACAGGCAGGGGGAGAGAAGTGGGTGGTGGCGGCGGTCTCTGGCCTCACAAAAGGTGCTGCAGTTCATTGATACAAAGCGTCCGGGGGGGGAATTAAAATGCACAGAATATCGGTATAAGTTATCGGTCAATCCCTACCTTGAACCCTTGAAAAAAAAATAAAAAAAGTGATAGACTACGTATACCTTAAAATATTGAAAAAAAACTATTCTGCCAAAATATTCCATAAAGGGAGGGGGCATGACATGACATGATGAGGGGGGCGTGGCATTACGTCATGTCTCCAGTCCCGAAAACTTCCAGTTTCTAAGCCTGGAGACGCAGCTCTGCACATAATGCGGGTGCTGCAGGGAGATCGCGGGGGTCCCAGCCAGAATACCCCTTTAAAGAAAGTACAACATGTTCTGCAAAAATCAAAGCTTCATACACCTATGTCATTTAAATAAAAAAAATGTATGCAATGTTGAGAGTGAGAAAAAAGCAATCTCCTACATTATTAAAACATCATTCTCCATACATAGCACATTTAATGTGTTCTCCTGCACTACTGATCTTTAATCCTGAACTTTGAGAAAATGTAGTATTTCTTTTTCAATTTAATAAAGAGGTCTACTGATCACTATTTTGTACTTTTGGGCTATGTAGACAGCAAATATAATCTTAGCATTGTGATAATATAGGTACATGTTAGATGTATTTGCATGTTGCTGGTTTAAGAATTTTCTTGGGGCCTCTGAGCAGGGAGGTTTGTCAATCAAGCATTCCCTCAATCTCTAGCACACCATTGCCTTGTTAGATCACCAATGCAGAGAGCAAAGGGAATAAAGGAGGATTAGACTGTGCAAAATCCTGTTCTACACATAAAGATATTGCACAAAGAGCAGATGTAAGAAAGAACAAATCAAGTACACCACTGATACATCTAAACACAATCGTGTTCTAGACAAGAGGCTTTTCCTATGATTGTAGTAGGCTGATATAAAAGATGCCAGGGTATAAGAACATGTATTCCTGTTCTATACTCATCCTGTATACAGTGAGCAGTTTCATTATAGTGAAGCAGTGGACTTTGATGATTAAACATTTGTATTGCTGGGACTCCCATATGTGCTGAGCTGTGTACGTCAATGTCAGATACTGCGCAATGTAATTCTGACTCACAACACATGTGGGGATCCTTGCCTTTCATATAGTGATGCAAGTTTTCTCCACCAATACCTATCAATCTAAATTTTTCAGTGACGCAAGAGCAGCAGTTCATTAGACGTCTATATTCTGTTCCAAAAGTTTGTTCATTATTATTATGGATACTTCATTTGCTATGAATACTGCAATGATCATTCATTAAACATTTCAGTGGTGTTCAGCAATTACAATAAAGACCTCCCTATGGGCTAGTTAATGATGTACTTCAAGGCAAGATGGTAAAAACTTTTCAAGCTTTAAAAGTAGGAAAAAATATTTTCTGACTGCAAGATTCCAATAGTCACAGGAGCTATGTTAAAGGGGTACTCTGCCCCTAGACATCTTATCCCCTATCCAAAGGATAGGGAATAAGATGTCAGATCGCCGTGGTCCCGCTGCTGGGGACCCCTGGGATCCCCGCTGCGGCACCGCGCTATCATTACAGCACAGAGCGAGTTCGCTCTGTGCGTAATGACGGGCGATACAGGGGCCGGAGCATTGTTACGTCACAGCTCCGCCCCTCGTGACATCACGGCCCGCCCCTTTCAATACAAGTCTATGGGAGTCCCATAGACTTGCATTAAGGGGACGGGCCGTGATTTCACGAGGGGTGGCGCCATGACGTCACGCTGCTCCGTCCCCTGTATCGCCCGTCATTACGCACAGAGCGAACTCGCTCTGTGCTGTAATGATAGCGCGGTGCCGCAGCGGGGATCCCGGGGCTCCCCAGCAGCGGGACCGCAGCGATCTGACATCTTATCCCCTATCCTTTGGATAGGGGATAAGATGTCTAGGGGCAGAGTACCCCTTTAAGGATTGGCTCTGGTTAGGCCTTGAATGTGAGTGACTGCCGCTGTCCAAATTAGTATATGCTGAGTGTCAACACAAGAAATGAATACCAGACAAAAGTTTGGTACAAATCTCCTTCTCAGCAGAGGTTTTAGCTCACAATGGCTAATGAGTTCCGTTTTATTCAAGGAAGACAATTGTTATATATGGTTATCAAAAAGGGGAGGTTGTTTATCACATAAAAATCATTGTGTTATTATTTGATTGGTTAAGTACATACGATCATGTAAGCATTTATTAATAATAGTCAGCTGTAATGTGATGCAAAGTCATATGCCGTTATATGATGCAAGTTTTCCTGTTCATCAGAAGATTCCAGATGTATCCATTATTTTGCACCGATTGCATATTTTTCAGTCTGATGTTTTTTTTGTTATTTCTGCTTTCCTGGACACTGTAAATCTTCCTTTCTTGCTTCTTGGATATTGTCCCAGAGAGCAGGTTTCCATCTTGGTTACAAGCAAATAGCAAGCTGATATATCTCATAAGGATTATAATGTTTTTCTGCAGCACTTGATTAGCATTAGCATGTGTATCTATTTTTAATATATTGATCAGCAATCAAAATCAGCTATGCTGAGTCCTATTCACCCAGGCATTTGATGTTATGTCTCGTATTTAACCCCTTAAGGACCGGAGGTTTTTCCGTTTTTGCATTTTCGTTTTTTGCTCCTTGCCTTTAAAAAATCATAACTCTTTCAAATTTACACCTAAAAATCCATATGATGGCTTATTTTTTGCGCTACCAATTCTACTTTGTAATGACGTCAGTCATTTTGCCCAAAAATCTATGGTGAAGCGGGAAAAAAAATCATTGTGCGACAAAATTGAAAAAAAAACGCTGTTTTGTAACTTTTGGGGCTTCCGTTTCTACGTAGTACATTTTTCGGTAAAAATTACACGTGATATGTATTCTGTAGGTCCATACGATTAAAATGATACCCTACTTATATAGGTTTGATTTTGTCGGACTTCTGGAAAAAATCATAACTACATGCAGGAAAATTAATACGTTTAAAATTGTCATCTTCTGACCCCTATAACTTTTTTATTTTTCCGTGTATGGGGCGGTATGAGGGCTCATTTTTTACGCCGTGATCTGAAGTTTTTAACGATACCATTTTTGCATTGATAGGACTTATTGATCACTTTTTATTCATTTTTAAATGATATAAAAAGTGACCAAAAATGCACTATTTTGGACTTTGGAATTTTTTTGCGCGCACGCCATTGACCGAGCGGTTTAATTAATGATATATTTTTATAATTCGGACATTTCCGCACGCGGTGATACCACATATGTTTATTTTTATTTTTATTTACACTGTGTTTTTTTTTATTGGAAAAGGGGGGTGATTCAAACTTTTAATAGGGGAGGAGTTAAATGATCTTTATTAACTTTTTTTTTTCACTTTTTTTTTGCAGTGTTATAGGTCCCATAGGGACCTATAACACTGCACACACTGATCTTCTATGTTGATCACTGGTTTCTCATAAGAAACCAGTGATCAACGATTCTGCCGCATGACTGCTCATGCCTGGATCTCAGGCACTGAGCAGTCATTCGGCGATCGGACAGCGAGGAGGCAGGAAGGGGCCCTCCCGCTGTCCTGTCAGCTGTTCGGGATGCCGCGATTAGCCGCGGCTATCCCGAACAGCTCGACTGAGCTAGTCGGGAACTTTCACTTTCACTTTTAGCCGCGCGGCTCAGCTCTGAGCACGCGGCTAAAGGGTTAATAGCGCGCGGCGCCGCGATCGGCACTGCGCGCTATTAGAGGCGGGTCCCGGCTTCACTATGACGCCGGGCCCGCCATGATATGACGCGGGGTTACTGTGTAACCCCGCGTTATATCAGAAGAGCAGGACCAAGGACGTACCGGTACGTCCTTGGTCCTTAAGGGGTTAATTTTAGATTTAATGAAATCCATATACAGTGGTCCCTCAACATACGATGGTAATCCGTTCCAAACGGACCATCGTTTGTTGAAACCATCATATGTTGAGGGATCCGTGCAATGTAAAGTATAGGACAGTGGTCTTCAACCTGCGGACATCCAGATGTTACAAAACTACAACACCCAGTCCGCAGGTTGTAGACCACTGTTAGAGAAAGTTGTCCTCACCTGTCCCCGCCGCTCCGGACCGTCACCGCTCGTCACCGCTGCCCGGGATGTTGCCGTCCATCGGTGTCACCGCGCCCCCGAGGTGTCCCCGACGCTCCGGCAAGGCCTCTGCTTCCAACCACACTCTCCATCACCGCCATCACGTCGCTACGCACGCCGCTCCTATTGGATGACGGGACGGCGTGCGCAGCGACGTGATGACGTCGATGGAGAGCGCAGACGACGCAGAGGATCCCGAAGAGGACGCGCCAGAGCCCCGAGGACAGGTGAATGACCATCACCGGAGCCCACGGGGCACCGTATATGGCTATCTGGCATCGTATGTTGATGCTGACTTCAACATGCGATGGACTCTGAAAGGCCATCGCATGTTGAAATTATCGTATGTCGGGGCCATCGTAGGTCGAGGGGTCACTGTACAGTATGCCTGTAGAGGAGATATCACATGTTTATTTTAGTTATTAATTCTTTTATTTCTGAAAATTTTCTTGAGGCAACTATAATGGAGACATACACATTCTGCAGTATTGTATATTTTAACAGAGCAGCAGGTTTTGTATGCTTTATGGCTGCCGAAATGACTGTGTCAGTTTACAGAAAAATGTCATAGGGGTTTGTTCTTTATCACGTCCTGAAGTTCCTTCATTCAGTGATCAAGGAATGACGGTGCTGCATACTGAAAACGATCTGTATGTATAGTGTTGTTATCTATTAAATTCCCTGCCTTTTTTTAAGTAATTCTGATCCTGGCCCAATCTTCATTGGGGTTGTCCAGGGATATATTTAAAAACAAACAAACATGGTTGGAGGTGCATTAAACATAAAAACAAGTTATACTCACCTAGCCCAGTCCCCGTAGCTGCCGTTCTGCCATCTCCCAGTCCCCACTTGTCACTACTTCTTCCTGGTACTGAGATGAGCCATCTGGCAGCTGTGGGGGAATCTAAAGACATCTGGGCTTCTACCTTTATATAAGCTCCTATTATTGTCACACAATGTACAGAACCATGCAATACAACTCAACTCACCCATTTAAATGGCAGGATAATAGTTGTGAAACATTCATAGGCACACAGATAGCTGGGGTGTTCAAAAAGTAAACAAACTATAAAAAAAAACATGACTTGGCTCTCAAGATAACAACTGATAAAATAAACTATTGCACCTGAAAGGATGACCTATTACTGTTAGAGTGTGAAATGCCTACTGAATGGCTGCCACCTATATCGGCAATAGTGTTGCTCGCGAATATTCGCAATTCGAATATTATTCGCGAATATCGCATATTCGCGAATTCGCGAATTTCGCGAATATAGCGCTATATATTCGTAATTACGAATATTCGTTTTTTTTTTTTTTTGTTTTTTTTTCTTCACAGTACACATCACAGTGATCACCCCTCTCTGCTTCCAGCTTGTGTGGTGTAAAGAAGGCTGTAATACTACTGTGTGAGACTGGCGTGCGAAAATTCGCATATACGAAAATTAACATATGCTAATTTTCGCATATGCGAATTTCCACATATGCTAATTTTCGCATGCGCGTATTTTCGCATACGCGAAAATAAAACGAGAATATACCGAATATGCGAATATTCGCGAATATATGACGAATATTCGTCCATATATTCGCGAATATTCGCGAATTCGAATATGGCTTATGCCGCTCAACACTAATCGGCAATAAAATCTCAACTAGAGATGAGCGAATCTAAGCTGACGAATACGAATTCGTAATGAATTTCATGAAAAATGTGATTTGCAATGAATGCGAATATCGCTGTGATTCTATTGCGCGAATCAACTCCATTTAGTGCGTTCCAGGCTCCAGGGCATCTAAAATGGCGGATCCACATGTGAGGACATGGAGCAAGGAACTCTGGGAAAGCGGGAAGGCAGGTAGGCGGGATGAACCTGAATCACATGCAGGATGCAGCCTATCAGCAGACAGTCACTGCTGTGATGTCACAGCCCTATATAATCAACAGCCATATTCCAGATCGTCACTTTATCCTTTCACTGCAGAGAGATAGGACGGACGTCCTGTGTGTGTCACACAGAAAAGCTTTTTCCAGCAGCGTTTCACCTCCTAGTCACATCAGTGTTCTGGTGGACAGAGAGCAGTGCGTTTTTGCACAGAAAAGTTTTTTTACTGAAGCCATTAACCTCCCAGTTACTTTCTACAGTATTGTATTACAGAGAGGGGCAGAGAGCTGTGTGTTGCCTCATCTGGCTCATCTTGATGAGCCTTAAGAGGATGGAGGAATAATTTTTCAGAGCAATTCTGTCTTTTTTTCCACAACAAATGGTCTGCTGGTTATATTAGTCTGTAGATGGTATAATACGCAGCAGTCCATTCCTAATAGTCTTTGAAAGAGTGAAATTTTGGGTTTAGTACACAGCGACTGTGTACTGCTGGTGTTGTGCAAAAATAAGTATTTTTTAAAGCGTACTGTAGCGCATTTTTCTTCCCTCATAAGTGCATACCACATAAGTAGTGTACAATTTTGTACCTTTTAATCAGTCAAGGGCCTACATATTGTGAAAGTCCAGGCAAAAGTAATCACCAGCTGGTGTTTTACTCCAATACGTTTTATTTAAACATACTGTAGCGCATTTCTCTGCCCTCATAAGTGCATACCACATACCTACATCTAAGTAGTGTACAATTTTGTACCTGTAAATCTGTCAATGGCCTACATACTGTGAAAGTCCAGGCAAAAGCAATCACCGGCTGATGTTTTACTCCAATACGTTTTTTTTTAAGTTTACTGTAGCGCATTTTTCTGCCCTCATAAGTGCATACCACATACCTACATCTAAGTAGTGTACAATTTTGTATCTCTTAATATATCAAGGGCCTACATACTGTGAAGGTCCAGGCAAAAGTAATCACCGGCTGGTGTTTTACTCCAATACATTTTTTTTAATCGTACTGTAGCGCATTTTTCTGCCCTCATAAGTGCATACCACATACCTACATCTAAGTAGTGTACAATTTTGTACCTCTTAATCTATCAAGGGCCTACATACTCTGAAGGTCCAGGCAAAAGTAATCACCGGCTGGTGTTTTACTCCAATACATTTTTTTTATCGTACTGTAGCGCATTTTTCTGCCGTCATAAGTGCATACCTACATCTAAGTAGTGTACTATTTTGTACCTGTTAATCTGTCAAGGACCAACATACTGTGAAAGTCCAGGCAAAAGTACTCACCCGCTGCTGTTCTAGACAAATACTGTTTTAAGCGCAGTGAAGCGTATTGTACTCCCCTCATATACACACTAAGTATGTCAGGCAGAGAAGTTCCAGGACGTGCTCAGAGGAGTGGCAGAGGCCTAAATTCATCAGGCGCAGGCAGAGTTCATAGCAGACTAGGGGCGAGTGGCAGCATGAGTCACAGCGAGAGGCCTGAGCTCCCGATATCGGCTAGCGGTCGCGTCTTGACCAGCAACCCATCTGCCATCATCGATTGGTTAACACTGTCATCCACTTCATCACAAGGGATGTATCTGTGTTCCTCAGACACAACCCTCAGTTGACATGCCCTGGGAGCAGTCCCTGTCCTCCCATTGCCTCTGTCCTATGCTTTCCCTCCCCGAAGGAAGTATCTTATGTTGTGGGTTCAGCTCTACTATTCAGTGAGGACGATCTAAAAGAGTACAGTCAGTAGCTACTGCCCAGCCAAGAAGTGGAAGAGACATCCTCCGCTTCCTCCGCTAGACGGGCAAGTAGTGATGAGGAGAGTGATGTGGGAAGCGGTGTTGCCAGCGTTCAGGGTCCTGAAGCAGACACTGTTGAGGAACCTGAGGAGGACATCAGTGATGTGCAGACACTTGTTGATGAGGTTGATGAAGCCGATCGCAATTGGGAGCCGGGTGCAGAAGGGGCTTCATTATCATCAGGAGAAGAGGGTTGCAGGTTGCCCGTGAGGCAGCAGCTGAGCCAACAAGATGGTAGCATGGTTGGCAGTCAGCATGGTGGCAGAAGTGGAAATTCTGGAGCCAAAAGTGCCCGGGGGAGACCACCTGCTTTGCGACAGCCTACCTTCCCCGGAGGTAGTGGAACAGGGGTTCCTTGTAGACGGCGGCAGTAGCAGTCAATTAGTGCGGACTGTTGGTGGGAAAATCAGCAGTTTTTCATCAAGCATCCGGAGGAGGTTAACATAGCCACATGCAGGATATGTCGGCAAAAGGTGAAGCGTAGCCAGGGTCCCAATGGTGGCACCACGGCCCTGTGCCAACATATGCTGAGCCACCATAAAGCGGCCTGGGAGAACCATGGCTCAGATGTAGTGGTCCAGCCTGCTGCATCACGCAGTGGCATGCCGCTCCCTCTTTCAGCCAGCCAAGTCTCCGCCACCTCAGCCAAAGGGAGCTGTGTGTCATACCCTCCTTCTGTCGCTCCAGATGCTCCTGCCCATCCAACTTTTAGTCAGTCATTCTGCCAACAATCCATGAACGAAGCCATGTCTAAGAGACAACAGTATGCGCCCACTCATCCAACGGCACATAAGCTGAATGTGCTCCTGTCCAAGTTGCTGGTGCTGCAGTCCCTCGCTTTTCAAGTGGTGGACTCTGCACCTTTCAGAGAACTGATGGCTTGTGCCGAGCCGAGGTGGAGAGTGCCAAGCCATCATTTCTTTGCGAAGAAGGCAGTACCAGCCATGCATAATTTTGTGGACGAGAAGGTGGGCCAGTCCTTGAGCCTGTCGGTGTGTACCAAAGATATTTTTGGCTTCTGAGGAAAGCAGCAGTAAGCCGTGAAACGCATATAGCCTCTAATTCTAATCATTATTTGAGATATTCCATCTATACCTCTATTCTTGACAGCGCTGGAGCACCGCACCTGTACGCCCACTGTGCGGCTGGCGCGCAATTCACACGGGGGACGCTGACCGCTCACCTCCCTCTGTTGCACGGAGTGCAGTTCTCCAACTGCCCCAAGAGACATACCGGCTGGACCAATTGCCGGGTCCCCAGATTCTATTGCTGGGTCTGCCGCTGCCACCGCTGCCGCTGCCACTGCTGCCACTTTAAAGGCCGGATGCTAAACCGAGCCACTGAGATTACCCGTTACCACTAGCTACATCTGCTATCGTAAGAAGGTCAAGCGCAGGACCGTACCAGCACAGTTTCCCATATCCACGGAGCACGCCACTCTGAGGGAGACTCACTGCATCCACTACGGTAACATCTGAAAACAAGGTATCAAAAACTATACTATATAATTAATTCCACAGTGGACTGTAGGCAACATCCAATCAGCGGCATCTTTCTCTGAAAAGTCGGCAGCTATAAGTGAACTACATTGAACTTTGTTACAGTTGTAGCCAATGGCTATCCTCCTGGCTACAACTGTTAAAATTGAACTCTATTGAACTCTGCTGCTACTGAACTCTGAAACAGGTTCTAGTACCATTTTCCTTTATGATGGACTAATATCTCTCTAATTTTAGCTGTTGTTATTTATTGCTTGGTATACCTGGAGCAAGGGCCCTGCCCAGATATACATCAATTTTATTGTATAAATTGTTACATTCAATGTATTCATTTCTCAGGTTCGTCTTCCTTGTCATATCTCCTGTGTGCCGTCGCTCTGTGTGCGGACCTGAAATTCCACGCGTGTGTCTATTTTGATATACGTGTGGGTGGGCTGCTGTGCGCATAGAGTGACATACATACTGTGTGTATATATATTTATGTGCGGTCCATCTCTGGCTCGGCACTCGTACATATTTGATCATTACAATTTATTATTAATCTTATATAGATATATATACATTTATTATTGACCACATTATTTATTCTACTTTCTTTCCATTTCTCATTTTTCTATTTTCCTACTCCTTCTTTTCCTGCTATCCCTAGAGGACTGGTATACATTCTTTGTATTTCTTTGTTGCCACCTCCAGACTGGGTCGTTCTGCCACTATATGGTCTCCTCGTGCTGCCGCCAATTCCAGGCTGTGTCATTCTGACAGATTATGGTCTCCTCATGCTGCTTCCACCTCTAGGCTCTGTCATTGTGTCGTCATGTGACTACTTCTTATATTGGGTTTTGTGGTCATAGAGTATTAGTTCAAAGGGACATTAAACTTAAGAATCTAATGTTAATCTTAAATTAAAATTTTAAGAAATTGATGTAATATTTTCAAGACTGAGGCCCTATGGTCGTCGACGTCATATTACCTGTGGAATTATCACAAGAATCCAATGAAACAGCTTGGAGCGATAACAATGAACCATAACTGATTAAATGAAACATTCACACTTTCATAGTCAGGGGGAGCTGAGAGGCAGGGGTTGGAACAGGTGGTATCTTGCCTGGCGGAGGAATCTCTTTATCCTCTTCAATTTTGACACCATATATCTGCAGTGTGATTCTAATAGCAATGCCTGTAATCTGCATGTCATACTGAATAACACTATTATTTCACTAACATAGCACACTCCCTATGCGTGTTAGGACAAGGTAAAGTGCTCTACACCCCTATTGAGGCTCTCACTAGGCCAGAAATTGCCGTTTTTAATAGCGATTCGACGAGAAAATATTCGACCCGAACCAAATTTTTTCGAAAAATTCGGCGAATCAGCCAATTTGAATTTTTATAAAGTTCGCTCATCTCTCATCTCAACATACCCAGCATAGATACAAGCATAAATATTTTTTTTAATCAATGTATATGTTAAAAGTACATTCAGTAATTATATTTGACAAAACCGATATCAATTCTTTACTGGATCGACTTTACAGGGCCCTTGTGGGTATGATCTCACATACATAGACATCATAATAAGTGATAACACATATATGTGACATAAAGAGTTACCGTATTTATCTTTTTACCAAGGATATTTGGGTAAAAAAAGTTTTTTACCCAAATATCCATGAAAAAATGAGGGTGCGTGTGTGCGCGTGTATACCCCGATATACCCCCAGGAAAGGCAGGGGGAGAGAGGCCGTCGCTGCCCGCTTCTCTCCCCCTGCCTTTCCTGGGGTCTAGAGCGCTGCTGTCGGCCCTTTTCACCCCCTGGTTATCGGCGCCGCTGCCCGTTCTGTCCCCCTGACTATCGGTGCCGGCGCCGATTGCCAGGGAGAGAGAAGCGGCGCCGACAGCCAGGGGGAGAGAAGGGGCAGCGGCACCCATTGCCGGCGCCGCTGCCCCGTTGCCTCGCCCCATCCCCGGTGGCATAATTACCTGAGTCCGGTCCGCGCTGCTCTAGGCCTCCGTCGTGCGTCCCCGGCGTCATTGCTATGCGCTGAACGGCGCGGCGCATGACGTCAGAGCGCCGCGCCGTGCATAGCAACGACGCTGGGGACGCACGACGGAGGCCTGGAGCAGCGCGGACCGGACTCAGGTAATTATGCCACCGGGGATGGGGGGAGGCAACGGGGCAGCGGCGCCGGCAATGGGTGCCGCTGCCCCTTCTCTCCCCCTGGCTGTCGGCGCCGCTTCTCTCTCCCTGGCAATCGGCGCCGGCACCGATAGTCAGGGGGACAGAACGGGCAGCGGCGCCGATAACCAGGGGGTGAAAAGGGCCGACAGCAGCGCTCTAGACCCCAGGAAAGGCAGGGGGAGAGAAGCGGGCAGCGACGGCCTCTCTCCCCCTGCCTTTCCTGGGGGTGTATCGGCGTATAACACGCACACAGACTTTAGGCTAAAAATTTTAGCCTAAAAAGTGCGTGTTATACGCCGAAAAATACGGTATATAATGATGTCTCACCCAATAAAATCCATGAAAAAAATCTGTAATCTCTGCCACATACAATTCATTCAGAAAGTTTTCAGACAAGTACAGAGATATTCTCCAGGAAAACTAGAAAAAATAAAATATTATAAAAAATACAATCAATTGCCATTATACAGTGGGGCTGAAGATGATCTAAAAATGAAGAATATATAAATGCAGACTGAAAAATAGTTATATGTAGTGGTCCAAGATAAATGTTTCTTTAGATAGGGAGAAATATAGGGGGGGGGGAGGAATGATATGTCTAGTGCTATAATGGACTGAAGCATAGTTGTCATATTTGTCATATACCATTAGTGAATGCACCTTTTTGCATATATGTTGACTGAATACAATCTATATGCTTGTATCTAGGCTTCATTTGATTGTATAGCAGATAAAAGCATCAGCCAGTCAGTAAGTGTTCTTCTCTATAACAGTAGTAGGTCATCCCTTCTGTCAGGTGCAACAGCTAATTTTACCAATTGTTGTCTTGAGAGCAAAGACATGCTTTGTATATTTCATTTAGTTGTAGGTGTGACTATGAACACTCAACATAACTGTTATCTTGCCATCTAAAACTTGAGCTGTATGTAAAATTGAGTTGTTAGTACAGTTCTGTACACATATATATATATATATATGTGTGTGTGTGTGATATCCCAGCACCAAAGGCTGTCCTGTGGGCTGCGGATCTCCTTGGGCATGCCTGCTGCACCTGTGATGGGCCCACTGTTTTATTGTTTACTGTGCTGTATGCACTTTATGCACGTTGCTGTATTTACTGTATTCCTGTATTATCTGTGTACTGTACCCTTAAGAAGGGGATGCAGAGTAACCAGGTGACCCTGCTACCCAATGGGTACCCCCAGATTGTCCTGTATATAGGTGTAGGGGGGACGGGTTGCCCAGTCTAAATCTAGTTCAAAAGGGAGATAAAATAGCGCTCCATGGTGCATTAAAAGAGATATATATAAATGGCTAGGCATGAAAGCCACTCACCCCAAATTGTTGTGTAACAACATACACAACAGTGGTATGTATGTGAAGAAAGTGAGTGATCCGCTGCCCTCCGGCTGGTATAGTTCCAAGCAAAGAAAGGGTTTCAAATAGGATGCCGGCTCCACGAGGCGCAGGATAAACTCAGCAGGAGACCAGGTAAAAGGAAGGTGGTTTAATCCCAAGATGCAATGTGTTTCTGTTATGTTCTGCGATCCGGCCGCTCATGCTGGCCGTGAGTGCATTGCTCCTCTCCCTCCACCAGCCAGCGGGGCTGGGATTCGATCGCGGGACGTGCCTGCATGTGAGTCCCAGTTCGTCCCTCACCTCGGTCCTCTGCTGTCTCCTCTCCTGCTTATCAGCTCCTGCGTGCATTTCACCGTCTCCTAGGGCACGCACACCGAAGCTTTAAAATTTAAAGGGCCAGTGCGCCCATAATTAGTTTTTCACTTATCACTCACTTATAATATTTCTTCTCCTCCCACACTTCCCTGCTGGATTTTTGTTGCCTCGTGCCATTGAGAATGCGTTACTGTGATCTGCCTTTCCATGTTTCTGATCCCTTGTTCTGTGACCTGACCTTGCTCTTTTGCCGCCTACCTACTGACCTCCTGCTACGTTCCCGACTACGCACCTGTGCCGCCTGCCTTGACCTTCTGCTATCCAGACTACGAGTTTCTGCATCCCTCCAGTGCCTCAAATCTCCTCAGCGCCTGTGTGGTCGAGTTGTGCCAGGGGTAGCAACCTGGGTGCCGCCTGCCGCATCAAGACCATGCCACTGTTCCTGTCTTCCTAACCTTGAGTGTTACAGTAAGATCCGGCTATGGATCCCGCTGAGGTACCTCTGCCAGAAGTCGCGGATCTTCCCTCCATTGTGGCCTGTCAGTTGCAGCAGTTGACCGACAGGCGCAGCAACCTACTCAACTGTTCGCCATGATGCAACAGTTATTAGCCATGCAGCAGCAACTGCAACCTGCTCCAATTCGACAGGCTCCAAGCTACGCTTACCTCTGCCCTCTATGTATGATGGAGATTCCAAGTTGTGCAGAGGCTTCATTATACAGTGCTCCATGCCTTTGGAGCTTGTGTCAGACCAGTTCCTGACGGAACAAGCTAAGGTGGCCTTTGTCATCAGTCTCTTGAACGTAAAAGCCCTGGCCTGGACTACACCTCTTTGGGACTCTGGTTTCCTCTAACTTGATGGCTTTTCTCGCTGAATTCCGCAGTGTCTTTGAGGAACCCGCTTGTGCTTCTTCTGCTGAGACGGCTCTACTGAATCTCTGCCAAGGGAATTCCTCTGCCGGTGACTACGCGGTTCAATTCCGCACTCTTGCCTCAGAACTGGTATGGAATGATGAAGCCTTGCGTGCAACTTTCAAAAAAGGACTGTCTAGCCGGATAAAAGATGCTCTCGGTGCACAAGATCCTCCGTCTTCCTTGACTGAACTTATGCACTTAGCTACACGTATTGATGTGCGTTTAACTGAGAGGCAGGAGGAGCTACGCCTGGAGAGAGAACCTGTCCGAACACGACGATATCCTCCTCTGGCTTCCGTGTTCCAACGTCCACCGCTACTGTCCCCTGTGCCTCTTGCCGAAGAGGTTATACAAGTAGATCGTTCATGCTTGTCGCAACAAGAAAGTTCTTGACGACGCAGTGAGAAATTATGTCTCTATTGTGCTAGCTCGGAGCACTTTGTCAAAGATTGTACTGTTCGTCTACAGCATCCGGGAAATGCTCGCACCTAGGCCACGTGGGAGAGGCATGCCTAGGTGTGAATACTACCTCTCTTTATTTGACCCTTTCTGTAAAAATCTACAATTCTGTCAAGACTTCCTTCATCACTACTGCATTTTTGGACTCTGGTTCCACAGACGACTTCATTGATGCATAGTTGGTCCATAGATATCATCTTCCTGTTACTCGGCTGGCCAAGCCTTTATTCATCTCTTCTGTTAATGGACAAAATCTGGACTGTAAGGTGCTATTCCGTACTGAGCCTCTTTTTATGCAAGTGGGTGTCTTAAGGAAAAGTTTGAATTCTATGTCCACTGTACCTCTGAGTTTCTTCTTCGTCTTCCTTGGCTCCGACGTCATTCTCCGAAACTTGATTGGAGAACTGGGGAAATTACTTGCTGGGGACAGTTCTTTCAAAATCTTTGTCTTTGGTAAGTCCAGCCTAAAGTTTTCTTCCTCCTTTGCTTGGTCTGCCTCCACTCTACCAAGACTTCTCTGATGTATTCTGTGAGAAGCAGGCCAAGACTCTTCCTCCTCATCACTCTTACGATTGTCCCATCGATTTACTGCCTGGAACCACACCTCCTCGTGGAAGAATTTACCCCCTATCTGTTCCTGAGACCCAAGCTATGGCTAAGTAGATCCAGGAGAACCTCCAAAGGGGATTTATCCGTAAGTCCTCTTCTCCTGCTGGAGCAGGTTTCTTCTTTGTAGGGAAGAAGGATGGCTCACTCCATCCATGTATTGACTACAGGGGACTTAACAAAATCAAGGTCAAAAATCGTTATCCTCTTCCTTTGATCTCCAAACTTTTTGACCGTCTCCAGGGGGGCCAAGGTCTTCCCTAAGTTGGACTTGCGGGGAGCTTATAACCTTATTCGTAAACGCGAGGGAGATGAATGGAAAACGGCCTTCAATACTCGTGATGGACATTTTGAGTATCTAGTGATGCCTTTTGGTCTCGGCAATGCTCCTAACGTTTTTCAAGAATTTGTCAATGATATTTTCCGAGATCTTCTCTACACCTGTGGTGTTGTATACCTAGATGACATCTTGATCTTCTCTACCAATTTAGAGGAGCATCGTACTCATTTTCATCAGGTTCTTCAGCGTCTTCGGAAGAATCATCTCTACGCCAAACTGGAGAAATGCCTATTTGAGAAGTCTAGTCTTCCGTTTCTCGGCTATATTGTCTCTCATCAAGGCCTGCAGATGGATCCAGAAAAATTGTCTGCAGTATTGGATTGGCCTCGTCCTTCTGGTCTACAAGCTATTCAACGCTTTCTGGGATTCACTAATTGTTATCAATTCATTCCTCATTTCTCTTCCTTGGTTGCTCCAATCGTGGCTCTCACTAAAAAAGGCGCTAATCCCAAATCTTGGTCTCCTGAGGCCGAACAGGCCTTTTCCTGTCTCAAGTCTGCCTTTGCCTCTGCTTTGTAGACCTGATCCGAAGAAGCCTTTTGCCTTAGAGGTTGATGCCTCGTCAGTTGGAGCCGGTGCTGTTCTTACTCAGAAAAACGCCAAGGGCAAAACTGTATCTTGTGGATTCTTTTCCAAGACTTTCTCACCTGCTAAGAGGGACTACTCCATCGGAGATTGAGAACTCCTCGCTATCAAGCTTGCCTTGGAAGAATGGCGACATTTATTGGAAGGGTCTTCTCATCCGGTCAGCATCTACTCAGACCATAAGAAACTTTTGTACCTTCAGTCTGCTCAGCGATTGAATACCCGCCAGGCTAGGTGGTCCTTGTTCTTTTCTAGATTCAATTTCTTCATCCACCTCCGTCCAGCCAGCAAGAACACTAGAGCTGATGCTCTCTCCAGGTCCTCTGACGTCGTATGTTTGGACTCCTCACCAGGGCATATTATTACTCCAGATTGTGTGATTTCCACTGCTCCTGACGATATTCAACAAGTTCCTCCAGGAAAATCATTTGTGCCCGCCAGATTGAGACGCAAGGTTCTGAAATGGGGTCTTCTTCTTTGTTGGCAGGTCATCCTGGAGTACGTAAGACTTTACTTCTGATTTCTCGGTATTACTGGTGGCCGCAACTAGAACGAGATGTCTCCGATTTTGTTAGTTCTTGTATCACTTGTGCCAGAGACAAGACTCCTCGACAGAAACGTGCTGGACTCTTACAGCCTTTGCCTATTCCAGAGACACCCTGGTCCCATATCGCTATGGATTTTATCACTGATCCCGTAATAACGTGGTCATTTTGGTCGTGGTTGATCGGTTCTCCAAGATGGCTTATTTCATCCCTCTACCTGGTCTCCCATCTGCTCCACAGCTGGCAAAGTACTTTTTGCTACATATCTTCCGTCTACATGGTCTTCCACTGCATATCGTTTCAGACCGCAAAGTTCAGTTTGTTTCTAAGTTCTGGAGAACTCTCTGTACCCGTCTAGACATCAAACTGGACTTCTAAGCCTACCACCCTCAGCGGTCAAGTGGAGAGAGTTAATCAAATTATGGAGACTTGTCTTTGTTATTTTGTCTCTGCTCACCAAGACAATTGGGTCGAACTTCTTCCCTAGGCAGAATTCTCATATAATCATAAGGATACCAAGTCCACGAGGTCTTCACCCTTCTTTGTTGTTTACGGACTCCATCTCCGCCCTCCTCTTCCACTTCTAGTTTCTTCCGATGTGCTAGCTGTTGATGACCATGTCCGAGACTTTTCTTCCATCTGGCAACAAACTCGACAGTCATTATCACAAGCTTTCACACACATGAAGGTACAGGCTGATAAGCGTAGAAGACCTCCTCCGTCCTTCTCTCCTGGTACCAAGGTTTGGCTTTTCTCTAAATACATTCGGTTAAGGATTCTCTGCTACAAGCTCTGTCCTCGCTTTCTAGGTCCCTTCCAGGTGTTGCAAAAAATGAACCCAGTCTCCTACAAACTCCATTTACTTGCTACTGTATACATTTCTAACTAGTTCCATGTTTCCTTACTCAAGCCTCTAGTCATCAACCAGTTTTCTCAGAAGAATTTTGTCCCCACGCCTGTCTTTGGATCTTCTGATGTCTACAAGGTCAAAATATATATATAAAAAAATAAAAATGAAAAAATTAGACGAATATATAATAAACATATATGCACATGTGCAAATATGTACATACAAGCATGCATGTACCCATACAGTAAATGGATTGGGGCTTCCAATGCGGCAGGGGTGTCTCAGACCTCAGCGAACGTTTTCTATGGTCTCATTCAGACCGTGCGGCACAAATGTGTACTCCTTAAAGTAACTCCCGAAGTATGTGGTACTATATCCTTTAATATTGGATCACTGCGAATAATGTGCCAGTTCCATTTTATAATTATTTTTATTTATTTTGCTCCACAGTTATAATTCATAATAAAATTATATTTGTACCTGTTTTCATCTTTTGAAAGAACAGTTCTCTGATAAGGAATACCCAGCAGGACTTTTAACTAAAGCGTATCAAAAGGTAAAAGATATGAAACAGGTGCATTTAGTTAATCCGGGAAAAAATAAAAAATAAAAATGAAGAAATAAACAAAGAATTGAAACACACTGGGAATAAGAATAAACATATAAATAAACATAAGATTGATGAAAACAGGTACAAATATAATTTTATTACGAATTATAACTGTGGAGCAAAATAAATAAAATTGATTTTAAAACGGAACTGGCAGATTATTCACAGTGATCCAATATTAAAAGATATAGTACCACATTCTCCGGGAGTTACTTTTAGGAGATCTAAAAATCTTCAAAATATTTTAGTACCTAATAGATTAAAAAAGACTAATTCTACAGTTTTATCTTCTACCCCTCTAATAAAAGGTTGTTTTCCTTGCAATAAAAATAGCTGTTTACCGTATATACTCGAGTATAAGCCGACCCGAGTATAAGCCGAGACCCCTAATTTCAACCCAAAATCCCAGGAAAAGTTATTGACTCGAGTATAAGCCTAGGGTGGGAAATACATCATCCCCCCCTGTCATCATCCAGACCCCCGTCATTAACATCCTCATCATCATCACCGCCTGTCATCATCCAGACCCTCATCATCATCATCTGTCATCATCCCCTTGTCATCATCCCACACCCCCCCTTCATCATCCCCTTGTCATCATCCCCACCCCCCTTCATCATCCCCTTGTCATCTTCCCCACACCCCTTCATCATCCCCTTGTAATCATCCCACACCCCCCCCTTCATCATCCCCTTGTCATCATCCCCACCCCCCTTCATCATCCCACACACCCCCTTCATCATCCTCTTGTCATCATCCCACACCCCCCCTTCATCATCCTCTTGTCATCATCCGCCCTCAGTGGTCTTCAACCTGCGGACCTCCAGAGGTTTCAAAACTACAACTCCCAGCAAGCCCGGGCAGCCATCGGCTGTCCGGGCTTGCTGGGAGTTGTAGTTTTGAAACCTCCGGAGGTCCTCAGGTTGAAGACCACTGCGGCCTTCGACATCATCCAGCCCCCTCTCACCCCCCTTTAGTTCTGTACAGTACTCACCTCCGCTCGGCACTGGTCCGGTGCTGCAGGGCTGTCCGGTGAGGAGGTCGTCCAGTGGGATAGTGGTTCCGGGCTGCTATCTTCACCGGGGGCGCCTCTTCTCCGCAGTTCCGGCCCGGAATAGAGGCGTTGCCTTGACAATGACGCAGAAGTACGTTGGCAATGAACATACCTCTACGTCATTGTCAAGGCAACGTGACTATTCTGGGGCCGGGCCCGAAGCGCTTAGAAGAGGCCTCCCCGGTGAAGATAGCAGCCCGGAACCATTATCCCACCGGACGACCTCCTCACCGGACCGTCCTGCAGCACCGGACCAGGGCCGAGCGGAGGTGAGTACTGTACAGAACTAAAGGGGCTGAGAGGGGGCTGGATGATGTCGAAGGCCGCAGTGGTCTTCAACCTGCGGACCTCCGGAGGTTTCAAAACTACAACTCCCAGCAAGCCCGGACAGCCGATGGCTGCCCGGGCTTGCTGGGAGTTGTAGTTTTGAAACCTCTGGAGGTCCGCAGGTTGAAGACCACTGCGGGTGGAGAGTTCACTCGAGTATAAGCCGAGGGGGGTGTTTTCAGCACGAAAAATCGTGCTGAAAAACTCGGCTTATACTCGAGTATATACGGTATGTTGCAGCATGATCGGCAGTCACATAGACATAATTGAATCATACCAGACCGGAAACGTTTTCTATTACACATTCGGTAAATTGTGATATGCAATATGCAGTTTATTTATTATTTTGTAGCTGTCGTCTCCAATATGTCGGACGCACTATTCAGACCGTGCGTGCGCAAATGTGTAAACACGGATCTAATATAAAAAATAGTTATGCTTTACATAGTTTTTCCAGACATTTTTTTTGTATCCATAAAAATGATATTTCATCTTTGCATCAAATCATTCTTGAATCAAGATATTCCCAATCGTTTCCAACAACTCATTAATCGTGAGTCGTTCTGGATATTTAAGTTGTCCACATTGGTGCCGCACGGTCTGAATGAGACCATAGAAAACGTTCGCTGAGGTCTGAGTCATCGGAGGCGATAATTACACTCATTGCTGTATCGGAGTCCCAAGTCCATTTACTGTATGGGTACATGCATGCGAGTTTGTACATATTTGTATATGTGCATATATATTTTTTATATATACGTCTCCTTTTTTCATTTTTATTTTTTTCTATATATATTTTTTCTATATATCTTTGTCACTTTCATATTATTTATATATCTGATAATTATATGTGCATGTATTGGAAGTTTAGTCATTTTTCATTTGTTGAATGTCTAGCTATTTCTATTTATTATTGAATAATACAATTGTATGTGTATATGTTTTACTTGCTTTGTTCCCTCCTCTACAAATGCAATGTGATGGTCAATTGTTGCCCTTATAAATGTGCACCTATCCTGTCTATGTCATGCCTGATGAAGCTGTGTGATTGCAGTGAAACGCGTTGCATCTCGGGATTAAACCACCTTCCTTTTACCTGGTTTCCTGCTGAGTTTACCCTGCGCCTCGTGGAGCCGGCATCCTATTTGAAGCCCTATCTTTCCTTAAGTCTAGTTCAGTCAGAGCTAAGCTCCTGAGCAGAGCTCCATGTGAGCTGCAGGAGTTGGAAGAAGTATGAGGTGGTTTGCTGGTAAACCCATTGTCACATCTACTTATTGGAAACCTCTCTCAGACTACATTAAGAGCAGACTCTAATCATCCCCCACACACAGTGAAAGCCATCCCACTAGGCAAGTTAACCAGACTCAAACGAAACTGCTCAGATGCAACAGATTTCAAACATGAAGCCACACAGTTAACATCTAGATTACAGCTACGAGGTTATAGAAAAAAACTATTACAAACAGCATATCAACATGTCATCAAAAAAGAAAGATCTAATTTACTAACCAAACATTGGACTGATCAAACCACTAGAAAGAGGTCGGCTCCAGTTTTGAGTGTCACATACACACCACAATTCAGACAAATTAAACACATTATTCATAACAACTTACATCTCCTGAAAGATGATGAATGTGTATCAGTGATGCTCAAATCGGGATGACGCATAGTCCCCAAGAAGGCACCCCCTTTGGAGGACTTACTCTCCCCTAGTATCGTCACTTCCCAGACAAAAAGCGCATCTACATGGTTACACACCACAGGCTTTTATCGTTGCGGCTCCACTGTATGCCGCACATGTAAATTTGCCAGAAGTGAGCAAGAACTTTAACAACGCTGATAAAACTAAAACTTATGAAATAAAAAATAATCTTAGCTGCAATACTACTCATTGTATTAACATTATTGAATGTCAGGAATGCTGCAAGAAATATGTAGGTTGTACTACACGTAAATTAAAAACACTTTATTTGGAACATGTTAATGACATCACCAATACATTTATAAGAAATCACTCTAGCGCATCACTGTATTTTATACAGGCACACAAGAGGGATATACGTTCCATCCAGGTATATGCCATCGAAAAGGTACAATATCAAAAAGGTACAATGAATATCAGAGGAGGTGACATCCAATGCAAACTTATGGACGGGAAAGTTTTTTGGCAATTTACTTTGGATTCTAGAATGCCTAATGGTCTTAAAGGGGTACTCCGGTGCTTAGACATCTTATCCCCTATCCAAAGGATAGGGGATAAGATGCCTGATCACGGGAGTCCCGCCTCTGGGGACCCCCGGGATCTTGCACGCTGCACCCCGTTTGTAATCAGTCCCCGGAGCGTGTTCGCTTCGGGTCTGATTACCGGCGACCACACGGCCGGCAGCGTGTGATGTCACGCCTCCGCCCCCGTGTGACGTCATGCTCCGCCCCTCAATGCAAGCCTACGGGAGGGGGCGTGACAGCTATCACGCCCCCTCCCGTAGGCTTGCATTGAGGAGCGGAGCGTGACGTCACACGGGGCGGAGGCATGACGTCCCACGCCGCGCGGCCGTGTGGTCGCCGGTAATCAGACCCAGAGCGAAAACGCTCCGGGGACTTATTACAAATGGGGTGCCGCGTCCCGGGGGTCCCAAGCGGCGGGACTCCCGCGATCAGGCATTCTATCCCCTATCCTTTGGATAGAGGATAAGATGTCTAAGCACCGGAGTAACCCTTTAATTTTTGTAAAGAGCTTCTTTTTCATTATTAAATTAGCAAATGTGTACTATTATTACTATTTAATTATTTATTCATATTCATGTATATTATTATTTTTTTTAAAGTACTTGTCACGCCGAGCGCTCGGGGTCCCACTGCCTCCCCAGAGCGCTCACTGCGTGCCTCTGCATGCAGCACTCTGGTCGGCACCGCTGACCACGAGCGCTGCTCCCTTGTCACCGGAGGGGACGCGATCCGAGGCACGGGACGTGCCCTCTCTCGGTTTGCACCCCATGTCACTCACCTCACGCCTCCATCTGCTTCCTCCCTGCGTGCGCCGGCTTGCTGAAATTTAAAGGGCCAGTGCACCACTAATTGGTGCCTGGCCCAATCATTTCAGAACCTATAAATATCCACTTCCCCTTCCTGCCCCTGCCGGATCTTGTTGCCTTGTGCCAGTGAAAGCGTTCCCGTGTGTCCATTGCCTGTGAATCCAGACCCTTGCCGTTGCCCTTGACTACGAACCGTTGCCGCCTGCCCTGACCTTCTGCTATGTCTGACCTTGCCTTTTTCCTAGTCCTTGTGTACCGCGCCTGACTCAGCAGTCAGTGAGGTTGAGTCGCTATTGGGTGGAACAGCCTGGGGGTTACCTGCCGCAGCAAGTCCATCCTGCCTTGCGGCGGGCTTTGGTGAAAACTAGTAACCTCTTAGATTCCGTTCCCCTGGTACGGCCCATGCCATCACCTCACTTACATAGAGGATCCACTACCTGGTGCCTGGCCCAATCATTTCAGAACCTATAAATATCCACTGTTACGCCGAGCGCTCCGGGTCCCCGCTCCTCCCCGGAGCGCTCGCTTCACTCCCTCCGCTGCAGCGCTCCGGTCACGTCCTCTGACCCGGGGCGCTGCGATCCTGCTGCCAGCCGGGATGCGATTCGCGATGCGGGTAGCGCCCGCTCGCGATGCGCACCCCGGCTCCCCTACCTGACTCGCTCCCCGTCTGTTCTGTCCCGGCGCGCGCGGCCCCGCTCCCTAGGGCGCGCGCGCGCCGGGTCTCTGCGATTTAAAGGGCCACTGCGCCGCTGATTGGCGCAGTGGTTCCAATTAGGGTTTTCACCTGTGCACTTCCCTATATTACCTCACTTCCCTTGCACTCCCTTGCCGGATCTTGTTGCCTTAGTGCCAGTGAAAGCGTTCCTTGTGTGTTCCTTGCCTGTGTTTCCAGACCTTCTGCCGTTGCCCCTGACTACGATCCTTGCTGCCTGCCCCGACCTTCTGCTACGTCCGACCTTGCTTCTGCCTACTCCCTTGTACCGCGCCTATCTTCAGCAGCCAGAGAGGTGAGCCGTTGCTAGTGGATACGACCTGGTCACTACCGCCGCAGCAAGACCATCCCGCTTTGCGGCGGGCTCTGGTGAAAACCAGTAGTGGCTTAGAACCGGTCCACTAGCACGGTCCACGCCAATCCCTCTCTGGCACAGAGGGTCCACTACCTGCCAGCCGGCATCGTGACAGTAGATCCGGCCATGGATCCCGCTGAAGTTCCTCTGCCAGTTGTCGCTGACCTCACCACGGTGGTCGCCCAGCAGTCACAACAGATAGCGCAACAAGGCCAACAGCTGTCTCAACTGACCGTTATGCTACAACAGTTGCTACCACAGCTTCAGCAGTCATCTCCTCCGCCAGCTCCTGCACCTCCTCCGCAGCGAGTGGCCGCTCCTGGGATACGCTTATCCTTGCCGGATAAATTTGATGGGGACTCTAAGTTTTGCCGTGGCTTTCTTTCCCAATGTTCCCTGCATCTGGAGATGATGTCGGACCTGTTTCCCACTGAAAGGTCTAAGGTGGCTTTCGTAGTCAGTCTTCTGTCCGGAAAAGCCCTGTCATGGGCCACACCGCTCTGGGACCGCAATGACCCCGTCACTGCCTCTGTACACTCCTTCTTCTCGGAAATCCGAAGTGTCTTTGAGGAACCTGCCCGAGCCTCTTCTGCTGAGACTGCCCTGTTGAACCTGGTCCAGGGTAATTCTTCCGTTGGCGAGTATGCCGTACAATTCCGTACACTTGCTTCAGAATTGTCCTGGAATAATGAGGCCCTCTGCGCGACCTTCAAAAAAGGCCTATCCAGCAACATTAAAGATGTTCTGGCCGCACGAGAAATTCCTGCTAATCTACATGAACTTATTCACCTAGCCACTCGCATTGACATGCGTTTTTCTGAAAGGCGTCAGGAACTCCGCCAAGATATGGACTCTGTTCGCACGAGGCGTTTCGTCTCCTCGGCTCCTCTCTCCTCTGGTCCCCTGCAATCTGTTCCTATGCCTCCCGCCGTGGAGGCTATGCAGGTTGACCGGTCTCGCCTGACACCTCAAGAGAGGACACGACGCCGTATGGAGAACCTCTGCCTGTACTGTGCTAGTACCGAACACTTCCTGAGGGATTGTCCTATCCGTCCTCCCCGCCTGGAAAGACGTACGCTGACTCCGCACAAGGGTGAGACAGTCCTTGATGTCTACTCTGCTTCTCCACGTCTTACTGTGCCTGTGCGGATGTCTGCCTCTGCCTTCTCCTTCTCTACAGTGGCCTTCTTGGACTCTGGATCTGCAGGAAATTTTATTTTGGCCTCTCTCGTCAACAGGTTCAACATCCCAGTGACCAGTCTCGCCAGACCCCTCTACATCAATTGTGTAAATAATGAAAGATTGGACTGTACCATACGTTTCCGCACGGAGCCCCTTCTTATGAGCATCGGATCTCATCATGAGAGGATTGAACTTTTGGTCCTCCCCAATTGCACCTCGGAGATTCTCCTTGGACTTCCCTGGCTTCAACTTCATTCCCCAACCCTGGATTGGTCCACTGGGGAGATCAAGAGTTGGGGGTCCTCTTGTTCCAAGAACTGTCTAAAACCGGTTCCCAGTAACCCTTGCCGTAACTCTGTGGTTCCTCCAGTAACCGGTCTCCCTAAGGCCTATATGGACTTCGCGGATGTTTTCTGCAAAAAACAAGCTGAGACTCTACCTCCTCACAGGCCTTATGATTGCCCTATCGACCTCCTCCCGGGTACTACTCCACCCCGGGGCAGAATTTATCCTCTCTCTGCCCCAGAGACTCTTGCCATGTCCGAATACGTCCAGGAGAATCTAAAAAAGGGCTTTATCCGTAAATCCTCCTCTCCTGCCGGAGCCGGATTTTTCTTTGTGTCCAAAAAAGATGGCTCCCTACGTCCTTGCATTGACTACCGCGGTCTTAATAAAATCACGGTTAAGAACCGCTACCCCTTACCCCTCATCTCTGAACTCTTTGATCGCCTCCAAGGTGCCCACATCTTCACTAAATTGGACTTAAGAGGCGCCTATAACCTCATCCGCATCAGAGAGGGGGACGAGTGGAAAACGGCATTTAACACCAGAGATGGACACTTTGAGTATCTGGTCATGCCCTTTGGACTGTGCAATGCCCCTGCCGTCTTCCAAGACTTTGTCAATGAAATTTTTCGTGATCTGTTATACTCCTGTGTTGTGGTATATCTGGACGATATCCTAATTTTTTCTGCCAATCTAGAAGAACACCGCCAGCATGTCCGTATGGTTCTTCAGAGACTTTGTGACAACCAACTCTATGCCAAAATTGAGAAATGTCTGTTTGAATGCCAATCTCTTCCTTTTCTAGGATATTTGGTCTCTGGCCAGGGACTACAGATGGATCCAGACAAACTCTCTGCCGTCTTAAATTGGCCACGCCCCTCCGGACTCCGTGCTATCCAACGCTTTTTGGGGTTCGCCAATTATTACAGGCAATTTATTCCACATTTTTCTACCATTGTGGCTCCTATCGTGGCTTTAACCAAAAAAAATGCTGATCCCAAGTCCTGGCCTCCTCAAGCAGAAGACTCCTTTAAACGACTCAAGTCTGCCTTTTCTTCGGCTCCCGTGCTCTCCAGACCTGACCCTTCCAAACCCTTCCTATTGGAGGTTGATGCCTCCTCAGTAGGAGCTGGAGCTGTTCTTCTACAAAAAAATTCTTCCGGGCATGCTGTCACTTGTGGTTTTTTCTCTAGGACCTTCTCTCCAGCGGAGAGGAACTACTCCATCGGGGATCGAGAGCTTCTAGCCATTAAATTAGCACTTGAGGAATGGAGGCATCTGCTGGAGGGATCAAGATTTCCTGTTATTATCTACACCGACCACAAGAACCTCTCCTACCTCCAGTCGGCCCAACGGCTGAATCCTCGCCAGGCCCGGTGGTCTCTGTTCTTTGCCCGATTTAATTTTGAGATTCACTTTCGTCCTGCCGATAAGAACATTAGGGCCGATGCTCTCTCTCGTTCCTCGGATGCCTCAGAAGTTGATCTCCCTCCGCAACACATCATTCCACCTGACTGCCTGATCTCCACTTCTCCTGCCTCCATCAGGCAGACTCCTCCAGGAAAGACCTTTGTTTCTCCACGCCAACGCCTCGGAATCCTCAAATGGGGTCACTCCTCCCATCTCGCAGGTCATGCGGGCATCAAGAAATCTGTGCAACTCATCTCCCGCTTCTATTGGTGGCCGACTCTGGAGACGGATGTTGGGGACTTTGTGCGAGCCTGCACTATCTGTGCCCGGGATAAGACTCCTCGCCAGAAGCCCGCTGGTTTTCTTCATCCTCTGCCTGTCCCCGAACAGCCTTGGTCTCTGATTGGTATGGATTTTATTACTGATTTACCCCCTTCCCGTGGCAACACCGTTATTTGGGTGGTCGTTGATCGATTCTCCAAAATGGCACATTTCATCCCTCTTCCTGGTCTTCCTTCTGCGCCTCAGTTGGCTAAACAATTTTTTGTACACATTTTTCGTCTTCACGGGTTGCCTACGCAGATTGTCTCGGATAGAGGGGTCCAATTCGTGTCTAAATTCTGGAGAGCTCTCTGTAAACAACTCAAGATTAAATTAAATTTTTCCTCTGCATATCATCCCCAGTCCAATGGACAAGTAGAAAGAATTAACCAGATCCTGGGTGATTATTTGCGACATTTTGTTTCCTCCCGCCAGGATGACTGGGCAGATCTCCTTCCATGGGCCGAATTCTCGTATAACTTCAGGGTCTCTGAATCTTCCTCCAAATCCCCATTTTTCGTGGTGTACGGCCGTCACCCTCTTCCCCCCCTCCCTACCCCCTTGCCCTCTGGTCTGCCCGCTGTGGATGAAATTTCTCGTGACCTTTCCATTATATGGAGAGAGACCCAAAATTCTCTCTTACAGGCTTCTTCACGCATGAAGAGGTTCGCGGATAAGAAAAGAAGTGCTCCCCCCGTTTTTTCCCCTGGAGACAAGGTATGGCTCTCCGCTAAATATGTCCGCTTCCGTGTCCCTAGCTACAAGTTGGGACCACGCTATCTTGGTCCTTTCAAAATTTTGTGTCAAATTAATCCTGTCTCTTATAAACTTCTTCTTCCTCCTTCTCTTCGTATCCCTAATGCCTTTCACGTCTCTCTTCTCAAACCACTCATCCTCAACCGTTTTTCTCCCAAATCTGTTCCTCCCACTCCTGTTTCCGGCTCCTCGGACGTCTTCTCGGTCAAGGAAATTTTGGCTGCCAAAAAGGTCAGAGGGAAAAATTTTTTTTTAGTAGACTGGGAGGGTTGTGGTCCTGAAGAGAGATCCTGGGAACCTGAGGACAACATCCTTGACAAAAGTCTGCTCCTCAGGTTCTCAGGCTCCAAGAAGAGGGGGAGACCCAAGGGGGGGGGTACTGTTACGCCGAGCGCTCCGGGTCCCCGCTCCTCCCCGGAGCGCTCGCTTCACTCCCTCCGCTGCAGCGCTCCGGTCACGTCCTCTGACCCGGGGCGCTGCGATCCTGCTGCCAGCCGGGATGCGATTCGCGATGCGGGTAGCGCCCGCTCGCGATGCGCACCCCGGCTCCCCTACCTGACTCGCTCCCCGTCTGTTCTGTCCCGGCGCGCGCGGCCCCGCTCCCTAGGGCGCGCGCGCGCCGGGTCTCTGCGATTTAAAGGGCCACTGCGCCGCTGATTGGCGCAGTGGTTCCAATTAGGGTTTTCACCTGTGCACTTCCCTATATTACCTCACTTCCCTTGCACTCCCTTGCCGGATCTTGTTGCCTTAGTGCCAGTGAAAGCGTTCCTTGTGTGTTCCTTGCCTGTGTTTCCAGACCTTCTGCCGTTGCCCCTGACTACGATCCTTGCTGCCTGCCCCGACCTTCTGCTACGTCCGACCTTGCTTCTGCCTACTCCCTTGTACCGCGCCTATCTTCAGCAGCCAGAGAGGTGAGCCGTTGCTAGTGGATACGACCTGGTCACTACCGCCGCAGCAAGACCATCCCGCTTTGCGGCGGGCTCTGGTGAAAACCAGTAGTGGCTTAGAACCGGTCCACTAGCACGGTCCACGCCAATCCCTCTCTGGCACAGAGGGTCCACTACCTGCCAGCCGGCATCGTGACATCCACTTCCCCTTCCTGCCCCTGCCGGATCTTGTTGCCTTGTGCCAGTGAAAGCGTTCCCTTGTGTCCATTGCCTGTGAATCCAGACCCTTGCCGTTGCCCTTGACTACGAACCGTTGCCGCCTGCCCTGACCTTCTGCTATGTCTGACCTTGCCTTTTTCCTAGTCCTTGTGTACCGCGCCTGACTCAGCAGTCAGTGAGGTTGAGTCGCTATTGGGTGGAACAGCCTGGGGGTTACCTGCCGCAGCAAGTCCATCCTGCCTTGCGGCGGGCTTTGGTGAAAACTAGTAACCTCTTAGATTCCGTTCCCCTGGTACGGCCCACGCCATCACCTCACTTACATAGAGGATCCACTACCTGTGTCATCCCTGCATACCACTCCGGATCCTGACAGTAGATCCGGCCATGGATCCCGCTGAGGTCCCGCTGCCCAGTGTCGCTGACCTACCCTCCGTGGTCGCCCAGCAATCTCACCAGATCGCGCTACAAGGACAACAGCTGACTCAGTTGACTGCTATGCTACAACAGCTACTGCCTCAACAACAGCAACTATCTCCTCCGCCAGCTCCTGCATCACCTCCGCAGCGAGTAGCCGCTCCCAGACTCCACCTGTCCCTACCTGACAAGTTTGATGGGGACTCTAAACTGTGCCGTGGTTTCCTGTCCCAGTGTTCCCTACACCTGGGGATGATGTCAGACCAATTTCCTACAGAATGGTCTAAGGTGGCGTTCGTGGTCAGCCTGCTGTCTGGAAAGGCTTTGTCCTGGGCCACACCGCTTTGGGGCCGCAACAATCCTGCCACTGCTACTATCCAGTCCTTCTTCTCAGAAGTACGCAGTACGCAGCCGAGACAGCCCTATTGAATATTGTCCAAGGGAGTTCTTCAGTGGGCGAATACGCCATTCAGTTCCGCACCCTCGCCTCTGAGTTATCCTGGAATAATGAGGCCCTCTGCGCGAACTTCAAGAAAGGCTTATCCAGTCACATCAAAGATGTTCTGGCCGCACGAGAAATTCCTGCTACCCTGTCTGAACTCATCCATTTGGCCACCCGCATCGACATGCATTTCACTGAAAGATGCCAGGAGCTTCGTCAGGAAAAGGATCATGTTCGCACCAGGCGGTTTCCTCCCCTGGCACCTCTCTTCCAGCGTCCTTTGCAATCTGTTCCTGTGCCTTCCGCCGAGGAGGCTATGCAAGTGGATCGGTCTCGCCTGACCCAACAAGAGAGGACTTGCTGTAGGAACAAAAACCTGTGCCTGTACTGTGCTAGTACCGAACATTTCCTAAAGGACTGTCCTATTCGTCCTCCACGTCAGGGAAACGCTCGCACCTAGTTAACGTAGGAGAGGCGTTGCTAGGTGTGAATTCTTTCTCTCCACGACTGACTATACCTGTGCGGATTGCTATACCCGCTATTACTAATGCTTCCTTCTCCGCTGTGGCCTTCTTGGACTCTGATTCAGCAGGAAGTTTCATTGAAGCCTCCCTAATCAACAGATTCGATATTCCAGTTACCCGTCTTGTCAAACCTCTTTTCATTTCATCCGTCAATGGAGAGAGGCTGGTCTGCACCGTGCGTTACCGCACTCAACCGTTGCTCATGAGTGTTGGAGTTCACCATCATGAACATATTGAATTTTTTGTGCTGCCCAACTGTACTTCAGAAATTCTTCTGGGCTTGCCCTGGCTCCAACGTCACTCGCCTAGCCTCGACTGGGCCACCGGGGACATTAAGAGTTGGGGATCTTCTTGCCACAAGCGATGTCTCCACCCAGTTCCTTCCTGCCAAGTCTCCATTGCTACTCCATTGCCAGGTCTTCCTAAGGCCTATCAGGACTATTCTGATGTCTTTTGTAAAAAGCAAGCAGAGGTCTTACCTCCACATAGACCCTATGACTGCCCTATCGACTTGCTACCTGGTACCCACTTTCTGCCCCGGAAACACAAGCCATGACAGAGTACATTCAGGAAAACCTCAAAATCGGAAATCTTCTTCTCCAGCCGGAGCTGGATTCTTCTTCGTGGCCAAGAAGGACGGCTCTCTACGCCCTTGTATAGACTACCGCGGTCTTAATAAGATCACAGTGAAAAACCGCTATCCTCTACCACTCATTTCTGAACTATTTGATCGATTGCGTGGAGCTAAGATCTTCACCAAACTTGATCTAAGGGGCGCCTATAATCTCATCCGTATTCGTGAAGGTGATTAATGGAAAACCGCCTTCAATACCAGAGATGGACACTTTGAATATCTTGTCATGCCCTTTGGTCTATGCAACGCCACAGCAGTCTTCCAGGACTTTGTCAACGAGATTTTCCAAGACATGCTGTATTCCTGTGTGGTGGTCTATCTTGATGACATTCTCATTTTTTCTTCCAACCTAGAGGAACATCGTCTCCATGTCCGTCAAGTGCTTCAGCGCCTATGCAAAAATCCTCTTTATGCCAAGATTGAGAAATGTCTTTTTGAACGCAGCAGTCTTCCCTTCTTGGGATACATAGTCTCCGGTCGAGGTCTTCAAATGGACCCTGATAAACTATCTGCAGTAATAGATTGGCCACGTCCCACTGGTTTGCGAGCCATCCAACGATTTCTTGGATTTGCAAATTATTATCGTCAATTCATTCCCCACTTCTCCACCATTGTTGCGCCTATTGTGGCCTTGACCAAGAAAAATGCTAATCTAAAATCCTGGCCACCGCAGGTGGAGGAAGCCTTTAACCTCTTCAGGACATAGGGCGTATGGATACGCCCTGCATCCCAAGTCCTTAAGGACCGAGGGCGTATCCATACGCCCGTGGGAATTCCGGCCCCCACCGCTAGCCGGTTGGGGACCGGAGCCGGATGCCTGCTGAAATCGTTCAGCAGGCATCCCGGCATATCACCCAGGGGGGTCATTATGCCCCCCCATGTCGGCGATCGCCGCAGATCGCTGGACAATTCAGTCCAGCGATCTGCGGTGATTCCGGGTCAATCGGGTCTCCAGTGACCCGATGACCCGGAATTACTGGCTGTTCGGGGCCTTCTCTGACGGCCCCGAACAGCCAGAGCCTGCAGGGGTGAGGTGGCACTGGTGCCACCTCACGATCGCCCTGATTCGTCGGCCGGATCACTCCCGCACCCGCTCCGCCCCTCTTCTGGAGGACGTGAGCGGGTGCGGGACGTGCACCCCGGGTGCTGGGGACCCCGATCCCCGGCGCCCCTGTTGGGATCGGGGCCCCAGGAGCACCTGCGGCGGCGGGACTGACCTGCAGCGTCTGGATCGTTGGAGGTGAGTGACAGCCTCCTGCTGTTGCTTAGCAACAGCTCCCAGCATGCAAAAAGGGCATGCTGGGAGCTGTAGTTATGCAACAGCAGGAGGCAGACCACCACAACTCCCAGCATTCCCTTATGGGCATGCTGGGACTTATGGTTTTGCAACAGCTGGAGGCACATTCTTTCTATGGAAAAGTGTACCTTCAGCTGTTGTATAACTACAACTCCCAGCTTGCACCAACAGCTAAAGTGCATGCTGGGAGTTGTAGTGGTGCATCTGCTGGTTGCATAACTACAACTATTTCCAGCATGCCCGTTGGCTGTCGGTGACTGCTGAGAGTTGTAGTTTTGCAACAGCTGAAGGCACACTGGTTGTGAAACTCAGAGTTTTTTTTTACCTATCTCAGTGTTTCACGACCGGTGTGCCTCCAGCTGTTGCAAACTACAACTTTCAGCAGTCACCGTACACCATGCACCGTACATGCTGGGAGTTGTAGTTTTGCAACAGCTGGAGGCACACTGGTTGTGAAACACTGAGTTAGGTCACAAACTCAGTGATACATAACCAGTGTGCCTACAGTTGTTGCAAAACTGCAACTCTCAGCAGTCACCGACAGCCAACGGGCATGCTGGGAGTTGTAGTTATGCAACAGCTGGATGTCCCCCCCAATGTGAACGTACAGGGTACACTCACATGGGCGGAGGATTACAGTAAGTATCTGGCTGCAAATTTGAGCTGCCGCAAACTTTCTGCTGCAGCTCAAATTGCCAGCGAGAAACTACTGTGAACCCCCGCCCGTGCGACTGTACCCTAAAAACACTACACTAACACAAAAAATAAAATAAAAAGTAAAAAACACTATGTATACACATACCCCTACACAGCCCCCCTCCCCAATAAAAATGAAAAACGTCTGGTACGCCACTGTTTCCAGAACGGAGCCTCCAGCTGTTGCAAAACAACTCCCAGTATTGTCGGACAGCCGTTGACTGTCCAGGCATGCTGGGAGTTTTGCAACAGCTGGAGGCACCCTGTTTGGGAATCACTGGCGTAGAATACCCCTATGTCCACCCCTATGCAATCCCTAATTTAGGCCTCAAATGCGCATGGCGCTCTCACTTTGGAGCCCTGTCGTATTTCAAGGCAACAGTTTAGGGTCACATATGGGGTATCGCCGTACTCGGGAGAAATTGTGTTACAAATTTTGGGGGGTATTTTCTGCTTTTACCCTTTTTAAAAATGTAAAATTTTTGGGAAAACAAGCATTTTAGGTAAAATTTTTTTTAATTTTTTACATATGCAAAAGTCGTGAAACACCTGTGGGGTATAAAGGTTCACTTAACCCCTTGTTACGTTCCCCGAGGGGTCTAGTTTCCAAAATGGTATGCCATGTGTTTTTTTTTTTTTTTGGCTGTTCTGGCACCATAAGGGCTTCCTAAAGGTAACATGCCCCCCAAAAACCATTTCAGAAAAACGTACTCTCCAAAATCCCCTTGTCGCTCCTTCCCTACTGAGCCCTCTACTGCGCCCGCCGAACAATTTACATAGACATATGAGGTATGTCCTTACTCGAGAGAAATTGGGCTACAAATACAAGTAAAAATTTTGTCCTTTTACCCCTTGTAAAAATTCAAAAATTGGGTCTACAAGAACATGTGAGTGTAAAAAATGAAGATTGTGAATTTTCTCCTTCACTTTGCTGCTATTCGTGTGAAACACCTAAAGGGTTAAAACGCTGACTGAATGTCATTTTGAATACTTTGGGGGGTGTAGTTTTTATAATGGGGTCATTTATGGGGTATTTCTAATATGAAGACCCTTCAAATCCACTTCAAACCTGAACTGGTCCCTGAAAAATACTGAGTTTGAAAATTTTGTGAAAAATTGGAAAATTGCTGCTGAACTTTGAAGCCCTCTGGTGTCTTCCAAAAGTAAAAACACGTCAATTTTATGATGCAAACATAAAGTAGACATATTGTATATGTGAACCAAAGAAAAATGTATTCGTAATATCCATTTTCCTTACAAGCAGAGAGTTTCAAAGTTAGAAAAATGCAAAATCTTCACATTTTTCATCAAATTTACGGATTTTTCACCAAGAAAGGATGCAAGTATCGACAAAAATTTACCACTATGTTAAAGTAGAATATGTCACGAAAAAACAATCTCGGAATCAGAATGATAACTAAAAGCATTCCAGAGTTATTGATGTTTAAAGTGACAGTGGTCAGATGTGCAAAAAACGCTCCGGTCCTTAAGGCCAAAATGGGCTCCGTCCTGAAGGGGTTAAACACCTCATAGCCGCCTTCACTTCTGCGCCAGTCCTGTCCAGGCCAGATCCTCTGAAGCCCTTCTTCCTTGAGGTTGATGCCTCCTCAGTTGGTGCCGGAGCTATCCTTCTTCAAAAAAACGCTAAAGGAAAAAATATCACTTGCGGATTTTTCTCCAAGACTTTCTCTCCTCCTGAAAATAACTATTCCATTGGAGACTGGGAACTATTGGCCATTAAGTTGGCACTTGAGGAGTGGAGACATCTTCTAGAAGGATCCTTGCATCCCATCACCATCTACACTGACCACAAAAATTTGTCTTACCTTCAATCCGCCCAGCGGTTAAATCCTCGCCAGGCTAGATGGTCATTGTTCTTTGCCCGTTTCAATTTTCAAATTCATTTTCGTCCTGCGGACAAGAATGTCAGGGCTGATGCTCTATCACGTACCACCGATGCCTCGGAATCAGAAGTTCTTCCTCAACACATTATACCTCCTGAGTGTCTGGTCGTCTCCGCCCCAGCTTCTTTGGTGCCAATTCCTCCCGGAAAGACTTATGTTCCTCCACGTCTTCGCCTCCAGACTCTCAAATGGGGTCATTCCTCCCAAAGATGTGACCGATTTCGTATGGGCCTGTACAGTGTGTGCACGTGACAAGACTCCACGCCACAAGCCGGCTGGTCTTCTCCTTCCTCTGCCTGTGCCTGAACAGCCATGGTCTCATATAGCTATGGACTTTATAACTGACCTACCTTCATCTCATGGCAACACTGTCATTTGGGTGGTCGTTGATCGCTTTTCGAAAATGGCTCATTTTGTCCCTCTTCCGGGTCTACCTTCTTCGCCACAATTGGCGAAACAATTTTTTCTACAAATTTTTTGTCTCCACGGGCTTCCCACGCATATTGTCTCTGATAGAGGTGTTCAATTTGTTTCCCAATTTTGGAGAGCACTCTGCAGTCAATTAAAGATCAAATTGAATTTCTCTTCCTCCTATCACCCCCAATCCAATGGACAAGTGGAAAGAGTAAACCAGATTCTTGGCGACTACTTGCGGCATTTTGTCTCCTTCCGTCAAGATGATTGGGTCGACCTTCTGCCCTGGGCTGAATTCTCGCACAACTTCAAGAATTGTGAGTCTTCCTCCAAATCTCCAATCTTTGTGGTGTATGGCCGTCACCCGGTTCCCCCCTCCCCATTCCCACTTCATCTGGAGTTCCTGCCGTGGATGAATTGACACAAGATTTCTCCTCCATCTGGAAGAAAACTCAAAAGTCACTCCTACTGGCCTCATCTCGCAAGAAGAGACATACCGATTAAAAGAGAATAATTCCTCCTGTTTTTGCCCCCGTGACAAAGTATGGCTCTCCGCGAAATACATCCGTTTCTGTGTCCCTAGCTACAAGCTTGGTCCTCGGTACCTCGGGCCTTTTAAAATCAAGAATCAAATCAATTCTGTCTCCTACAAGCTTCATCTTCCCCCTTCTCTTCGTATTCCTAACTCTTTCCATGTTTCTCTTCTCAAACCTCTCGTACTTAACCGCTTTTCTCCCAAGGTCACTGTTCCTGCTCCTATCTCTGGCTCCTCTGATGTCTTCTCCGTCAAGGAAATCCTCGCTTCCAAGGTCGTCCGAGGTAAAAAAATTGGGTGGATTGGGAGAATTGTGGCCCTGAAGAAAGATCATGGGAACCCGAGGCCAATATTTTAGACAAGGAACTCATCTACAGATTCCTTGGTTACAAAAAGAGGGGGAGACCCAAGGGGGGGTACTGTCACGCCGAGCGCTCCGGGTCCCACTGCCTCCCCAGAGCGCTCACTGCGTGCCTCTGCATGCAGCACTCCAGTCGGCACCGCTGACCGCGAGCACTGCTCCCTTGTCACCGGAGGGGATGCGATCCGAGGCTCTCGGATCGCGCCCCTTGTGACTCACCTCACACCTCCGTCTGCTTCCTCCCGGCGCGCGCGGCCCCACTCCCTAGGGAGCGCGCGCGCCGGCTTGCTGAAATTTAAAGGGCCAGTATACCACTAATTGGTGCCTGGCCCAATCATTTCAGAACCTATAAATATCCACTTCCCCTTCCTGCCCCTGCCTGATCTTGTTGCCTTGTGCCAGTGAAAGCGTTCCCGTGTTTCCATTGCCTGTGAATCCAGACCCTTGCCGGTGCCCTTGACTACAAACCGTTGCCGCCTGCCCTGACCTTCTGCTACGTCTGACCTTGCCTTTTGCCTAGTCCTTGTGTATCGCGCCTGACTCAGCAGTCAGTGAGGTTGAGTCGCTATTGGGTGGAACGACCTGGGGGTTACCTGCCGCAGCAAGTCCATCCCGCCTTGCGGCGGGCTCTGGTGAAAACCAGTAACCCCTTAGATTCCGTTCCCCTGCTACGGCCCACGCCATCACCTCACTGACATAGAGGATCCACTACCTGTGTCATCCCTGCATACCACTCCGGATCCTGACAGTACTATTTATAGTTTCAGTTCACATTGCGCTATTTGTCCTGCTTTATTCTCTTATACAGATCATTATTTTGCAATGGACAGCGCATGGTTAGTCTGAATCCATTTATTTTCATTTTCAAATTTTATTATCATTTTTTCCTGGTCATTCCGTTGGATGTTAGTTACAATATATATATATATATATATATATATATATATATATATATCTTCTATGACATGAAATGGAATGTGGTTGCATGAATGTTTTGTACATACATATATTTTTTGGTTTTAGCTTTATACTATGGTTGCTTCTTAGCAAGCAGTGTGCTATTTTGATTTATTGGATTCACCTGTGGAACCACCTATTTATATGTATTGAGAACCATCAAGTATATCTTTTGACAAAGAGCACATGCGCTCAAAACGCGTCAAGATGTGTCAGACCTTGTGAAGTTGGAAAGTTGTTCCATGCTGTTATTATAGAGGATTTATCAATAAAGCTGCAAGTTCTTCAAGTGCTGGATCAATTAGTATTTTATTCATTGCCTTATTCAAGCCTGAATAAAGGCTCTTAATCAAATCAACCCCGCCATTTTGCAAGTGTTCCCCGTCCAGGAGTTGTTGAGTCATACCCTGGCAGTGTCAGTGAAATTGGACCTTAGCAGAACCATAGTCAGCGTGGGATATCTCTTAATCCCCAAGTCTCAAGTCTATCTCAAGTGGGTGAAAAACACCAAATGTCCCAGCAAGGCAACAGGGCTCCTAAGGGTACACTGCATCCTATCTACTCTGCTCTGTATTGCAAGTATTGTACCATCTACACCTGCCTCAGTAGAAGACAGTTATCTGTAACCAGGCATCAGTGAGTTTATTGCCCTGCACCTGGCCCAGGAGAAGCTGTCTCCACCTTGGACCTTGAATAGGCTAATGGTTTACTGGCATCACGAACTGACAAGTATACCCTGCAGACCCCCTTGTGTCACTACAACTCGAGCTGATGCCACATATACACCAAGAGAGTTTTAGTTAAATATTTGGGAACAATTAGAAACCAAACAATGCAAGTTACAGGAATATCAATTCCTGATTAGCCAGAGTAAGCCAGAGTAAAATAAATCTCACACTGTAAAATAAAGTTCTAGTATAGATAAGACAATGAACATTGAGACATCTAGAAGACTTAGCACACAAACCACTGAAATATAAATGGGAGGTCAAAACTTTAACCTAATATATAAGGTTGACATATCCAAGTTTAAATTCCTATCACAATTTCCATCAAAATCATGCTCCACCATATTGTACACACTCCCTACAGTGACAATGCAACAAAGCAATGAAGACAGACAATAACTGTATACAACAACAGAGTTACACGAATACCACCAACACAAATTCACCAAAATAGAGTCTGGAGTAGAAGTAGGGAAGGTAATAACAATAAAGACAGTGTAGATCCAAGGAAATGTGTATGACAAGAGGGGAGTATAATCGTCCAGGGGTCATCAAGAGTGTATGGAACAGGTTTACGACTTGAGCATGCTCTATACCTGTTGGCTTTCAGCAGCTGTGGGTCGTCATAGAGCAATCTCTTCTGCAGGATATTTTAATTGTTCAGGTGCCACTTTAAAATGTCTTGAAAGGCCTTCTAAAGGGCTGGGTGTATGCTGTGACAGATCGGCTCTACAGCATGCCACCAGTTCAAGGCACATCAATACCAATGCATTGACTTAAATGGGCACTCTCATTTACACTTATTTTTGGTGCTATTGCATTCCTTATGGTAAATAAAAAAAATCTTTCTAATATGCTTGTTTTAAAAAAAATGAAGCTTTCTATGTTTTATTTGTTTAAAAAAAAAGCTGCCACTAGGTGTCTCCCTACTTGTCCAGAGCACATTTCCCGCCCATCTCATACACAGACTTTGGACTCATGCTAGCCTGGCAGAAGTCCAAACACAGGAAATGCTGTCTGGAGTCGTGGGGGGGGGGGGGGTCCAGGCTTATCCAATTATAGCTCCCCTCACACTTAACTTCCATATGCAGTTGGTTGCAGAGTGAGGGAGGAAGTTCTCCCATGTATGGCTTCAGATGATGTCACGCCCCTTCCCAGTCTGTGAACCTGAAGCTCTGACTGAGCAGAAAATACAGAGCAATATCAAGGTAGTAAAAATAATAAAAATAAATGCAGGGGGTTGTTTATCATGATGGGGGAAGTGATTTGGGAGGATTATAACATTTATCAAGTTAATGAGAGGTACTCTTTAAATAAGCAATCTAACAATGACTTCTAGAAGCCCACTAAGGGAACTTAAAAAGTAGACTTTTTTAATATAATTTTTTTCCCCCATATTTTAAATAAAAACCAAAAAAAAAAAACGTATTTGGTATTGTGGTATGTGGAGATGTCCAAACTATTAACCCCTTAAGGACACAGCCACTTTTGACTTGGAGGATAAAGCCAGTTTTACATTTTTCCACCTTGCCTCTTAAAGGGGTAGTCCGCTGCCCTGTGTCGGAAGCTCCACTCCCCAGCGTCCGGAACTTTATTGTTCCGGACGCTGTGTGCGGGCTTCCGTGTTCAGGGCCGCCACTCGTGACGTCACGCCCACCCCCTCAGCGAAAGTCTATGGGAAGGGGGCGCGATGGAAGGAACAATAAACTTCCAGACGCTGGGGAGCGGAGCTTCCAACACAGGGCAGCGGAGTACCCCTTTAAGAGCCATAGCTGTTTTATTTTTCCATCCACAGAGCCATATAAGGGGCTTTCATATATAATATGATCGAAAATCAGCAATTTTAATGTTTGGTATTTTTGTGCATTTACGATATTCACCATGCGGGATCATAAACATTATTGTCACATCCAGGGTAGGGCACAGTGCAGCCCTGACACTGGCCAAAACCCCTATCTACTACCTACTTGGACGATCCTTTATAAGCGGCGCCCCCCCCCCCCCCAACTGAACGACGATCCTTGTGCTAGAATAAGTTTTAGTGCATCAAGAAGTGTCAGGCAGGCCAAATCAGCAGCAGTCGGGTGGAAAGGTACCAAAACAGCAAATAAAGGGTTAACAGCAACAAACCAAGAGTCAGAAACCTGGAGGGCAGCCAAACTGCGAAGGATAGGGATAATCAGGTCACAGGCAAGGGTCAGGTAAAACAGATCAGATCAGGAGAGGAGACCACAAATGCAGGAATTGTGAAACAGACTGACTAAGGTATATATAACTTACCTGAGGAGGACATGGACGCAGAGGCCAGGATGTAATTGGCTTGTCATCCATGCTCTCTGATTGGCCCTGGCATAGTGACAGCAATAAATGATGCAGCAGCCAAATACCAGAAGAATTAACCATTTTGCCAGAAGGAGATGCAGCTAGAACAATTACAATTATATTTTAATAACCTGGGAGACCAAATAAGTATGTTTATTTATTTTATTTTATTTTTTTGTAAAATGGGAACAATATATATATATATATTTTTTTTTTACTGAGATGAACACTGCAATTGTCAGTTTAACAAATGCCAGAAGTATAAAAATAAAGTGTTCTCATAGAATGAAATAAAACTAATAACACTTTGCCATTGATGGATACAATGTGAATAGTCCCTTGCAGCTGATATGATAGCTCTGCAAGATAACAAAAACAGAAGAATTCCAGCATGTATAGAAGGCTACACTTCCCAATCCCTATCTTTAAAGTATGTTTCTTTTCTAAACCTTCATTTTTTTCTGTTTTGTAATCTTCGTGAAACAGTTTTATCTGTGTTTCATACAAACAAATGTAAAGTAGATTACAAGAAAGTCCTTTTAGGTATCAATGATTCAGTTTGAGGTCCACACTCTGATGGAATGACTCATGCAGCGCAGCGGCCGTATCCTACAGAATGATAATGAGAGTAACTTCCCCAATGCATACAAATCTCATGCCATGTAGCCTGATCCGTGACTAATTCCATCCCTGTCCTCTGACCCTCCAATGCCATCCTGAGATCATGACTTACATATTAAAATACATTCAAAAGACATTTGCAATTATTATGCAAATGAGAAAATGTCTTCTACATTCCATAAATTATATGTTAGCTTTTGTGTTATACTACACTGCACAATGAGGGGTCATCTACCAGTTCTCTAATAGACTAAAAGTTGTTTATGTTCAGAGAAATCTAAATGACTTCACATTAACAAAATAAAAAAAGGATGTATATACTTTATTTGCTACTACGTTACAAAGAATATTAAACCAAAGCACAAGGATTAAGATAAACAGAGACCTTTTACTATCTAGATGTTAATGCGTTATTGTCTTTAAAAACAACTTTTAACATGTAGATCAGACATGTTAAAAGTTGTTGATCGCAAAAGTTGTTAAAAGTTGTTGATCACTCCTGATACCTGCTGTGATCATTAGTTGTTAGTTGCCGCAATGCTAATAATTCAGCATTAAGACCAGGGGTCAAGTCCTGGGGAAAAAGGTGTGGGAACTCACCCATGATTTCCACTCAAGGGCTGGTCCTACAGGACTCCTGCTAATGGGAATCGTGTTCCTGCTGTGGAAAAAGTGCAGGAACTCAGTTCCTGCGCATTCCTGCAGGACTTGAGCCTGATTAAGACCCAGTGTGATGAACAACTTTTAACAACTCTGATCGACATGTCAAAAGTGGATTTTAATGAGATTAACGCTTTAAGAGAGATTCTACACAATATAAAGGGCTCAGCTAATACTTCTGACACTGTATTGGGTTTGTTTACACAATCCTGCAACCACAATCCTCAAGAAATAAATATTAAAATGATTATACAAACATTGGGACTGTACATTATAAACAGAAACCCTGACGCAGACATAAGCATTTAATGACAGATACTATTGGTACCTGATAGACCTCACTAACTTATAATCAGGTCCACTTATAGAAAAATAACACAGATGTAATACTAAAGAAAAGTGTCAAATAGAAAGTAGCATATTCTGCATTTTAAAAATAACATATAGTTTGTATGACAATGGAAACAAGGTAGATAAAGCTGGATCCATATAAGATATTTAAAACAAAATGGACATGATAATAGTGAGAAATACGCTTGCGTGACCTTAATCTGTTTGATACTTACGATACCATAGTATAAACAGATTAAATGGATTTTTTGGGACTGAATTTTCTTAACATATTTCCTAGAATTCCAGCATTTAAAAAAACAAAACTGGACTAACCCTCCACTCCTCCCCCGATGCCTCCGGTATCCTGCTCCCGGCCTCTGCTGTCATCCTCTTCCTGGTTGCGGGGGGATCAATTCGTCAGACTGCAGTTCAGCTAATGTCCCACCTGGGCCGATGATAGGTTAAGTGGCAGTGATGTATTGAGCCTGTGCCCCGGTATTTTTCCTGGTTCCTGGGCCCAATATGTGACACTGCTGCTCAGCCAATCATTCGTCAATGTGGGACACCGCTGTGGCTGGAGATAAGGTGTGCCGCAGTGTAATGAGTTGACCTCCAGTAACTATGATGTATATCTCTATGTGTCATTATGAGCTTCCGACTTGACATGGGCCCCAGATGCACAGATGTTCTTGTGCATAGTAAGGCTTCTACCCCTGTCAGTGTCAGTGTCTATCTCTCATAGTGTGAGACTTGGCAGCTCTGGAGCACTTCGCTTACGAAGCAGGTGACTTCACACAGTGAAATTGGGGAGGGCTTCTTCTCTGGCGCCATTATTTAATCCCTTAAGGACCAAGGATGTATGAGTACGTCCTTGGTCCCGCTCCCGTGATATAACGCGGGGTCCCACAGTGACCCCGCATGATATCACGGCGGGCCCGGCATCATAGTGAAGCCGGGACCCGCACGCGTGGCACTGATCACGGTGCCGCATGCTATTAACCCTTTAGCCGCGCGCTCAAAGCTGAGCCACGCGGCTAAAAGTGAAAGTAAAAACTGCCGGTTAGCTCAGTGGGCTGTTCAGGATAGCCGCGGCGAAATTGCTGCATCCCGAACAGCTTACAGGACAGCCGGAGGGTCCCTACCTGCCTCCTCGCTGTCCGATCACTGAATGACTGCTCAGTGCCTGAGATCCAGGCATGAGCAGTCAAGCGGCAGAATCATCGATCACTGGTTTCCTATGAGAAACCAGTGACCAATGTGAAAGATCAGTGTGTGCAGTGTTATAGGTCCCTGTGGGAGCTATAACACTGCAAAAAAAAAAGTGACAAAAAAAAGTGAATAAAGATCATTTAACCCCTCCCCTATTAAAAGTTTTAATCACCCCCCTTTTCCCATAAAAAAAAATACAGTGTAAATAAAAATAAACATATATGGTATCGCCGCGTGCGGAAATGTCCGATTTATAAAAATATATCATTAATTAAACCGCACAGTCAATGGCGTACGCACAAAAAAAATTCCAAAGTCCAAAATAGTGCATTTTTGGTCACTTTTTATATCATGAAAAAATGAATAAAGAGCGATCAATAAGTCCTATCAATGCAAAAATGGTACCATTAAAAACTTCAGATCACGGCGCAAAAAATGAGCCTTCATACGGCCCCATACGTGGAAAAATAAAAAAGTTATAGGGGTCAGAAGATGACAATTTTAAACGTATTAATTTTCCTGCATGTAGTTATGATTTTTTCCAGAAGTACGACAAAATCAAACCTATATAAGTAGGGTATCATTTTAATCGTATGGACCTACAGAATAAAGATAAGGTGTCATTTTTACCGAAAAATTTACTACGTAGAAACGGTAGCCCCCAAAAGTTACAAAACTGTGGGTTTTTTTTTTTTCAATTTTGCCGCACAATGATTTTTTTTTTCCATTTCACCGTAGATTTTTGGGTAAAAGGACTGACGTTGTTACAAAGTAGAATTGGTGGCGCAAAAAATAAGCAATCATATGGATTTTTAGGTGCAAAATTGAAAGAGTTATGATTTTTTAAAGGCAAGGAGCAAAAAACGAAAGTGCAAAAATGGAAAAAACCCCGGTCCTTAAGGGGTTAAACCCAGCTTGTCTCTGCACTGGTCCTACATCATATTGCCAGGCAGTGAACCGTGCACAAAGGTACGTAATGAACTCCTTATTCCTGTGCTTCCCACACATATAGCACATATCAAATATATTATTCCCTGGATGCCCAGCCACCATCAGTGAAGACAGAAATCTAAGAAGTCTAAGCACAGACTGTGTTTATCATGGATACAACCTCTTCCAGATGATTATACTGAGGATCTATTTACCCCCCGTTTCCCACCAGAGGGCAGTATTGAGACACAATCTAAAACTCACTGTTTTTTTTTTTTTTTTTTTTGGTTTAAAACTCCATTTACAGATGAGATGAAGAAGGGCTTGAAGAGACAGGTAACTTGGATATTAAATCTGTTGATGAATGAGGCTTCAATAAAGTTTCCTGCAGAACCAGAGTCCAAGAAGGCCACAGCAGAGAAGGAGGAGTTAGTGGATGGAGAAATCCGCACTGGAATAGTCAGGCGTGGAGAGAAGGAATTCACACCTAGTAACGCCTCTCCCACGTTAACTAGGTGCATGCGTTTCCACTGACGTGGAGGACGAATAGGACAGTCTATAAGGAAATGTTCAGTACTGGCACAATACAAGCACAGATTTCCATTTCTGCGGTGAATCCTCTCTTCTTGGGTCAGGCGAGACTGGTCCACTTGCATAGCCTCCTCGGCGGAAGGCACAGGGGCAGTTTGCAGAGGACTCTGGAAGAGAGGTCCCAAGCGAGGATACCGTCGGGTGTGAACAAGATCCTTTTCTTGGCGGAGCTCCAAGCGTCTCTCCATGAAACGCATATCTATGCGGGTGGCCAACTGGATGAGTTCAGGCAAGGTAGCAGGAGTTTCTCGTGCGGCCAGAACATCTTTGATGTTGCTGGATAAACCTTTCTTGAAGGTCGCGCAGAGGGCCTCATTGTTCCAAGCTAGCTCAGAGGTGAGGGTGCAAAACTGGATTGCATATTTGCCCACAGAAGAGCTCCCTTGGACGAGATTCAGAAGAGCCGTCTCGGCAGTGGAAGCCTGGGCTGGCTCCTCAAAGACGCTGCGTACTTCGGAAAAGAAGGACTGGACTCTATGGGTAGTTGCAGCAACTCGGAGTGGAGGAGAAGCTGGAGCTGGCGGAGAGGATGGTTGTCGCTGGGCAGGCAGAAGGTGCTGGAGCATGGCGGTCAACTGCGTCAGCTGTTGTCCTTGTTGGGCAACAACGATAGTCAGATCAGCAACACTTGGCATCTCAGCGGGATCCATGGCCGGATCTACTGTCATGTACCGGCAGGACTGGTAGTGGATCCTCTGGACCAGTGAGGCGATGACGTGGGTTGTACCAGAGGACTGGTTCTAAGTTGTTACTGGTTTTCACCAGAGCCCGCTGCATGGCGGGATGGACTTGCTGCGGTGGTAACCACCAGGTCATATCCTCCAGTAGCAACTCGACCGCACTGGTAGCTGATATGGCGTGGTACACAAGGACTAGGCAGAGGCGAGGTCAGACGTAGCAGAAGGTCAGGGCAGGCAGCGAGGTTCGTAGTCAGGGGCAACAGCAGTAGGTCTGGGTACACAGGCTAGGGAACACACTATACGCTTTCTCAGGGCACAAGGCAACAAGATCCGGCAGGGATAGGAAGGGGAAGTGAGTTTATATAGTGTAGGGAGGTGATTGAACTGATTGGGCCAGGCACCAATTAGCGGTTCGCTGGCCCTTTAAATCTTAGAAAGCCAGCACGTGCGTGCCCTAGACGAGACAGACGGAGGAGGAGGGTGAGTGGAACGGGGCGCGATCTGTGAGCTGGCCTGACCCGCCACACGGATCATGTCCCCGCCGGTATCAACACAGCAGCGCTCGCGGTCATAGACAGAGACCGGAGCGCTGCTGTTAACAAGACGCCGCGAGCGCTTCGGGGAAGCCGCGGGACCCGGAGCACTCGGCGTTACAACTCCACATGAGGCCTTGGACTCTTATATGCGGACTGCCTTACAACACCTTGGGAATGTGGATGCCAATATGAAACTCCAACTGCTTCTCCAGTACCAAACTGCTGAGAGAGAGGCATGAGCGGCAGAGAGAGAGGCTCAGGCACGAGCCGCAGAGAGAGAGGCTCAGGCACGAGCCGCAGAAAGAGAGGCCCAGCGAAGGCATGAACTGGAGGTTCTGAGGCTGAGAGGGGATGCATCATCCGCACGGAGTGATGTGCAGGATCAAGGAGACCACAAATCCCCCTTGGAACATTTCCCCATGTTGGAAAAAGATGGTGATCTGGATGTGTTCCTGAGGGGATTTGAACAGGTTTGCTGGCAGTTCCATCTACCTAAGGAACAGTGGGGACGATATCTAACCCCACGGTTGCAAGGGAAAGCTCTGGATGTGCTTGCTTCTCTTTCCTCTGAGAGTGACCAGGACTATGAGGCAATAAAATCTGCCCTGCTAAAAAGTTTTAATCTGACTCCAGAGACTTATCGGAAAAAGTTTCGGACTTTGCAACAAAGCACCACAGAAAGCTGCACTCAACATGCAGGTCAGCTAAGGACTGCATTCAGGCTATGGACTAGGGGCCTACAAGTCACTACCTATGAGGCCCAGGAGGACTTGATGGTCCTGGATCAGTTTCTCCAAACACGGAGCTTTGAAGCCAGAGAGTGGATATTGGACCGCAAGCCCAAGACAGCAACTGAAGCAGCAGAACTTGGAGATGACTTTGCCAATAACCGGGCACCAACAGCAAAGCGTGGATCTGCACAAGCCGGAGCAAGTACCTGGAGGGGAGCCACACACCCACAGAGCACCACCAGCAGCACCAAGCCAGCTGGAAAATTCTTGCCATCAGCACCAAAAGCAACAGGAGCCACATTGGGTCAGGGGGACACCCGCCGATGTTACAGATGCAACAATATTGGGCACCTGAGTGCCACTTGCCCCAACAAAAAGAATTCTCCACCAGTAGCTGGAGGACACACAGCCGTTCTTCTGGTGTCCGGAGCGGTGGAGAAAAGAGCGGATAACCTGCAGAGTGTAACTGTGGGTGACCGGGTGACAGTGGGTTTGCGAGATTCTGGAGCCTCCTTTACCTTGGTGCGGCCTGAAGTGGTGGATACAGAGGACATCATCCCTGGAAGAACCATGGCTTTAAAAGGAATTGGAGGTGGGCGGCCTGCTGTGCCCATGGCCCGTTTGTACCTGGATTGGGGTACAGGCAAAGGTTTGCGGGAGGTGGGGGTCTCTGAGGACATCCCTGTTAATGTTCTGCTGGGGAATGATTTGGGTCGGATGCTCTGTCATTATGCTCCAGAGGACACTACCTGCACACTGGATGGGCTAGGAGAGAGCCCTGTTCATTCTGAGGTACTGTGCAAGACTTTGGGAGACGCTGTGAACTGTGGTAACTGGGAGGGAGTGCAGGGGATTGATAATTGTTTACCTGTGACTGAACCAGTAATGTTTTCCAAAAGTGAAATGGGGTGTATTGTAAAATGTGGTGACAATGCATTGCCAATGCCAAAACCTAGTGGAGATGGGCTAGGGGGAGGGGTTGGTGTGCCCCTGGTGACATGTAAGGATGAGGGACCAGCAGTGAGTGATATGTCCCAATCCTGTGAGCCTAAGGAGGAGGAGGGAAGGAGTGATAGCCCTGTGTATGATGCCTGTATTGTTATGTCTGGAACCGAGGGGGAGGAAGGTAAACCCCAGGGAGGCATACCAATGGTGGCAATGGTAATGCATCAGCAGCGTGCCAGGGCTGCAGCTTTAAAAGGAAGGGAGGATGGTGATGCAAGGGGCAAGCTGTGTGACTTGCAAGCCCCAGCAGAGGAAGGTGGAGATGCTAGTTCACCTGGGGGAAATGTGCTCCCTGATACCACGAGATGGGGGGAGGGAAATTAGCATTTCCGGGAAGCTCTGCGCAGTGACCCTTCCCTTGAAGGGCTGAGACAACGTGCTGAGCATACAGATGTTGACACAGAGGGGCATCGGGTATATTGGGAAAATGATATCTTGTACTGGGAGTCCCTTTCCAAAGGCATGCTAGGGGCTGAGGAGAGAAAAAGGCAGTTAGTGGTTCCTAGGCAGTACAGGAAAGAGCTGCTGAGGTTGGCCCATGAGACCGCCCTGGCAGGACATTTGGGAGTGACCTATGCGGTCATAGAGAAGGAATGTCTAGCTGTGGTCTGGGCTTTGCAAAAATTACAGCCATACCTGTATGGCAGGGATTTTACTGTCATAACTGATCACAACCCTCTACATTGGTTGGACAGAGTGTCCGGTAACAATGGCACCTTGAAACAAATGCTAAAAACATTTGTAGAATCGGAGGGCAGAGACTGGGGAAAGTATTTACCCCATCTGTTATTTGCTTACAGGGAGGTACCCCAAGAGTCTACAGGTTTCTCGCCCTTTGAGTTATTGTATGGTCGCAAAGTGCGGGAACCCCTAGATTTAGTTAGGGGAGAATGGGAAGGGGGGCTACATGCCCCTGAGACTTCTGTGGTGGAGTATGTTCTGAGATTCAGGGACAGGATGCAGACATTGACTGGGCTGGTACATGACAACCTCACAGCAGCACAGTCCAAGCAGAAGTACTGGTATGATCACAATGCAAGGGACCGGGTCTATGAAGTGGGACAGAAGGTAATGGTTCTGAACCCCATCAGGCAGAATATGTTGCAGGCTGCCTGGGAGGGTCCCTTCCCCATTTTGCAGTGCCTAGAACCCACCACATATGTAGTTGCCCTTGATAAGAAAGGTCAGAGGCAGAGACAGTACCACATTAATATGGCATACTATGACCCTGAGAAGGTGGTACTCAGTGTATGCAGTGCACCAGAGGAAGGGCTAGGTAGTGATCCCCTACTGGACCTAGTGGAGGAAGCTAAGAGCCAGGGATCCCTTCAGGATGTGGAGATCAATCCACAGCTCTTAGCTGCAAAGAAAAGGAAGCTAAATGAGGAAATAGGCCCCTTCAGTGCCCCCTTTACCTGGTAATGCAGGGCCTGTGGTGTCAAGAAGAGAAATAGATGGTTAAGGGAGACAGATCTATCAGCCTGGATAGGCAAGATCTCTCTGTCCCCATCTTAAGGGGGAGGTGTCAGGCCCAAGGCCTGATTATGGAAACATACATGTGTTTTTATTGTATCTGTGTATAACCTAAGACCTGGGGGTGAGAGGTCATTCAGACTGTGGGTTTGTGTATTGCATTTTATTGGGGGTCTGGTTGTTTGGTTTCTCCTTTGAAGTCATGCACTCTGGTCCCATCATATAATCAAACAGATAAGGGGTCAGGAAGAGAGAAGACTCCCTGGTGGGATCAGAGGGGAGGGGGAAATGGAGTCTACCTCCCAAGAAAGCAGATATGATATTTCAACAATGCTAGACTAAAAGTTGGGTGTTCAAGGCTGTGCAACAAGCTGACAAGAGCTGGACTCTGACTCACTGAAGGATGGCTATACCCTCATGCTGTAAGAACTTCATTTTTGTTTTCTGAACTTGTCTTTCTAAACTCTTTTATATATTGTTATACCTGTATGTCATTTGTTCCTGTATTTTTATATATTTAGCACTGTGATACCTTTTATCAGATTAAATGTTTAATTAATCATCTCTGGTCTTTGATCTCTAAATATATGAGCTCACCTTTCTGAAGGCAGCTCTGGTGGAAACACGTTTATCTAAGGGTTAATTTGGTGACTTGCTGGGACTACCCAGAGGTCTGGCGGCTTTAACCCTTGCACCATCACACTCTCTGTAGCGTCTCGGCTGGACCGATATGGTGTGATCGTGACACCAGAGAAGAGAGTTGATCTTGAGTCTCGCTTTAGAACTCTGTATAAAATTGATCCTAATGGGAAAATCCATCAAAAGTAGACCTTCCAGTGGCCAAGCTTGCCATTTAGGAAGTTTTCCCCGCAAAGATGCCATGGACAGAAAAGCGGATACTTTACTAAAAAAAAAGACCTACAGTGGGGCAAAAAAAGTATTTAGTCAGCCACCATTTGTGCAAGTTCTCCCACTTAAAAAGATGAGAGAGGCCTGTCATTTTCATCATAGGTATACCTCAACTATGAGAGACATAATGAGAAAAAAATCCATAACATCACATTGTCTGATTATTAAAGAATTTATTTGCAAATTGGGGTGGAAAATAAGTATTTGGTCACCTACAAACAAGCAAGATTTCTGGCTCTCATAGAACTGTAACTTTTTCTTGAAGAGTCTCCTCTGTCCAGAGGCGTAACGTGGGGGGGGCCGGCCAGAGCATATAAAAACTAATACTGTATATTAAAAACCAGGGGTCCCCCAGCTGTCGTGAAACTACAACTCCCAGCATGCCCGGACCAGCAAAGGCATGCTGGGAGTTGTAGATTTGCAAACATCTGGAAGGCCACAGTTTGGAGACCACTATACAGTGGTGACCAAGCTGTAGCCCTACAGATGTTGCAAAACTATAACTCCAAGCATGCCCAGACTGCCCAGGCATGCTGGGAGTTGTATTTCTGTAACATCTGGCCCTTCAGATGTTGCAGAACTACAACTCCCAGCATGCCTGGACAGTCTCAGCATGCTGGGAGTTGTAGTTCTGCAACATCTGGAAGAGCACAGTTTGGAGACCACTATACAGTGGTGTCCAAACTGCAGCGCTCCAAATGTTGCAAAACTACAACTCCCAGCATGCTGGGCAGTCTGAGCATGCTTGGAGTTGTAGTTTTGGAACTGGAGGGCTACAGTTTGGACACCACTACACAGTGGACTCCAAACTATTCTCCTCCAGTTGTTGCATAACTTCAACTCCCAACATGCCCTTCGGCTGTCTGGGCATGCTGGGAGCTGTAGTTTTGAAAAAGCTGGAAATACACACTGGTTGGGAAAAATTGTCTGTTTCTTAACTCAGTGTTTCCCAACTCGTGTGCCTCCAACTGTTGCAAAACTATAACTTCCAGCATACATGTACAGCCAAAGGGCATGCCGGAGGTTGTAGTAGTATGCATCCAGCTGTTGCATAACTACAAGTCCCAGCATGCCAATTAGCTGTCACTATATGCTGAGAATTGTAGTTTTTGCAACAGCTGAAGGCACACTGGTTGCAAAACAGAGTTTGTTACCTAACTCAGTGTTTTGTAACAATGCGCTTCCAGCTGTTGAAAACTACAACTCCCAGCATGCCCTTTGGCTGCCGTACATGCTGGGAGTTGTACTTATGCAACAGCTGGAGGCACACTGGTTGCGAAACTTTGAGTTTCGTAACAAACTCTGTGTTTTGCAACCAGTTTGCCTCCAGCTGTTGCATAACTGCAACCCCCAGCATGCATGGACAGCAAAGGGAAATAGTTTTGCAACAGCTGGAGGTTCCCCCCCCCATGTGAATGTACATTCACACAGGCAGGGGTTTACAGTGAGTTTCTCGCTGCAAGTTTGAGAAGCAGCAAATTTTCAGCTGCAGCTCAAACTCCCAGCGGAAAACTCTCTGTGAACCCACGCATGTGTGGATGTACCCTAACAACACTACACTACACTACACTAAATAAAAAGTAAAACACTACATATACACATACTCCTACACCGTTACCTCCCCCCAATAAAAATTAGAAATGTCTGGTACGGCACGGTTTCTAAAACGGAGCCTACAGCTGTTGCACTTTCAGTGTTGCTGGACAGCCATTGACTGTCCAGGCATGCTGGGAGTTTTGCAACAACTGGAGGCACCCTGTTTGGGAAACACTGCCGTAGGGTAATTTTGGTATCGGAGGCAATTCAAATTCTTGCATCCGGGTCCGTCCCTATGCAAATCCCTAATTTAGGCCTCAAATGCGCATGGAGCGGTCTCACTTCAGAGCCCTGTCGTATTTCAAGGCAACAGTTTAGGGCCACAAATGGGGTATTTCCGTACTCAGGAAAAATTGCCTAAAATTTTTTTTTTGGGGGGGGGGGGGGGGGGGCTTTTTATCCTTTTACCCCTTATGACAAGGTAAAATTGGGGTCTACTCAAGCATGTTATTGTAAAAAAAAAAAAAAAAAATTCACAAGGAGGAAAAAAAGACCCCCAAAATTTGTAACGCAATTTCTCCTGAGTATGGAAATACCCCATATGTAGACGTAAAATGCTCTGCAGACACACAAGGCTCAGGTATGAGATCACCATGTACATTTGAGGTGATTTGCACAGGGGTGGCTGTGATTTGCACAGCCCACTGTTCCAAAGATCTGTCAAAGGCCAGTGGGTGTTAATGCTCACTGCACCCCTTATTAAATTCTGTGAGGGATGAAGTTTCCAAATTGGGGTCACAAAGGGGGGTCCACAGTTCTGGCACCACAGGGGGCTTTGTAAACACACATGGCCCCGACTTCTATTCTAAACAAATTCTCTCTCCAAAAGCCCAATGGCGCTGTTACGCCGAGCGCTCCGGGTCCCCGCTACTCCCCGGAGCGCTCGCAACATTCTCGCAATTGCAGCGCCCCGGTCAGACCTGCTGACCGGGTGCGCTGCGATACCTCTCCCAGCCGGGATGCGATTCGCTATGCGGCAGGCGCCCGCTCGCGATGCGCATCCCGGCTCCCGTACCTGACTCGCTCTCCGTCGGTCTTGTCCGGGCGCGCGCGGCGCGCGCCGGGTCTCTGCGATTTAAAGGGCCAGTGTGCCGCTGATTGGCGCCTGGTTCTAATTAGTGAATTCACCTGTGCACTTCCCTATATAACCTCACTTCCCCTTCCCTTCCTTGCCGGATCTTGTTGCCATCGTGCCAGTGAAAGCGTTTCCCAGTGTGTTCCTAGCCTGTGTTCCAGACCTCCTGCCGTTGCCCCTGACTACGATCCTTGCTGCCTGCCCCGACCTTCTGCTACGTCCGACCTTGCTCTTGTCTACTCCCTTGTACCGTGCCTATCTTCAGCAGTCAGAGAGGTTGAGCCGTTGCTAGTGGATACGACCTGGTTGCTACCGCCGCTGCAAGACCATCCCGCTTTGCGGCGGGCTCTGGTGAAAACCAGTAGCAGCTTAGAACCGGTCCACTAGCACGGTCCACGCCAATCCCTCTCTGGCACAGAGGATCCACCTCCTGCCAGCCGAATCGTGACAGGCGCTCCTCTCTTCTGAGCATTGTAGTTTGCCTGCAGAGCACTTTACATCCACATATGGGGTATTTCCATACTCAAAAGAAACAGGGTTAAAAATTTTGGAAGGTATTTTCTCCTATTTACCCTTGTGAAAATAAAATTAGGGTAACACCAGCATTTTAGTGAAAAAAATCCAATTTTTCATTTTCATGTCCAACTTTACCGGAAATTTGTCAAACACCTGTGGCTCACTGTACCCCTTGTTACATTCCTTGAGGGGTGTTGTTTCCCAAATAGTATGCCATATGGGGCTTTTATTTTGCTGTTCTGGCACCAAATGGGACTCCTCCTCTTCTGGGCATTGTGGTGCGCCCGCAGCGCACTTGACGTCCACACATGGGGTATTTCCATATGGGGTTACAAATTTGGGGGGCATTTTCTCCTATTACCCCTTGTAAAAATGTAAAATTTGGGGGGGAAATGCATTTTAGTTAAAGTTGGATGTGTAAATGAATTATTTTTTTTAATGAAAAGTCATCAAACACTTGTGGGGTGTTAAGGCTCACTGTTCCTACCCTTGCTACGTTCCTTGAGGGGTGTAGTTTCCAAAATAGTACGCCATGTGTTTTTTTTTTGCTGTTCTGGCACCATAGGGGCTTCCTAAATGTGACATGCCCCCTAAAAACCATTTCAGAAAAACTCACTCTTCAAAATCCCACTGTCGCTCCTTCCCTTCTGAGCCCTCTAGTGCACCCACAGAACACTTCACATACACATTAGGTATTTCCTTACTCGAGAGAAATTTGGTTACAAATTTTAGGAAGATTTCTCTCCTTTTACCCCTTGTAAAAATTCAAAAACCGGGTCTACAAGAACATGTGAGTGTAAAACAATTAAGCTTTTGAACCTTCTTCCCTTTGCTGCTAATCCTGTGAAACACCAAAAGGGTTAACACACTTTCTGAATGTCATTTTGAATACTTTGAGGGGTACAGTTTTTATAATGGGGTAATTTATGGGGTATTTCTAATATAAAGGCCCTTCAAATCCACTTCAAAACTGAACTGGTCCCTGAAAAATTCAGATTTTTAAAATTTTGTGAAAAATTGGAAAATTGCTGCTGAACTTTGAAGCCCTCTGAAGTTTTCCAAAAGTAAAAACATGTCAACTTTATGTTGCAAACATAAAGTAGACATATTGTATATGTGAATCAATATATAATTTATTTGGGATGTCCATTTTCCTTATAAGCAGAGAGTTTCAAAGTAAAAAAAAAAAAAAAAGAAAGCAAAATCTTCAAAATGATGCAAGTATCGACAAAAACTTACCACTAAAAAAGTAGAATATGTAGCGAAAAACTATCTTGGAAAAAGAATGAAAAGTAAAAGCATTCCAGAATTATTAATGCTTAACCCCTTAACGACCACGGACGTAAATGTATGACCTGGTTTGGCAGGACTTCCCACACCAGGACGTACATTTACGTCTTGTATATGACCGCGAGCATCGGAACGGTGCTCGCGTCATACACGGCAGGTTCCGGCTGCTACTAGCAGCCGGGGACCCGCCAGTAATGGCCAACATCCGCGATCACGCAGATGTCCGCCATTAACCCCTCAGATGCCGTGATCAATACAGATTGCGGCAGTGCGGTACTTGAATGGATAATCGGATCGCCCGCAGTGCTGCCGCGGCGATCCGATCATCCAGCATGGCGGCCGGAGGTCCCCTCACCTGGCTCCGTCCCGTCTCCCGGGGTCTTCTGCTCTGGTCTGAGATCGAGCAGACCAGAGCAGAAGATCACTGATAATACTGATCAGTGCTGTGTCGTATACATAGCACTGAACAGTATTAGAAATCAAAGGATTGCTATAGATAACCCCCTATGGGGACAAAAAAGTGTAAATTTTTTTAAAATAAACATATTTGGTATCGACGCATGCGTAAATGTCCGTACTATCAAAATATAATGTTAATTATCCCGTACGGTGAATGGTGTAAACGTAAAAAATTAAAAAATTCCAAAAATGCACCTTTTTTGTCACATTTTATTTTAAAAAAATTTATAAATGATCTAAAAGTTTTATATATGCAAATGTGGTATTGATAAAAGCACCGATGACGGCGCAAAAAATTAGCCCTCATACCGCCCTATACATGGAAAAATGAAAAAGTTATAGGTGGTCAAAATAGGGCGATTTTAGATCACTGATTTTGTACAAAAAGTTTTCAATTTTTTTTAAGCAGTACAAAAATATAAAAGTATCTAGCCATGGGTATCATTTTAATCGTATTGACCCACAGAATAAAGAACACAGCAATTTTTACCGTAACTTGTATTGTGGGGGAAAAAAACCTCCAAAATGCGCAAAATTGTGGTCTTCATTTAAATTTCCTCCCTAAAAATTTTTTAAGGGGGTTCGCTGTACATTTTATGTTAAAATGAGAGGTTTCATTACAAAGTACAATTGGTCACGCAAATAACAAGCCCTTATATGGGTCTGTAGATGGAAATATAAAGGAGTTATGGCGAGGAGGAAAAAACGAAAATGCAAAAATAAATTGGCCTGGTCCTTAAGGGGTTAAAGTGACAGTGGTCAGATGTGCAAAAAATGCTCGGGTCCTTAAGGTGAAAATGGGCTGAGTCCTTAAGGGGTTAAAATGGTGTTGTGCATTGGTCTTTAAAATAAACATGTTTTTGGCAGACATGGCAAAATTAGGCATTGGAAAAGCAAACACACAATGGCCCCTTTCCACAATAACAATGTGCCAACATTAAAATATTAGCTGTCACTTACTTAATAGACATGGGCAAAAAAGAAGGTTTTGTTAACGTGGATTGTTCTGCCTGCATTTGTGAGGCACATTCACAGCCCCTTTATGTTCACGTAATCTCTAGGATTGTGTTGACACCTCAACAATACCACTCGACTGATGTAGCTGACAGCTCCCACTAGTGACATGGCTCTAACAATTAGAAACAAGCTTTTGTAGGATGAGTTGTACCTAGCACCAGGCTTGAAAATATACCAAAGCTAATAGAAAGGTAAAAAGGAGCATGACTTAGACATTTTAAAACAGCAGGGGTTGGGAAGGATAATGAAAAGAATGAGTACGATAAGTATTGCTGAGTAATACCCAAAGTGTACACAACCATCTAATTAGCTCATTGTTCAAAGGACACAAAGAATTTTACATCTTAAACTAATCAAAGAAAAATAATGTAGATTATGCATCTTTTACTGCTGTTCTTTATCTTCTACACAAACTTTATCATTTCAGCTCTAATTTAATAAGTATTAATCCTAGGTAACATTAAAACAGTTAAGCAGTGATCACATTAAAGTTTGTTATTTTGTGTGTGAGATTTCTTTTATTTTTTAAAACAAGAATGCCATATTTGGAGTCTGGAAGTAATTCCCCCCCCCCCCCCCCCCCCCCTTAGTATGGGGCAATTGGCAATAGCCTCGTAAGGTTTTTTTTGTCAACGATCAGTGATTACTTAAGTTTAATTCTTACATAAACAACAAGGGGAGAGAGTAGCCGAGCACTGCAGGTCTTAAAACAATGTAAATCATAAAAGGCAGACAGAGTGCAAGCTGTAATCCTTCCACAGGGGTACTAGATGTCCCAAATCAGCAGGCAGATTTTGAACAAATCATTAAAAAAGAGCAAAGGGACACATCACTCACCAAACCATATGGTGGATGAATCTTAGTCTTCATTGCAACTCCATGGAACACAGCACAGGAAACAAAAACACAGCTAGTTTGAAGGGATGAGTGAAGGTGCAGAGACATGTACGAGTTGCAATAAAGACTAAAGATTCATCCACCATATAGTTCAGTGAGTGCTAGGTCCTTTTCCTCTGAGATTTTGTTCCTAACTGGTCACTGTTTCAAACAAATGATCACCTTTTGATAGGCTTATAGAGACTTTACAAATATGATAGAAGTCGATCTCTAGCAGCAGGAGACTTGTAGGTGGGACTTAGTTGATGCTATGTGTAGGAGAAATACTGGAATGTGTAAATGCAAAATGATAGCATCCTTCTCCTCCAGAGTGGCTGAAAGGTAAATCAAAGTATCACCCACAAAGCTCTGGGCAGCTTTGTCATCGATTCATTGCCTAGACTAGGGTTGCTTGTCATCAGCTGTTCCCTGCATAGCTCACAGCTGCTTTTGCCATGTTATCCTGTTCCTTTTTTGCTTACATAGCACTTAAGCCCAGTGCCAACAACCTCTATTTGCCATCTATAGTGCAGTTCTCTAAATCATCCCCCAGTAGAGTGTCAGCCTGTTTAGTCCAGTGCACTTTCTCCAGCTCAAATGCATTCTTCTATAAGAACAGGTATGCTTTAACCCCCTAGGGGCAATGAATGTAAATGTACGCCCTGGTACTTAAAAGGAAAACTGTCAGCCAGTTCACCCACACTAAACCTTATACACTGGCTTATAGTGTGGGTGAACAGGAGTCCAATGAGGGGTCACTTACTAAAATATACTGCTCAAAAAAATAAAGAGAACACTAAGATAACATCCTCGATCTGAATGAATGAACTAATCGTATGAAATACTTTCGTCTTTACAAAGTTGAATGTGCTGACAACAAAATCACACAAAAATGATCAATGGAAGTCAAATTTATCAACCCATAGAGGTCTGGATATGGAGTCACACTCAAAATCAAAGTGGAAAACCACACTACAGGCTCATCCAACTTTGATGTAATGTCCTTAAAACAAGTCAAAATGAGGCTCGTGTGTGTGTGTCCTCCACGTGCCCGTATGACCTCCCTACAATGCCTGGGCATGCTCCTGATATGGTGGCGGATGGTCTCCTGAGGGATGTCCTCCCTGACCTGGACTAAAGCATCCGCCAACTCCTGGACAGTCTGTGGTGCAACGTGGCATTGATGGATGGAGCGAGACATGATGTCCCAGATGTGCTCAAATCGGATTAAGGTCTGGGGATCGGGTGGGGCAGTCCATAGCATCAATGCCTTCTCCTTTCTCTGACACACTACAGCCACGAGGTCTAGCATTGTCTTGCATTAGGAGGAACCTAAGGCTAACAGCACCAGCATATGGTCTCACGAGGGGTCTGAGGATCTCATCTCGGTAACTTATGGCAGTCAGGCTACCTCTGGCAAGCACATGGAGGTCTGTGCAGCCTCCCTCAAAGCATTACTGACCCACCGTGGAACCGGTCATGCTGGAGGATGTTGCAGGCAGAACGTTCTCCACTGCGTCTCCAGACTCTGTCACATGTGCTCAGTGTGAACCTGCTTTCATCTGTGAAGAGCACAGGGCACCAGTGGTGAGTTTGCCAATCTTGGTGTTCTCTGGCAAATGCCAAACGTCCTGCACGGTCTTGGGCTGTAAGCAGAACCCCCATTTGTGGCCTGCTGGAGGTCATTTTGCAGGGCTCTAGCAGTGCTCCTCCTTGCACAAAGGTGCAGGTAGCAGTCTTGCTGCTGGGTTGTTGCCCTCCTACGGCCTCCTCCACGTCTCCTGATGTACTGGCCTGTCTTCTGGTAGCGTCTCCATGCTCTGGACACTACGCTGACAAACACAGCAAACCTTCTTGCTACAGCTCGCATTGATGTGCCATCCTGGATGAACTGAACTACCTAAGCCACTTGTGTGGGTTGTAGACTCCATCTCATGCTACCACTAGAGTGAAAGCACCGCAAGCATTCAAAAGTGACCAAAACATCAGCCAGGAAGCATAGGAACTGAGAAGTGGTCTGTGGTCACCACCTGGAGAACCACTACTTTATTGGGAGTGCCTTCCTAATTGCCTATAATTTCCACCTGTTGCCTGTTCCATTTCCACAACAGCATGTGAAATGGATTGTCAATCAGTGTTTCTTCCTGAGTGGACAGTGTGATTTCACAGAAGTGTGATTGAATTGGCGTTACATTGTGTTGTTTAAGTGTTCCCTTTATTTTTTTGAACAGTGTATGTCCAAAGAGATATGTCCTGAGATATGTCCCCCAGAAGATCCACTGCTGAATTCACTGAATCGCGCAGTGGGGCGGGGCTTCGTCGGCTTAATTTACATATTTATTGTCTGACTTTACATCCTAGTGAAGTGGAGTCACCAAGTCCCTCCCCCTGCAAAGTCTCCCCCACTGCGCTGGATCCTTGGCTAATAGTGTGCGGCACTGATCGCGGTACAGCGCTATTAACCCTTTAGACGCGGCGTTCAAAGTTGAGTGGGCTGTTCGGGTCTGCCGCGGCAAAATTGTGGCGTCCCGAACAGCTGGAGGACACAAGGAGGGTCCCTACCTTCCTCATGTGTATCGGATCGCCGAATGACTGCTCAGTGCCTGAGATCCAGGCATGAGCAGTCAAGCGGCAGAATCATTGATCAATGTTATCCTATGGGATAACAATAATCAATGTAAAAGATCAGTGTGTGCAGTGTTATATCCCCCTTTTGGAGATATAACATTGCAAAAAAAAAAAAAAAAAAAAAAATTAATAAAGTTTAAATCGCCCCCCTTTTCCCATAAAAAAAAAAAATGTAGTGTAAATAAAAATGTGGCATCGCCGCGTGCTGAAATGTCCAAAATATAAAAATATATTGTTAATTAAACCGCACAGTCAATGGCGTATGAGCAAAAAAATATCAAAAAAGTCAAAAATTTACAAAATGGTGTTTTTTCTTCAATTTTGTAGCACAATGATTTTTCTTTCCATTTTGTCCTAGATTTTTGGGTAAAATTACTGATGTCATTACAAAGTAGGATTGGTGGCACAAAAAATAAGCCATAATATGGATTTTTAGGTGCAAAATTGAAAGAGTTATGATTTTTTTAAGGTAAGGGGGGAAAAAAATGAAACTGAAGAAACTGAAAAACCCCTGGTCCTTAACCCATTCAGGACGGAGCCCATTTTGGCCTTAAGGACCGGAGCGTTTTTTGCACATCTGACCACTGTCACTTTAAACATTAATAACTCTGGGATGCTTTTAGTTATCATTCTGATTCCGAGATTGTTTTTTCGTGACATATTCTACTTTAACATAGTGGTAAATTTTTGTCGATACTTGCATCCTTTCTTGGTGAAAAATCCGTAAATTTGATGAAAAATTTGAAAATGTATCATTTTTCTAACTCTGAAGCTCTCTGCTTGTAAGGAAAATGGATATTACGAATACATTTTTTTTTGGTTCACAAATACAATATGTCTACTTTATGTTTGCATCATAAAATTGACGTGTATTTACTTTTGGAAGACACCAGAGGGCTTCAACGGTCAGCAGCAATTTTCCGATTTTTCACAAAATTTTCAAACTCAGTATTTTTCAGGGACCAGTTCAGGTTTGAAGTGGATTTGAAGGGTCTTCATATTAGAAATACCCCATAAATGACCCCATTATAAAAACTACACCCCCCAAAGTATTCAAAATGACATTCAGTAAGTGTTTTAACCCTTTAGGTGTTTCACACGAATAGCAGCAAAGTGAAGGAGAAAATTCACAATCTTCATTTTTTACACTCACATGTTCTTGTAGACCCAATTTTTGAATTTTTACAAGGGGTAAAAGGAGAAAATTTATACTTGAATTTGTAGCCCAATTTCTCTCGAGTAAGCACATACCTTATATGTCTATGTAAAGTGTTCGGCGGGCGCAGTAGAGGGCTCAGAAGCGAAGGAGCGACAAGGGGATTTTGGAGAGTACACTTTTCTGAAATGGTTTTTGGTGGGCATGTTGCATTTAGGAAGCCCTTATGGTGCCAGAACAGCAAAAAAAAAAAACACATGGCATACCATTTTGGAAACTAGACCCCTCGGAGAATGTAACATGGGATAAAGTGAACCTTAATACCCCACAGGTGTTTCACGACTTTTGCAAATGTTAAAAAATAAAATAAAAATTTTACCTAAAATGCTTGTTTTCCAAAAAAATTTTAATTTTTAAAAAGGGTAATAGCAGAAAATACCCCTAAAAATTTGAAGCCCAATTTCTCCTGATTCAGAAAACACCCCATATGGGGGTGAAAAGTGCTCTGCTGGCGCACTACAGGTCTCGGAAGAGAAGGAGTCAGATTTGGCTTTTTGAAAGCAAATTTTTCTCTGGGGGCATGCCGCATTTAGGAAGCCCCTATGGTGCCAGGACAGCAAAAAAAAAAAACCACATGGCATATCATTTTGGAAACTAGACCCCTCGGGGAATGTAACAAGGGGTTAAGTGAACCTTTATACCCCACAGGTGTTTCACGACTTTTGCATATGTAAAAAAAAAAAAAATTTTTTTTACCTAAAATGCTTGTTTTCCCAAAAATTTTACATTTTTAAAAAGGGTAAAAGCAGAAAATACCCCCCAAAATTTGTAACACAATTTCTCCCGAGTACGGCGATACCCCATATGTGACCCTAAACTGTTGCCTTGAAATACGACAGGGCTCCAAAGTGAGAGCGCCATGCGCATTTGAGGTCTAAATTAGGGACTTGCATAGGGGTGGACATAGGTGTATTGTACGCCAGTGATTCCCAAACAGGGTGCCTCCAGCTGTTGCAAAACTCCCAGCATGCCTGGACAGTCAACGGCTGTCCAACAATACTGGGAGTTGTTTTGCAACAGCTGGAGGCTCCGTTCTGGGGCTGTGTAGGGGAATGTGTATACGTAGTGTTTTTTACTTTTTATTTTATTTTTTGTGGTAGTGTAGTGTTTTTAGGGTACAGTTGCACGGGCGGGGGTTCCCAGTAGTTTCTCGCTGGCAGTTTGAGCTGCAGCAGAAAGTTTGCGGCAGCTCAAACTTGCAGCCGGATACTTACTGTAATCCTCCGCCCATGTGAGTGTACCCTGTACGTTCACATGGGGGGGGGGGGGGGGGGGGGGGGGGACATCCAGCTGTTGCATAACTACAACTCCCAGCATGCCCGTTGGCTGTCGGTGACTGCTGAGAGTTGTAGTTTTGCAACAACTGTAGGCACACTGGTTATGTATCACTGAGTTTGTGACCTAACTCAGTGTTTCACAACCAGTGTGCCTCCAGCTGTTGTAAAACTACAACTCCCAGCATGTACGGTGCATGGTGTACGGTGACTGCTGAGAGTTGTAGTTTGCAACAGCTGGAGGCACACCGGTCGTGAAACACTGAGTTAGGTAAAAAAAAAACTGAGTTTCACAACCAGTGTGCCTTCAGCTGTTGCAAAACTACAACTCTCAGCAGTCACCGACAGCCAACGGGCATGCTGGGAGTTGTAGTTATGCAACCAGCAGATGCACCACTACAACTCCCAGCATGCACTTTAGCTGTTTGTGCAAGCTGGGAGTTGTAGCTATACAACAGCTGAAGGTACACTTTTCCATAGAAAAAATGTGCCTCCAGCTGTTGCAAAACCATAAGTCCCAGCATGCCCGTAAGGGAATGCTGTGAGTTGTGGTGGTCTGCCTCCTGCTGTTGCATAACTACAGCTCCCAGCATGCCCTTTTTGCATGCTGGGAGCTGTTGCTAAGCAACAGCAGGAGGCTGTCACTCACCTCCAACGATCCAGCCGCATGAGGTCAGTCCCTCGACCCTGGATCGGGGTCCCCAGCACCCGGGGTGCACGTCCCGCACCCGCTCACGTCCTCCGGAAGAGGGGCGGAGCGGGCGCGGGAGTGACACCCGCAGCAGGCGCCCTGATTGGTCGGCCGGTAATCCGGCCGACGAATCAGGGCGATCGTGAGGTGGTACCAGTGCCACCCCACCCCTGCAGGCTCTGGCTGTTCGGGGCCGTCAGAGACGGCCCCGAACAGCCAGTAATTCCGGGTCACCGGGTCACTGGAGACCCGATTGACCCGGAATCGCTGCAGATCGCTGGACTGAATTGTCCAGCGATCTGCGGCGATCGCCGACATGGGGGGGCATAATGACCCCCCCTGGGCGATATGCCGGGATGCCTGCTGAACGATTTCAGCAGGCATCCGGCTCCGGTCCCCAACCGGCTAGCGGTGGGGGCCGGAATTCCCACGGGCGTATGGATATGCCCTCGGTCCTTAAGGACTCGGGATGCAGGGCGTATCCATACGCTCTATGTCCTGAAAAGGTTAAGGGGTTAAAGCACAAATGGGCTATGTTCTTAGGGGTTAAATAAAAGACTATAGTCATATGCAACTAAAGGCATTTAGTTCACAATAAAAATATCTATTCTATCTAACCTTTAACCCCTTAAGGACTAAGCCCATTTGGGCCTTAAGGACGCGGACAATTTTATTTTTACATTTTTGTTTTTTCCTCCTCACCTTCAAAAAATCATAACCCTTTTATATTTTCATCCACAGACTAGTATGAGGGCTTGTTTTTTGCACGACCAGTTGTCCGTTGTAATGCCATCACTCACTTTACCATAAAATGTATGGCGCAACCCAAAAAATACTATTTGTGTGGGGAAATTAAAAAGAAAACCGCAATTTAGCTAATTTTGGAAGGTTTCGTTTTCACGGCAAAAATGACATGTGTTCTTTATTCTTTGGGTCAATACAATTAAAATGATACCCATGATAACATACTTTTCTATCACTGTTGCGCTTAAAAAAATAAAAAATTGCAAACTTTTTAACCAGATTAGTATGTTTAACCCCTTAAGGACCCAGGCTTTTTCCGTTTTTTCATTTTCAATTTTTCCTCCTTAACTTTAAAAAATCATAACTCTTTAAAATTTTCACCTAAAATTCAGTTTGAAGGCTTATTTTTTGCGTCACTAATTCTACTTTGTAATGACATTAGTAATTTTACCCAAAAATCTACGGTGAAACGGGAAAAAAAAAAAATCAATGTGCGACAAAATTTATGAAAAAACACTTTTGTAAGTTTTGGGGGCTTCCGTTTTTACGCAGTACATTTGTCGACAAAAATGATACCTTATCTTTATTCTGTAGGTCCATATGGTTAAAATGATTTCCTACTTGTATAGGTTTGATTTTGTATCACTTCAGAAAAAAAATCATGAATACATGCAGGAAAATTTATACGTTTAAAATGGTCATCTTCTGACCGCTATAACTTTTTTATTTTTCTGTTTTCAGGGCGCTATGAGGGCTAATTTTTTGCACCGTGATCTGAAGTTTTTAGCTGTACCATTTTTGTTCTGATCAGACTTTTTGATCACTTTTTATTCAATTTTGGACTTTTGAATTTTTTTGCGTACGCCATTGAACGTGCGGTTAAAAAGCGGTATATTTTTATGATTCGGACATTTCCGCATGCGGCGATACCACATATGTTTATTTTTATTTACACTGTGTTTTATTTATTCTTGGAAATGCCGGGTTATTCAAACTTTTATCAGGGGAAGAGATAATTGAAAGGGTTAATAATTTTTTTTTACACTTTTCTTATGCAATATTATAGCTCCTATAGGGGGCTATAACATTGCATTAACTGATCTTTTATACTGATTGATCCATCTCCATAGGAATGGATCAATCAGTGTTTTAGGCGATTGAATGCTCAATCCTGGATCTCAGGCTTGAAGCATTCATTCGGCGATCGGACTGCAGGAAGGAAGGTAAGAGACCTTCCTCCTGTGCTACAGCTGTTTGGGATGCTGCGATTATACCGCGGCGATCCCGAACAGCTCCCTGAGCTAACCGGCAACTTTCACTTTAGTTTTTAGCTGCGCGGCTCAGCTTTGAGCGTGCGGCCAAAGGGTTAATAGCGCGCGGCACCGCGATCAGTGCCGCGCGCTATTAGAGGCGGGTCCAAGCTTCACTACGACGCCAGGCCCGCCGCGATATGATGCGGGGTCACCGTGTGACCCCGCGTTATATCGCAGGACCGGGACCCAGGACGTACCCATACGTCCTGGGTCCTTAAGGGGAGAAAATCCCCCTATTTTGAAGACCTATAACTTTTTCATTTTTCCGTATAAGCGGCAGTATGAGGGCTCATTTTTTGCACCGTGATCTGTACTTTTTATTGATACCATATTTGCTTATATAAAAGTTTTAATACATTTTTTATAAAAAATGTAATAAAATGTTATAAAAAAAAAAAAGCAGCAATTTTGTATTTTTTTTACGTTCACACCGTTCACCGTACGGTATCATTAACATTTTATTTTAATAGTTTTGATATTTACGCACGCGACTATACCAAATATGTATATAAAACTTTTTTTTTTTTTTACACTTTTTGGGGGTGAAATTGGGAAAATGGGACAATTTACGTTTTTATTGGGGGAGGGGGGGGTTTCACATTTTTTTACTTTTATTTTTACACTTTAACAGTCCCCATAGGGGACTATTTATAGCAAGTAGAGATGAGCGAACTTACAGTAAATTTGATTCGTCACGAACTTCTCGGCTCGGCAGTTGAGGCCTTATCCTGCATAAATTAGTTCAGCTTTCAGGTGCTCCGGTGGGCTGGAAAAGGTGGATACAGTCCTAGGAAAGAGTCTCCTAGGACTGTATCCACATTTTCCAGCCCACGGGAGCACCTGAAAGCTGATCTAATTTATGAAGGAAAAGTCATCAACTGCCGAGCCGAGAAGTTCGTGACAAATCGAATTTACTGTAAGTTCGCTCATCTCTAATAGCAATCATTCCATTGTTAATACTGTTCTATGCATAGCACTGATCAGTGTTATGGTCTATCTTCTGCTCTGGTCTGCTCGATCGCAGACCAGAGAAGACATGTGGAAGGCAGTGGAGGCAGGTGAGGGGACCTCCGTCTGCCGTTCTGGATTATCGGATCGCAGTGGCAGCGCTGCAGGCGATCCGATGATCTATTTTAGTCACCGCAATGCTGCAGATGCTGTGATCTGTACTGATCACGGCATCTGAGGGGTTAATGGCAGACATCCGCACGATCACGGATGTGGGCCATTACCGTCAGGTCCCTGGTTGCTATCAGCAGCCGGGACCTGCCGTGCATGATCCGGGCATCGCTCCGATGCTCGTGGTTATGTATGGGACGTAAATGTACTTCCTGGTGCGTTAAGTACCAGCTCACCAGGATGTACATTTACGTCCTGCATCGTTAAGGGGTTAATGGTAAAAAAACAAATCCCGTCATATTTTACTAAAACATCAGGCCTTGAAGACTTCTAAATACTTTCTATATCCAGCAGCAGCTAGCAAAATGGGAAATATAAAAAAAAAAAAAGTCTAATACAGTAAAGAAGCAAAACTCTGTTTATTTCATGAAAATAAATTAATACAGAAACACTTCAAACAAAAGAAAATCCATCAAGACAGTCTTGTTTTTAATACAAGCAATATAAAAATACAAGGATTTACAGTCCTTAACCTTGCAAATATTCCTCACTAGAAAAAAAAATGTGAATGCATTTTGAAAATCATCTTTGGATTAAAACATTTCACATAGATATCAATAAATTTAAAGAAATAATATTTTGCTCCTCCGTTAATGGTGCAAATTCAGTCTGGGCTTAGAGAAATCTAAGCAAAAAGATAACTGCTTACTACAGCAGGCATAAGAATATTTTACCTTGATCCAAGACAGGGAACAGATGAGGAGACCTTTGTAAATCTCCTGCGCAATATAAACTAACAGCAGTACAAGAACTTTTCTGCTGCTGCAAGTATCACAAAGTTAATAAACCAAAATAATAGAGAGAACAAGCACCCATTGTCCAGTTTATCATTTACTAATATCCAGCTGGGTCTGAAAGGCCTGTATCATAATCTTAGAGAGCTGAAAGTAACCAACACACGGAAAGGCCAGTCTTCAACCAACTTTAGTAAAAACTATGAATATTAATACAGAAAATGTACAATTAGTGTCTAGCACTTAGGCATTGTGAATATTACATAGCAGCATACTAACATTACACACAATAGACCACACACATTTTACTTAGACAGTGCTTCACCAACAAGTTGAATATAGATATCTCCGGCGTCTGTCTGGACAACAAGTTGGCCTTCGAATCTGCCAACGGCCATAGGTTTGAATTTCACGGGCAGGTTGATATAATGGTGCGCTCTAAAATAATGAATAAATTAGTTAAAAAGCAAAATAGAGTTCAATGGTAATACAAGGAATAATGAAAGGTATTCCTAGGTTATGGTATATTAATACACTTAAAAAATATACTTTACTTTCATGACATTAACAGTATAGGATACAATTGTAAAACTAGTATACATGAATAGCCTCACATTTGCTATGGGTTTTCCTCACCTTTGCACCTTGCTCAACAATGCAGCATGGCTTAGGGGAAATTAGCCATTGCTTGAGTGCAACAACCTGCCAAAATTTACACTTAAATATTGGTGAAGTTCTTAACACACAAAGTATGTGTAAGCCAGTGTGTTAATTAAATTAGACAAGTAAACTCTGACAAGTTCCAGTGATGAGCATATACCATCAGAGCAAAGTAAGGCATACTGGTTAAATACTATTGTTCAATCAACTAGTAGAATGCAGGCAATCCAAAGTAACAAATTGGGAAAAGAGGAACATGTGTACAAGCAAAATTGAGCTATAATTGGGCACCTAACATGTTTAGAAAGGGGACTGGAAGTCTTTTTAGTGCATACAAGAGACCAGTTGCACATTCCTGCATGGCGTGGACAATGCATAATACCAGCCAGTGGATTCCCACCCAAAGTGTAGGCATCATCTAATCTACACTTAAGGTGGGCATCATCATGCTATGCATTGTCTACTCCATGCAAAAATGTGCGACTGGTCTCACGTATTCACTTAGACTGCCAGTCTCCTCTCTAAACATGTAGGTGTCCAACTAAAGTTCAATTCTGCTTGTACTCCGGTTTCTTTTTTCCCATTTGCTCAACTAGTAGAATGCAGGCAATCCATTGTGACAGAGAAAGGCATACTAGTTAAAATGCTAGTTTTCACTCTGATGATATATGCAGGCCAAAAAAAAAACAACTAGTCATCTCTGGTATTGCCATAGAAAAATCAAATGTGACATTTTTGGATTTAGAATTATTTTTTTTCCCACTAATCTACCAGTTTTACTAAACATATGCTATAAAAATAGCTTAGGAAGAACATATGCCAAGTCACCAAACCAACTTTATTCAATACACAGCTTTCCATCAAAATGGTCTCCAGGAATCTAACAGCTCTGTCACAGAGAAATTATTGTATTTGCAATTAAGAGAAACTGACAGGATATTCACCCGCACTAAACCCAATATACTGGGTTATAGTGTGCAAGTACTAAACAGATTAAAGTGAGTGACCACTGATTTAAAGCTGTTCTCCCACAGTTATGGACCTTTTTTCTTCTCTTGGTATTGCACTTCTGTGTGCAATGGAGGTGAGAAGCCAGTCCACAGAGCTCTCCTGTCTCATCCATATTCACCGCCCAGCCCACTCCTATAATGAATAAGCTAATATCTTTACTCTCACACCACTAGGACGTGAGAGCCTGCCCGGGGGTGAGTGCTCTGCTCTCTTAGCAGAGGGCAGGTGCAGCTGCCTTCCGAATGTAGCGAGGCAGCGGCGTCTGCGATATGCTCAGAGAACACAGCGTTCACTCCCCGGGAGGCTTAAAGGGGTTCTCCGGTGATAGCTATTACGCCCCCTCCCGTCGGCTTGCATTGAGGGGCGGAGCGTGATGTCACACGGGGGCGGAAGCGTGACGTCACACGCCGCCGGCCCTGTAGTCCCCTGTAATCAGACCCGGAGCGAACACGCTCCGGGGACTGATTACAAACGGGGCGCCGCGTGCATGATCCCAGGCGTCCCCAGCAGCGGGACAGGCATCTTATCCCATATCCTTTGGATAGGGGATAAGATGTGTAAGCACCGGAGAATCCCTTTAAATAAATACATTTACATATTCATGAGGGGGCAGGCAGGGCAGTGAATATGGAGGAGAAAGGTGAGCTCGAAGAGCCTGCTGCCTGCATCCACTGCTTACAGGAGTGTAATACTAAGGAAGGAATAAGGCCGGGTTCACACTACGGAATTTCCGACAGAAAATCCGCTCAGGTATTTTGGTCCAAATTTCAGCTGCATGAAGGTAACCTGCAGGTAAATTGGTTTTCCATTAACCCATTCACATTGGAATTTTCTGTTCGCAATTTCTGACAGAAAATCCTGATCAAATAACTCTTCAATGCCATAAAATTGAACTTGCTCAATGTTCTGGCAGAATTCGCGTAGCAATGTCCGTGTGGTCTTGGGGCCAACTGATTCACTCAGTGCTTGCCGCACTAAAATTTTCCAGATTCTTTACAAGTACTAAACAGATTAAAGAGGGGTGAACAGTTTTAAAAAGAGTGGTCACTCTACCTATAACCCAGTATATTGGGTTTTGTGTGTGTGTGTGAACAATCTGTCAGTTTCTCTTTAAGAGTTTAAGCATTTTGAAACAGAAAATGCTAACAACCATTCATAAGCGAATCGGTCAAACTTGTTTCAAAAATTTAATTTATCCCCACATGACACTAGGAGCATTTACTGCAGATACAGGTAGAAGACTTCTGGCTTACAATAGGTTAATTCTTTATGTATTACATATTCTTCATGTATAATCCCTTTAGGTTTTTCTTTTCTGAGCTTCTGCACAAAATGATATGCAGTGAAGCAACGGATACTTAATTTGTCTGCAAAACGGCATACATATGAAAACTGCAGTCAAACCTCTATCAATCAAATATTACAAGCCTATCCTAAGGATAGGTAATCAACACTGAAGTACCAGAAAGCCCCTTTAAATTTTTTGAAAAGATGCCGTTTGTGTATGATCCTTTTACTGATTATTGTTAGTTTAACACTTAAAAGTACAAACTCACTTACCTAAGAGAATACTTTGAATGCTTCATGTGAAATGGCTCTTTTGGACTTACAAATCTCAGCTGGAAGTTAATACAAGATGTTTCTCTTTTAAACACATGCTCATGCAGATTATTTTTCTTAGTAAAACATTTCATGCAGATACCATGCATAAGAAAATAATTATTTGCCTTAAGACAACTATGAAAACTATATTTATACTCTTAGTAACATAGTTCATAAGGTTGAAAAAAAGACCAAAGTCCATCAAGTTCAACCTATATCACTATTGTGTCCCTAATGAGTTGATCCAGAGGAAGGCAAAAAAACTCTCATAAGGCTGTGGCCAATTGCCCCATACCAGGGAAAAAAATCCTTCCCGACTTCAAATATCAGAGTAAATCTCTGCATCAATGTTTTCCATCATCTAATATCCATTATATTATTACACTTCAGAAAAGCATCCAGAACCCTTTTTAACTCCTATTGAGCTCACCATGACCAACTCCTCTGGGGGAGAGTTCAATAGTCTCAATGCTCTTACAGTAAAGAACCCCATCTGTGTTGATGTAGAAACCTTTTCTCTAGAAGTAGAGGATGCCCCCTTGTTATAGATACAGTTCTGGGTATTAATAGATCATGGGAGAGATGTCTGTACTGACCCCTAATATATTTATACAAAGTTATTGGGTCGCCCATGCCTACAGTGAAGTGAGGGATAGTAGCATCAAGCTGTGGGGGAAATTTTCTTTGGCTGCGATGGGGAGACTGTTTACGGTTGAGGGAAAGTTTAGAGATATTCTTCATAAAAAACCTAATTAAGAGTGTTCTATACCTCAGACTGGGCCAAAGGTTCACCTTCCAACAAAACTATAATCCTAAACAAGTGTGCAAATGCCAGATGGCATCATACCCAAGAAGACTGGAAGCTGTAATCACTGTCAAAGGGGCTTCAACTAAGTAATGGGTAAAGGGTCTGAATACTAATGTTAATGCAAATTTACTGAAAAGGAAAAACTAAAGTATTACAAAGATTCCTAACATTCTGTTTTCAATGTGTCATTATGGGGTAATGAAGAACAAAATCAAGTTTTACTCAAGGCCACAGTAACAAAATGTGAAAAATGAAAGGGATGCTGCTTTTGTACAGGGAATTTGGAAAGTTTTCAGACCGTTTGGTACAGCAGCTCAGTCCCAAATGGTCCCTTCACAGTGTTGGTTGTGGGGTCACGGAGGTCAGAAGATCACAGGCAAAAAAACGGATTGCCTTTCCTAAGAATAGGTACTGCCTATTTACATCCCAGGATGAACTGTGTAGGTAAGGCAAGTTCACTTGCACTGGCTTTGAGGTATTCTAACCACTACAGTACTTTACTACTACAGCCAGGTGTCTAAATTGTACATTTCAATAAAAAAAAATTATATATATATATATATATATATATATATATATATATATCTTTTCATATTTATTTTAAGGAATGGGAGTCTTAGGCTATGTTCACACAGGCATTGTCCGCACGGAAACAGTGTGGACATTCATCAGCAAGTGAAACATGCTGGCGCTAGGACCGCTAGGAAATGCGCCATCTCATACACAGCAATGCATTTCTGTGCGGACTCCACAGAAAGAATAGAAATGTCTGTTCTTACTACGGACACCAAAATTTTCACGCCAGATGTTTCCGATGCTATGCGAACAGCACATCAGAATCCCATTGAAATCAATGGGACTGCGCTGTTGCGGCTTTTTCTTGCAGAATTCCAATGTGGAAATCTACGCGGAAATTCCATTGTGTGAAATAGCCTTATTAAACTGTATAGGCATAGACCTGCATATTGTTTCATTGCATGGTTGGCAGACTGTTCCAAATTATCATACTGTATATGCACAATTCGGGTGTAGGTTTTGATTTGTTTTTTGTTTTTTTTATACTTGACTGATTTATCCTTTAAAATATTTACAAATGTTTAAAAAAAAAAAAAAAAAAAAGTCTAATTTATTTAAAAAGCTGTCCTTGTAAATGGACAGTCATTACATATATGCCTAACATATTAGATCTTACCAAACCGAAACAGTGTAAAGGACTCCAGCACTTACCATATAGGTTGTGAATGAATTGTTCCTTAAATTAACTTTCAACGAGCTGGATTCACCAACAAGTGTAGATGGAAAGGTATATCTCTCTTCTAAAGCAAAAACTCCCCGAACTGCATCATCTTGCCTATTAAACATGTGTATAAGAAAAAAAATATAAAAAATAAAAAAAATTTTTACTAAATAACTTCTTATAAATTCATTAAAAAAAATCCACTATTTTGGGTCCTATGGTGCTCTGGTCATGTGTCAAAACAAGCTTGAATTGGACAAAACAAACTTACCTTTTAGGGGACTGCTATTTCCTCAGACTGCAAACCCACTTACAGTTTTCCAGTGAGTTTTGCATTGTTCATATAAACCTCAATACCCATTTTTAACAATGTGTGATAACGGTGTATTAACCCCTTAAGGACCAAGCGTTTCTCAGTTTTTTGCACTTTTGTTTTTTCCTCCTTATCTTTTAAAAATCATAACCCTTTCAATTTTGCACCTAAAAATCCATATGATGGCTTATTTTTTGCACCACCAATTCTACTTTGTAATGACAGCAGTCATTTTTACCAAAAATGAAATCATTGTGTGACAAAATTGAAGAAAAAACACCATTTTGTAACTTTTGGGGGCTTCCGTTTTTACGCAGCGCATTTTTCGGTAAAGATGACACCTTCTCTTTATTCTGTAGGTCCATACGATTAAAAGGATACCCTACTTCTATAGGTTCGATTTTGTATTGCTTTTTTGTATTGTATTTGCCGGGCGGGGATCGGACCGGGATGCCTGCTGAAATCATTCAGCAGGCATCCCGTGCAAACGCCCAGGGGGGTCATTAGACCCCCCCCCCATGTCGGCGATCGCAAAAAAACTCAAGCGAATTCACACTTGTGAATCGCTGTGATTCCGGTGATGCGGGTCACTGGTGACCAGCTGCCCCGGAGATACAAGGTGATCGGGGGTGTAGGATACACCCACGATCATCTCCTGTATCTATGGGGAGGTGGCGATTTTGTCACCCCTCCCAGGATTGCTGCTATTGGCTGGACGATCGTCGAGCCAATAGCAGCCGGCAGGGGAGGTGTTAACCGCATCCTCCTGCAGCTCCCGCGGCTGGCTGGGTTCAGTCAGCGTTCAGAGCTGCTGGAGGAAGACCGTCCTTATGCTGACCACTATTCACGGCAATGGCAGCTCACCTGTCCCTGTGCGAGGTACCACAACACCGGTCCTCAAGCCCGATTGTATTCTGGACTACAATCGGTATATGGGGGGAGTTGATCTTTCTGATCAAGTCCTCAAGCCATACATGGCCATGCGCAAAACACGGGTATGGTACAAAAAAGTTGAGGTCTACATGGTACAGGATGCCATGTACAACTCTTTTGTACTGTCCCAGCACGCTGGCAACACAGGGACATTCCTCCAGTTCCAAGAAGAAGTCCTAAAGGTCCTGATCTTTGGCGACCAGGAAAGAACAGGCCAGACTTCCCAAGGAACTGGAGTAATAGGTGCCAGGATCGTCCCAGGCCAACACTTTCCAGGTGAAGTGCCCCACACTGGAAAGAAGGGACGAACCCAGAAAAGATGCAGAGTGTGTTACAAGAGGGGGATACGGAAGGACACCACCACTCAATGTGACACTTGCCCCGATCATCCGGGCCTCTGGATTAAGGATTGCTTCAGGGAGTATCACACTTCCATGGAGCACTACATTTTCCCTTCTCATTTTAATTTTCCATAATTTGACCCCAATGTGCCAAGTCCAGAGTACATTCCAAGTTTTAACCCCATAAACCACTAAATTGCCCAAAATAATGTTTCATCTGAAAAAAACAAAAAAACTGATAAGACCTCTGGATGTATGTTTTACAAAAAATGGGTCATGGGTCACTGAGTCACTATCATCGGGGACTTTTTATGTTGCCTCAAATGCGCAGCGCTCTCTCTCCACCTGAGCGGGGTGCGCATTTGAGGCAACAGGTTAGGGATGGCCACACACATCACATTCCCAGAATGATGTTTCAGAGCATAGGATTTGGGGCGGGCATATTTTTTAGTTTTGACTATGCCCTGGGTCATCATTCTGGGAACATAATTTATAATTTTATGTCCCACTGTACCCCATTTTAGTTAGTGTACCCCTGTTATTTACCCCATGTAATGCCCCTTGAGGGGGGTCCCACTGTTCTGGCTCCATAGGAGAAAGCCAAAGCTCAAGGACCCTGACTGATCTCCAGACCAGTGTGAGACCAGTGTGCATGCTGTTAATGCCAAGATATGAGGTATGTCCTTACTCCAAAGAAATGTATTTACACATTTACAATGACATTTTCTCCTTTTACCACTTGTGAAAATGAAAAATTTAGGGTAACCCCAGCGTTTTAGTGTAAAAAAATCAAATTTTTCATTTTCACATCCCACTTCATGAATATTTATCAAACACCTGTGGGGTGGTAAGGCTCACTGTACCCCTTGTTCTGTTCCTTGAGGGGTGTACTTTCTAAAATAGTATGCCATATCGGGGGTTTTGCTGTCCTGACACCATAGGGGCTTCCTAAATGCGATATGGCCCCCCATTTCAGCAAAATTTGCAAATGTGACTCCTCTTCTGAGCATTGTAGTGCGCCCGCAGTGCACTTGACGTCCACACATGGGGTATTTCCATTCTCAGAAAAGATGGGGTTACACATTTTGGGGGGGCCTTTCTCTTATTACCCCTTGTAAAAATGTAAAATTTTGGGAAAAACCAGCATTTTCGTGGAAAATAAGAATAAAAAATAATTTACACATCCAAAGTCGTCAAACACCTGTGGGGTGTTAAGGCTCACTGTACCCCTTGTTATGTTCCTTGAGGGGTGTAGTTTCCAAAATAGTATGCCATGTGTTTTTTTTTTTTTTTGCTGTCCTGGCACCATAGGGGCTTCCTAAATGGGACATGCCCCCAAAAAAAACAATTCAGCAAAATTTACTTTGCAAAAGCCAAATGTGACTCCTTCTCTTCTGAGCATTGTAGTACGCCAATAGAGCACTTGACGTGCACATATGAGGTATTTCCATACTCAGAAGAGATGGGGTAATACATTTTGTGGGGCATTCTTTTCCTATTAACCCTTGTAAACATTTAAAATTTGGGGGAAAACTAGCATTTTAGTGGGAAAAAAAAATCATTTACACATCCAACTTTAACAAAAAGTTGTGAAACACCTGTGGGGTGTTAAGACTCACTGGACCCCTTGTTACGTGCCTTGAGGGGTCTAGTTTCCAAAATAGTATGCCATGTGTTTTTTTTTTTTTTGCTGTTCTGGCACCATAGGGGCTTCCTAAATGTGACATGCCCCCCAAAAATAATTTCAGAAAAACTCACTCTCCAAAATCCCACTGTTGCTCATTCCCTTCTGAGCCCCCTACTTCGCCCGCCTAACACTTGACATACACATGAGGTATTTCCTTACTCGAGAGAAATTGGATTACACATTTTAGGAAGATTTCTCTCCTTTTACCCCTTGTAAAAATTAAAAAACTGGGTCTACAAGAACATGCCAGTTTAAAAAATTTAGATTTAGAATTTTCTCCTTCAATTTGCTGCTATTCCTGTGAAACACCTAAAGGGTTAAAATACCTTTTGAATGTCATTTTGAATACTTTAAAGGGTGCAGTTTTTAAAATGGGGTCATTTATGGGATATTTCTAATATGAAGACCCTTCAAATCCACTTCAAAACAGAACTGGTCCCTGAAAAATTTAGATTTTGAAAATTTTGTGAAAAATTGGAAAATTGCTGCTATACTTTGAAGCCCTCTAAGTTCTTCCAAAAGTAAAAACATGGTCAACTTTATGATGCAAATATAAAGTAGACATATTGTATATGTGAATCAATATAGAATTTATTTGGAATATTGATTTTCCTTATAAGCAGAGAGCTTCAAAGTAAAAAAAAAAAAAGCAACATTTTCAATTTTTTCATCAAATTTTGGAATTTTTCACCAAGAAATGATGCAAGTATCGACAAAATTTTACCACTAACAAAGTAGAATATGTCACGAAAAAACAATCTCAGAATCAGAATGAAAGGTAAAAGCATCCCAGAGTTATTAATATTTAAAGTGACCGTGGTCAGATGTGCAAAAAATGGCCGTGTCCTACAGTGAAAATTGGCTGGGTCCTTAAGGGGGTAACCAACGATATTTTTTTTTAGTTCGGACATTTCGCACGCGGCGATACCACATGTTTGTTTTAATTTACAATTTTTTTAAATGGGAAAAAAGGGGGCCATTCGGACTTTTATTATTTTATTTTTTTATTAACTTTTTTAAAACTTTTTTTATGCAGTGTTACCGCCCCCTCTATGGCCTATAACACTGCACACACTGATCATTGTTATCACATAGGATAACATTGATCAGTAATTCTGCCGCTTGACTGCTCCTGCCTGGATCTCAAGCACGGAGCAGTCATTCGGTGATCGGACACGCAGGAGGCAGGTAAGGGAACCTCCTGATGCATCCTAGATGAGCCCAACTGAGCTGCTGGGGGTGCATTTTTACACCTTTAGACATGGCGATCAACTTTGCACACCACGTCTAAAGGGTTAATAGCGGGCAGCACCGTGATCAGTGACGCATGCTATTAGCCACGGGACCCGGCGGTTGTTTGAGGCCCGCGTCATAGAAAGGGAGCGGACCCCGCGTTATAGAAAGGGAGCGCCCTTGGTCCTTAAGGGGTTAATACTGTACAGTACTTTGATATGCTATGTAAAGTAGGAACTGACAAACCAACATTTCAATTGAATCAGTATTGCTGTGTTAGCTGGACAACACCAGAAACATTCTGCACGAAGTGTGTCGGTCAGAAGGTACCTGAATATTGTATTGCAGTACTAGATACACTCCAGATTCTAACTGCAGGTGGTACTTAAAAATGTTTTAATGATGATTAAAAATGTTCGTTTAATAGATCAGACTTTTGTAGCACGAAGCAATGTTAATAATTAATGATTATCATAGCCCCTCTCAGTATATGTAGTAAGTACATGAAATGTTGAACTGAACATTTTTCTGTAGTAAAGACTGACTAGTGGTGATGACTGTTGCTCTAACCGGAATGCATTAAAGGAGTACTGTAGCCTAAGGGTATGTTCACACTGCGGAATTACCGTGGAATTCTGTGAGCGGAATTCCGTGCAGTGAACATTAGCATCAGTGTGAATGGGTCTTCCGTGAGGACAATTCTGCCGCTGAAATTGTTACACGCAAAGAACATGTTCTTTCTTTGCGAGGAATTCCGCCAGCACTGCATAGCAGACCATGGTGACGGCGCAGTGCCGCGCAGCCGAAGTATTTTTGCGGAGATTCCGCAGTGTGAACATACCCTAAGACAACAACTGTGGATAGGAGATATATGTTTGATCGAGGGGGGTGATAGCACTGAGATCCCCAGCAATAACCTGTATGGGGACTCGTAATTGCCATGACTCTCCCCATGCAGGAGGAGTGTCTAACACAACACGACACAGACACGCCCCCTCCATGGATCTCTATGGGAGAGGCAGAGATTCAGAGTTTGTACACCTCCGCTTCTTCCATACAGCAGAATGGAGGGGTCGTGTCTGTCGACCTCTTAGTGAGGTAGACGACACTAGCATTAGCCGTGCAGAGCTGCAGTAGTTCCGGGTCCCCGTACGGGAGATCGCGGGGGTCCAATCGGTCGGACGCCCCACGAAAAGACACTTATCCCCTATCTGCAGGCTAAGTTGTCTTAGGCTACAGTACTCCTTTAAGTTTCTGGGTTGGTTAATGGCTAACAGACAGGTCATGTGCACACAATGAAAAAGGAGATTTTTTTGTTCTTACCGTAAAATCCTTTCCTCGGAGGATCCATTGGGGACATAGACCTTGGGTATATGCTGTTGTTGCTAGGAGACTTGACACTATGGAAACCAAAAAGTCGGCTCCTCCCAGCAGGATATACCCGCCTACAGAGCCTGAGGTAATCAGTTTAGTCCCAGAGCAGTAGGAGAGGATCGAAAGGCAGAAAACTAAGACCAGTCCGAGGTAACCACAGAACAAAAAATAACTGAACGCAGCCTCGGACAGGTAACCAAACCAGGAACACCAAAAGAAAGGGCGGGAGGTGTGTCCCCCAATGGATCCTCCGAGAAAAGGATTTTACGGTAAAAATCTATCGGCTCCATTGGGGGACACAGACCTTGGGGCGTACCAAAGCCGTCCCTAGGGTGGGCAAAGAAAACAATCAGGGGGCAGGCTGGACCACCGCCGCCTGCAGCACCTTACGGCCCAGACTAGCATCAGTGGATGCAAAGGTATGAACCTGGTAGAATTTTGTAAAAGTGTAAAAGGACGACCAGGTAGCCACCTTAGAATCAATAACAGTAGAAGAAAATAACTCCTTTTCTCCTACCTATAACATAAAGTATAATCAAACACCAATAGATTACTTCTCTCACCCATGTAGGAAGAAACCGAATGCACAGAAATAAAGAGGTGGGAAACCTGTGGTGCTGTCGTGATTACGAGGAAACAGAATTACCGGCGAGTAATTACGGGCTTTCCACCCAGTCACGACAGCACCACCAGAGAGAATACCAGAATTAGGGTGGGACCACCGCCTGAAGGACTTTCCGTCCAAAAGAGAGAGAGGAAAAATCAGCCAAGTTAAGCCTGTAGTGCCAAAAAAAAAGTGTGTGGTGACGACCAGGTGGCCGCTTCACAGATCTGCTCAATAGAAGCCCCTCTCCTTTCAGCCCAAAAGGAGGCTATAGCCCTAGTGGAGTGAGCTCTTATATTATCTGGAGGAGAAAGCCCCACCGATAAATATGCAGAGGATATAGCCGACAGATCCATCTAGAAAGGGAATCTCTTCCAGCTTTGTTTCCCTTGCTAGGCCCTGCAAACTGAACAAAAAGACTATCTGACTTCCTAAAGTCTCTTGTTCTATCAATGTACTCTAACACACACCTCCTGACATCTAAGTTATGAAAGGACCTTTCTTTATCATTAGATGGGTTGGCACAAAAGGAGGGGAGAATAATCTCCTGAGACATATGGAAGGCAGATACCACTTTTGGTAGAAAAGCAGGATCTGGACTAATTACAATTCTGTCATCCAGGATCTTTATATATGGTTCTTTAAAGGATAAAGCTGCTAGCTCTCCTACCCGCCTGGCTGTTGTAATGGCCACTAAAGAAGACAGTCTTCTGAGTCAGGACCGATAAAGGAATCTCTGACAAAGGCTCAAACGGCTGCCTACTTAAAGCATTAAGAACTACTGAAAGGTCCGAAGCAGGGGTCTTAACACTTGTTGACAACTGCAACCTGTTAACAGATCTAAAAAAGATCTCCTTATCCACAGGTGATCAGCAATCTTTTGGCTAAAGAGGGCTCCTTAGGCGGACACCTGAACTTTAAGAGTGGCCGCTCTCAAACCTTTCTCAAGGCCTTTCTGAAGAAAGTCCAGGATAACTGCAATGTTAGGTTTGTTAAAGTCTATATTAGTAAGGCACACTACCTCCAAAAACTTCCTCCAGATCTTGAAGTAGATCTTATTTGTCATCGGCTTCCTGTTAGCCTGAAGGGTGTCAATCACAGCATCTGAGAGGCCCTTAGATCATAGAAGTAGCCTCTCAAAAACCAGGCAGTCAGGTGTAGGCTTCGCACCTCTGGATGTAGTAGCGGACCCTGCATCAGAAGGTCCGGTATTTCTGGAAGGACCCAAGGGTCTAAAACTGACATGGTCATGAGGCAGGAGAACCATGCCCTACGAGGCCATAAGGGGGCGATCAGAATCACTCTCGCCCTGTCCTCCCTGATCTTCTTGATGACCCTAGGTACGAGCACAAGTGGGGGAAAAGCATAAGCCAACTCCCACCACCACTTATGGGACAAAGCATCTACTGCTAAAGGTCTGTCTGATGGGGACAGGGAGAGAAATTTTTTTACTTGCCTGTTCTGTCTGGTGGAAAATAAATCCACCTGAGGAGTGCCCCACAGATCTGAGATCTTCTGAAAGACTGCTGGGTTTCACTGCCACTCTCCCTGACTAACCTAATGCCTGCTCAAGAAGTCTGCCCTGACGTTTAGCTCTCCCTTCAGATGGATAGCTGAGATGGAATTCACCTGATTCTCGGCCGTCAACAAGATCTGAAAAGATAACAACGTTAACTATCACTTCTAGTTGTACCCTGCCTATTAATTATGGATACTGCAGTAGTGTTATCTGAAAGGATCCTAACATCCTGGCCTTTAACCCCTTAAGGACCGGGGGTTTTTCCGTTTTTGCATTTTCGTTTTTTGCTCCTTGCCTTTAAAAAATCATAACTCTTTCAATTTTGTACCTAAAAATCTATATGATTGCTTATTTTTTGCACCACCAATTCTACTTTGTAATGGCGTCAGTCATTTTGCTCAAAAATCTACGGTGTAACAGAAAAAAAAATCATTGTGCGACAAAATTGAAAAAAAAACAAAAACGCAGTTTTGTAACTTTTGGGGGCTTCCGTTTCTACGTAGTACATTTTTCGGTAAAAATTACACCTTATCTTTATTCTGTAGGTCCATACGATTAAAATGATACCCTACTTATATAGGTTTGATTTTGTCGTACTTCTGGAAAAAATCATAACTACAAGCAGGAAAATTAATACGTTTAAAATCGTCATCTTCTGACCCCTATAACTTTTTTATTTTTCCGTGTATGGGGCGGTATGAGGGCTCATTTTTTGCGCCGTGATCTGAAGTTTTTAACTGTACCAGTTTTTTGCATTGATAGGACTTATTGATCGCTTTTTATTCATTTTTAAATGATATAAAAAGTGACCAAAAATGCACTATTTTGGACTTTTGAATTTTTTTGCGCGTACGCCATTGACCGACCGGTTTAATTAACGATATATTTTTATAATTCGGACATTTCCGCACGTGGTGATACCATATATGTTTATTTTTATTTACACTGTGTTTTTTTTTATGGGAAAAGGGGGGTGATTCAAACTTTTAATAGGGGAGGGGTTAAATGATATTCATTCACTTTTTTTTTCCCACTTTTTTTTTGCAGTGTTATAGCTCCCATAGGGACCTATAACACTGCACACACTGATCTTTTACATTGATCACTGGTTTCTCATAGGAAACCAGTGATCGATGATTCTGCCGCTTGACTGCTCATGCCTGGATCTCAGGCACTGAGCAGTCATTCGGCGATCGGACAGCGAGGAGGCAGGTAGGGACCCTCCCCGCTGTCCTGTAAGCTGTTCGGGATGCCGCGATTTCGCCGCGGCTATCCCGAACAGCCCACTGAGTTAACCGGCACTTTTTACTTTCACTTTTAACCGCATGGCTCAGCTCTGAGGGCGCGGCTAAAGGGTTAATAGCACGCGGCACCGCGATCGGCGCTGCGCGCTATTAGCGGCGGGTCCTGGCTTCACTATGACGCCGGGCCCGCCGTGATATGATGCGGGGTTACCGTGTAACCCCGCGTTATATCACGGGAGCAGGACCAAGGATGTACCTGTACGTCCTTGGTCCTTAAGGGGTTAATAGAGGACCCCAAGGCTTGTAAGGCACAAAAAATGGCTAAGGCACAAAAAATGGCTAACAACTCCTTGTAGTTAGAGGAAGTGTGCCTAAAAGACATGTCCCTGGAGCCCTGAAGGTCTCTATCCCCCACATGGGCTCCCCACCCCCGGGACTAGCATCCGTAGTAACTACCAAGGGTGAATGAACCTTCCAATCTAACCCCCTCTCTAGGTTAGAATCTACCAACCACCACCCTAGAGAAGCAATCACTGACTGGGGTAGAAGGATAACTTTCTCCAAACCCCCCTGGGACCCATCCCATTTGTCCAAAACCTCTAACTGAAGGGACCTGGAACGGAACTGAGCCCAGGGTACCGCAGCGATGGCCAAAGTAAACAGCCCTAACAAGGACATCCCTTTCCTAATAGTAATTCTAGGAGACTTACGAACCTCTGTGACTAAAGACTTAAGTCTAGCAATTTTCTTGGCAGACACCTTTTGTTGAATTGGGGAAGTAGACTACTTTTCCCAGTTCACCAACCAACCAATTTTATTGATAACCTTACAAGTGTAATCTAGGAAACACTGTACCTTTTCCTTTGTCTCAGCCACCAGAAGGAAGTCGTCTAGATAAGGGACAAACACCCCCATAGTGTGAACAGAGCGTATTCCCTGTTCCTACTGTTTTTAGAAGCTTTCCTAGGCACATTACAGTAATAAAAAGCCAAACTAACATTAGAAAAAAAGGGTAAACCGCTTTAAACAAATTTAACACTCACCCCTCAGCCAGTAAATACCGTAGATGGAAGTTTGGGAGAATCCATGCGACCCGGTTTGGAATGATGCCCATTAGAACTCATCTCCAGAGATGAACCCCCACCTTGAAGTCTGCAGTACAGCTTGAACGGCTATCCAGCATGAACACAGGAGGCAAAGTGAAGCAAAAGGATCTTCTTTTAAACCTCCCGCGCTGTAGTCACGTGACCCGGCGTCTGACGTCACCACCGGCCCGGACTTTCTCCTCCCATCGCACAGAAAGCCCGGTGACTGTGCCGGACCCGCAACCAGCAACACGGGGAACCGGCCAGAACACCAGAGACCGTGACCCTGCACCAGCCACCAAACCAGGTGCGAAAAATTTTGCGCAAACTATGTGAAAACTGCTGTGCGCCGCAGCTGAAAAGATAACGCACCTGCCGCGGCGCATGCTGGTAGCAGGGACGGAGGGGGAAGGTGTGAGATTTAAAAAAAAAAAAAAAAAACTCAGCTGGGGACATGCTAGAGAGCTCCAAACCAGGAGCTATTGGAGGCAATACTAACCCTTTAACTACAGGGAGGAGACTTCTAGGCCTCCTCACCGTCACCACATCCCCATCAGAGACATGGATTCTCCAGGCTTCCCATGTGGACAGGAAACCACTGAGGCTAGGTAGGGCTGTGCTTCCTTTTATGATCTAGTTTTCCTGTCCCTGGGGGAGGAGTCCATCTCTTTGGTGGTGCTGTCGTGACGGGGTGGAAAGTCTGCTTCCCAGTTGTTTACTCCTGGGATGCGAATCGCCGAGATGGCTGGAATTCCGAGTTCCGCCCAGAGGAGAATTTTGGATACTTCGGCCATCGCCGCAGAGTTGCGAGTGCCGCCCTAGCGATTGATGTATGCCACAACAGTGGAGTTGTCCGACTGGACTCGAACCGGGCGGCCCTGAAGAAGGATCTCCCAATGTAACAGGCAGAGATAGATTGCCCTCAGCTCCAATATGTTGATTGGGAGAAGGGCTTCTTGGAAGGAACAAAGGCCCTGGACCGTCTGGTCCCGGAAAACGCCCCCCCCCCCCCAAACCCTTCGTATCCGTCGAAATGACCTGCCAGTGGATGGGCAGGAAGGAGCGCCCCTGAAGAAGTAGGGGGGAGCGAAGCCACAACAGAAGGGACCGGCGAGAGGTCCGAGGAAGGACAATCCTGCGATCGAGAGACAAAGGAGACCAGTTGAAGGGGTCGGAAATGAAACAGAGCGAACGGAATGGCCTCCATGGCCGCCACCATCTGACCCAGGACTTCCATGCAAAAGCGAATGGAAACCGTGGTGGGTTTCTGGCTATCTGTCTAGAGGAAGGGACAGTTCTGGGTTTGGACATAGCAAAAGGAGAATGAGTCTCACCCAGCACCTGTGTCCCCTGCAAAAAACAGCAGCTGAGAGGAGAACTCCGTCCTGCAGCTGAGGAGTGAGGGAGCGTCCAATGAGAAAAAGGGGCCGGATTTGAGGTCAGAACACCTCTATTGGAGGAAGGACACGCTGCTGTACACGCATAGCGCCATATAGAAGAATTTCCTGGGGGGGGTGGAGGCAAGACTGCTGGCGAGGAGCCCGCAGCCATTATAATAAGAAAAAGAACCGCCTGCGCAGGGACTCAGTCCGGACGTTAAAGGCAGGAGCAGGCAGCAACCCGACACTTAAGGGAAGCTGACAGCCCCTGTGTCGGCAGTGCGCGGTCGGCGAAAGCAGAAGTAAATGTGCGGGCCGACTGCCGCTGATAATAGGTACCGGCGTCTGCATACAAGCAGCGCTGGTAAGAAGGGAAGAAAGGGAGAACAGTCCTACACCACTGATAAGGGAGAAATCCCCCCCAGTGCAGAATACAGAAGGGTTCACCAGATGTATTAACAAGGTCCCGGTGAAATAAAGAGGAGTCGGCACCAGAAAGGGGGTCTCCAGCAGTTGAAATCTTGAAAAAAAATCTTGAACCTTAGTCTGAAGAACTTACCTAATGAAGTCCTCAGTCATCTTTTAGTCACCTGCATCATGCCGGGCTGTAACAGCGAGACGAGCAGGGAAAAGTGGGGGACCCGGACCCATGAGGTACAACCCCAGGCGCTGACCCTTGGCGAGAGGGGGTTGAAAGTACATCCACGATGCCTGTGCCCCCTCAATCGCAAAAGGGGAAAACAGTTAACGCTGTGTTCCTGAGTCCCCACCTAAAAACAGGAAAAGAAAAGGGAAATAAAAATCTAAAACGTCCCTAATCTGGAAAATAAAAAATGTTTTACCAGGTCTGGGTAATCCCAGACCAGTGTCCATCTCCTGCAGACACTAAGCTAAAACGGATTATCTCAGGCTCTGTAGGCGGGTATATCCTGCTGGGAGGAGCCGACTTTTTGGTTTCCATAGTGTCAAGTCTCCTAGCAACAACAGCATATACCCAAGGTCTTTGTCCCCCAATGGAGCTGATTAAGACCACAGATCATGTACATTACAAGAAGCTGATAAAGTTGTGCATACACACTTGCTCTGTCTTAATCATGAGGAAAAGGAGGTACAAAAACTTTGCAGGTAAATAAAACCGTGTTAAAAGAAAAACATATTATATTAATCTTTTGTAAAGTTAGTGGAAAGTGTGTGTAGGATTTTTTTTTTTTAATACATACGCTGGTTTTAAAGTAGATGCTTCCGAGCCAGATCTTTTCCTTGGCTTCACTTGCACTTCTGTCTTTACTAAAGCTTCAACTGAACTTTTCACCAACTCACTTTCATCTTTGACACCCTTTAGGGGTAAGAAATAATGCACACAAATTAGCCACAGTTTAATTTGTAAGTAAAAGTGCAAAGCATAACAAAGTAATATCAACATTTAGCAATTTTTCTAATAATGCTAATTACACTTTTTTTGTTCTATTAAAATGATTTTAAGATTTTATTTTGGAAAGATTAAATATCCAGACAGTCTGGAAAATATAAAAACTTCCGGAGAGCCAGAGTTGTGGATCATCAGGGCAGGCAAACAGGGAACCCCGGCTCTATACTTAAAGGGTACTCGAGTGGGAAAAAACATTTTTAATCAACTGGTGCCAAAAAGTTAAACAGATTTGTAAATTACTTCTGTTTAAAAATCTTAATCCTTCCAGTATCAGCTGCAGTATGCTGCAGAAGAAGCTGTGTTGTTCTTTTCTGTCTGACCACAGTGCTCTCTGCTGACACCTCGGTCCATGTCAGGAACTGTCCAGAGCAGGAACAAATCCTCATAGCAAACCTCTCCTGCTCTGGACAATTCCTGACATGGACAGAGGTGTCAGCTACTATACAGCTTCCTCTGCAGCATCAGCAGCTGATCCTTCCAGTACTTTCGAGATTAAGAATTGTATGTACAAGTAATTTACAAACCTGTTTAAGCTTTCTGGCACCAGTTTATTAGAAGAATTTTTTTTTTCCAATGGAGTGCCCCTTTAAGGATACTACACTGTTCTTTATTAATTTACACCCCCAGCAACTGATGCTTTAGGCTGCATAGGAGATGCGCAACATTTTCTGCTTAATGTCTTTATGTCCAGCTCTTAGTGACATGATGAGAAAAGGGGGAATAATAAAAATCCCTTTTCTCACCCGTGTCTATGGGAGGATGCCATAACCATAGCATGTCCTAATGCAGCCCCCAAAGGTGGATAAAGGAAAACATTTTACCACAACAGTACACCTTAAATGGTTAAAAGGGTAGACAGAATGCCTGGACCTAGAGTATACAAAGAGTCCTCTTGGGGGTGTGGGAAAATCTGGAAACTCATAAGAGTTTGGCTGGGACTTAAGGATGTAATACTGATAGAAAAATGTGTCCCTATTACACTAGTGTGAAATATTTTTGTTTTGGGTCTCTTCTTCAAATAACTGACAGCAATGACAGTACGGACCAGTTAATCACTATAACTTTTTAGACTATTGCGTGTAAAGCTGTATGTATGCTCTATGTATGCTGTGTGTTTCAGCAGAGACCACTTTTAGGTGCAACCTGCACTATGGTCATTCATGGAAAACATCCTTAGTGGTTCAGAAGAGGAGGACTTTGAATATGCCATATTCCTGCAGCAAATACAAGGTGTCCTCCATACTGAGAATGGATTAGAGTAGAGAAAACGGTGAGGCCTAGATATTGAAGATGCCAGTAGGTGAAATTCTAAAGTCACCAGGTAGCTGAGAGGACTTGTAGGGAAAAGGTTATGGCTAATCAGGTTCATAAGCCTTCATTAGTGAACTCTCAATGAAAGCTGGGAAAGAAAAACCTAAAATAAAAATTCTAAGCTTTAAACTGATTAGTTCACTTTCTGCTGGTGGGTATAAGCTGTCCAGTAGCAGAGCTCAACACTGTCTGATTAAGGTCTGCCTCCAAGTGGCAGAATTCTATACTCCTGGTTACATTGTCCCTCAATGACAAGCAAGGAACTGTTGTGCCATCTGGTTTAGCTTTTCCAAAACCTAGGTAAAAACTAATAACTACACTACATGTGATCACTTTTTTAAAATAAGCCCAAAACAACGAAACAGATCAGCAGCTAGAGATTGTTATATTTGTATGTTCACAGAGGCAAAACCCTTGAGGCCTTTTGACATGGAAACCACACCAATTTTCAAATGGTATCTTTTTTTTTTTTTTTTTTTTTTATAAAATGGAAAAAAAAAACTGCAACCAACTACTTCAATAAGAGATGGGGGAACACAAAGTAGTGACATGTACTCTTAATACACTGCTCAAAAAAATTAAGTGAACACAAACAACACAATGTAACTCCAAGTCAATCACAGTTCTGTGAAATCACACTGTCCACTCAGGAAGCAACACTGACTGACAATCAATTTCACATGCTGTTGTGCAAATGGAACAGACAACAGGTGGGAATTATAAGCAATTAGCAAGACGCCCCCAATAAAGAAGTGGTTCTGCAGGTGGTGACCACAGACCACTTCTCAGTTACTATGCTTCCTGGCTGATGTTTTGGTCACTTTTGAATGCTGGCGGTGCTTTCACTCTAGTAGTAGCATGAGATGGAGTCTACAACCCACACAAGTGGCTTAAGTAGTGCAGTTCATCAAGGAGGGATCATCAATGTGAGCTGTGGCAAGAAAATTTGCTGTGTCTGTCAGTGTAGCGTGCAGAGCATGGAGACGCTACCAGGAAACTGGCCAGTACCTCAGGAGACGTAGAGGAGGCCGTAGGAGGGCAACAACCTATACATTTTTTTGCTCCAAGGGCAAAACAAAAACCCCCACAGAGTTGTGTAGTGAACCTAGCCAATAGATACCAATTGTACAAATGTTGCATGGTTTCTTACTTCTCCACAGAGCTGAAACCTCACTTTATGCTTCAAATGCGGTTCTGAAACTGGATGACATTCAAGGTCCCAAGACTGAGTATAATCACCTTTGTCTCTCGGGAAAAAAGTAACTGGCACCTTTATGGGGGAGGGAAAAACAGTTTAACTTTATTCGAAATGTAATGCCAAGGTATTTTTAAACTCAAGAAGTTTGGTAAGATTAAAATAAAATACTTTTAGTTTCTCATGAGCTGAAAGAAGACCAGACATGCGAGAGCATCTAAAAGCTGCATAAGTTGCACGATACACATCTCCACTTTGGTCAATGGCCTAAAGAAAAAAAATAGCGCAATACAATCATTAAACCATGTTACAGCTTATAAAACACAAAAAGCCTCACAAATTAAGTTTCTATCCACTAAAGTATAGGCTCATGCTGCAGTCTTTGATGCATGTTTTCTAGCCAAGAAAAACAGTAGCTATAAGAGACAAATAGGACAATAATTCAGGTCTGGTTCACACAACAGGCACTCAACTAAGAATCTTTACAAGGAAATTCCAAGCAGATTCTTATAGCAGCAGTCTTCTCCAGAATCTGTACGTAATGTCCATGGTAGGGGATAAGTTTTAGATTGCGGGATGTCAGAGCGCTGTTGCTCCCAAAATCTCCTGTTTGGAGCACCGGCTCTACTTCACAGCGGCGCGTCACGAGCCCCGCCGGAAGCGGCGGGCTGCCACGTCCCCTCTAGATAACTCTATGGGAGAGCCAAAGATTGCCAATAGGGGATACGTTTTCTTCCATGATACTTCTCCTTTAAGCGCTATCTTATTCTCTACAGTGCAGTCTCGGCAGAATCCAGACTCCACTACTAAACTTCTGGAACGGGAAAATAAGCAGCAGAATCCCACTAAAATCAGGCTTCCGCAAGTAGATTATATATATATATATATATATATATATATATATATATATATGCAGATTATATAATATATACATACATATATATCTCCATATATATCTATCTATTTCGTAAGATTTACTCTGATATTAGCTCTAGGATTGCCCCTTTGCCATAGCCAAAGGACACGTTCAATAAACCAGGTTCACACCAACTTCTGCATGCATTCTGACCCTCGGTCGTGTTTATTTACAGAGATTGCAGGATAGACAAAATAAAGCCTAGGCAGTCTGTCTGCCAACTGGTGAGCTAATCCCTGTTAGTTAAAACATGCGAACGGCAACCTCATAAGACACAGTCTACACTTGAACATAAAGTTTTATTCACACACAACCGACTGTGGTGTGTGCTTCCAAGATCACAGTCTTTCACTTGGTCACTGGTGTGTCTGTGTCCACCACAGCCTCTTGCTGTGTGCCTGTCTGGCAGAGGGACGCTTCCTTAAAGGGGTAGTCCAGTGGTGAAAAACGTATCCCCTATCCTAAGGATAGGGGATAAGTTTGAGATCGCGGGGGGTCCGACCGCTGGGGCCCCCTGCGATCTCTCTGTACTGGGCCCCGGCTCTCCGCCCAGATAGCGGATGTCGACCCCCGCACGAAGAGGCGGCCGACACGCCCCCTCAATACATCTCAATGGCAGAGCCGGAGATTTTCGAAGGCAGCGCTTCGGCTCTGCCATAGAGTTGTATTGAGGGGGCGTGTCGGCCGCCGCCTCGTGCGGAGGTCGACACGTCCCCTTCCCGCGGGCTGTCGGGGCTCCGTACAGGAGATCGCAGGGGGCCCCAGCGGTCAGACCCCCCGCGATCTCAAACTTATCCCATATCCTTAGGATAGGGTATAAGTTGCTCACCACTGAGTCACCACTGGACTACTCCTTTAAATCCTTTTCCTGTCTGCTGGCCTCAACAGTTTCAGGCACCAATGAAGAAATTCTGCTAGGTCAGCTAGGAATATATATTCATTACCTGCAATCCTGCCTGAATGTCCCATTCTAAAATTATATTATATTAATATATCTACCTATGTATCTATATATATATATATATATATATATATATATATATACACATACATACACATACACATATACACACACACACACACACACACACACACACAAACATATATATATATATATATATATATATTAAAACATAATTTTTAAGGCTAGGAACGTTATTTTGGTATTGCAAAAATATCCCACATTAATACAGCTTTTATGATAATTGGGGGAAAAAAAAACAACATGCCATATACACACATCAGAATCTCCCAATAGCAGACACTAATGGGGGACACAAAATAAAAAAAAATTAAAAAATTTAAAAAGAGGATTTTGCTAATAAAAGATGTCCCCTATTGGGAAAATAAGTCTCAAAAAAACTTTTTCAATTACGGAATACTGTACTCACTCCAGAGTGTAATTACCTGTAAAACATGATAAAAAGCACTATTACAGTAGAATCTCCCAGTTCCATTTACTCAGTACTATTTCATTTCCCCCCCTTGATTCCTACAATGCCTTTTCATTCCACCCCACTTGAACCCCCCCCCCCCCCGTGCCACTTTTCCGCTCGATTGCCCCTGTACCACTTCATTCCCCTTTATCACCCTGTGCCAAATCATCCACATTTATCACCTATACCCGTATTAATTTTCCCCTTCCCTCCTCCCCCTGTTCTTCTTCTTACCTGACCAGCAGGCTCAGGTGCAGGGGCTCTCAGTGGGTTTGACGTTCTCCTGCTGTCCCCTACAATGCACCAACTAAGAGGCTGTGAGCAGCGACGGCCGCCAGCAGTGACGAGTGACGCTCCTGACATCACCTGTCAGTGCCCGCAGCTGCTGCTCTCAGTAAGAGGACATCAAACCCACAGGAACTGTCCAGAGCAGGATAAAATCCTTTTATCAAACCTATTCTGCTCTAGACAGTTCCTCACACGGACAGAGGTGTCAGCAGAGAGTACTGTGGTCCGACAGAAAAGGAATTCAAAAAGAAAAGAACTTCCAGTGGAGCATACAGCAGCTGATAAGTACTAGAAGGATTAAGATTTTTTTAAAGTAGTAATTTACAAATATGTTTAACTTTCTGGCACCAGTTGATTTAGAAAAAAAAAAAAATTTCCTTAGGAGTACCCCTTTAAAGCCTTTGAGCCTGCTGGCCAGGTAAGTAGAACAAGAGGGTGAGGAAGGAAGGGGAAAAGTGATGCGGCACAAGAGGAAAGGGGGGGGGGGGAGATGATTTGGCACAAGGGGAATAAGGTGGCACAGGGGGATGAAGGGGAATAAGGTGGCACAGGGGGATAAAGGGGAATGAAATGGCACAGGGGGATAAAGGGGAATGAAATGGCACAGGGGGATAAAGGGGAATGAAATGGCACAGGGGGATAAAGGGGAATGTCAGAGGTGGGATAAAGGGGGAAAAGAAATGGGGGTGATGAATTTGCACAGAGGGTAGCAAAGGGGAAATTAAATGGCACAGGGGGTGGATCACATGTGTGCTAGCAGCCGGCTTGTATGCTTGGCTCCCCGCCACTGCGGGTTATACACACATCGTCAGGATTTATCCCAGATAGACGCCATAACTGTGAGTAACTATCTCTTTTGCTTTACAGGTACCCTACTCTTTACGGCAACTATATGTATACTGAGGACCATTGTTTCTATGTGTTTCCTTGCAGGTTGCGTCCGGGTCCTGTCATCTATATGCTGTATAGAGTACTAGTGCATGACATCCAGCATGCTCTTCTCAGGGGTCGCTACTGTATCAGCTACCCTTGATGTTAATTACTATATGTAATGACTGTATTTATGCCCGTCAGCCCCTGATGAGGTCACATGTAACAATGTGCTGAAACACGTTGGACAGAGCTAGTAATTCTATTCAATTATTCATTACCAGCATACAATTTAATTAGGCTTTTGCATCTGTGGGGCAATCTCTACATATGCAATTTTAACAGCCTTGTTTCTGTCTATCTTTAGTTACAGGGCTGACATTCTTGCCCTGTCACCTATTTATACATCACTTTGTTTAATCAGTGTGTTTTAATCTAAACATTAAAAGCTATATTTTATTAGCACCTCAATATTTTCTCCCCCCTACTATTTTCCTTATGCTCTTTGGGAGTTGTCTATATAAGGGAGTGGACACCAGTACCAGTCCACAAGATTATTAACAGGGGGTGGATCAGACAGAAATTATGTAGCACAGGGGGTAAAGGGGGAGGATGATTTGGCACACAGGGAATAAAGTAGCATAGGGGAATAAGAGAGAGAGAGGCAAATGTGGTCAGTGGTCGTACAGAAGCAGGAGACCACTGTTTAAACAGTGAACTTCTGCTTCTGTGATGGTGCAGTGGGGGACATGGCCCCCTGTGAGTCGGGCCCCTTACTGAAGTATTGGCTGTACAACCCTCTGACAGCCGCCCTGTGCACAAGGTAGGGCCGGCACATAGGCCTGGTTGACCCCTATTGGGAGTATTTGGTCCGCTATTGGGAGGTGTCCGCTAAAGGGAGATTTTACTGTTTATGTGTTTATATGAATTTTGACCAGCCTTCATTTATCCCTGGCTTTCCAGTCAAGGTTGCCATCAAAAATCGCCTTAAACATGTTGGCTCATATAACTTCTACTCCTGGAAAAGGAGGTTCAGAGAGAGCAAGTCCTGTGTACCCAGTTTAAATGGAAAGGCAGTTGAGCATGTACACTGATGCTCCATTCCACTCTATGTAACTGATTAAGTAAGAAGTGGACTCTAAGCAGATCTATCTCCTGCTAGGTTGTGTGAGTTTTTCAGCAATAGGGAGTAGACAAGAGCCCTGTGCAAGACTTATTTCCTAATACTGCTGCCGCTGGTTTTTCTGACTATTGCCACTGGCTCCCGCAAGTTGCGTGTTCTACTCCCACCTGCAATGTGCTTTTTTCTTTTTTTCCCCCCAATCCTGCCTGCAAACATTTTGTCACAGCTATTAGAGATAGCCTCCCCTATGGCATTTCATCACCCCCCTGTGGAATTTCAGAGGCTTGCGCAGGATTTTGTGGGACCAACTATACGTTCTGTGACCATCTGCTCAAGACTAAAAACCGCCCACTACTACAAGTTTTTTTTATTGGGTCCTGCACGTTCCCAATCGAATTGCAGTCCTCGTGACTGGACTGTTGAAGGTTTAAAATTTTTTTCCCAGAATTATCATAAAAGCTGTATTAATGTGGGATATTTTTGCATAGCATTCTATCATACAGTATCACAATAATGTTCCTAGCCTTAAAAGCAATGTTTTAATGTAATAAATATATATATATATATATATATATATATATATATATATATATATATACACACACACACACACACACACACACACACACACACACACACACACAGTGGGGCAAAAAAGCATTTAGTCTGCCACCAATTGTTCAAGTTCTCCCACTTAAAAAGATGAGAGAGGCCTGTAATTTTCATCATAGGTATAACTCCTTTGAGAGACATAATGAGGGGAAAAAAATCCATAAAATCACATTGTCTGATTTTAAAAACATTTTTTGCAAATTATGGTGGAAAATAAGTATTTGGTCAATAACAAAAAATGTTCTCCATACTTTGTTATATACCCTTTGTTGGCAATGACAGAGGGCAAACATTTTCTGTAAGTCTTCACAAGGTTTTCACACACTGTTGCTGGTATTTCAGCCCATTCCTCCATGCAGATCTCCTCTAGAGCAGTGATGTTTTGGGGCTGTCGATGGGTAACACAGTCTTTCAACTCCCTCCAAAGGTTTTCTATGGAGTTGAATGCTGGAGACTGGCTAGGCCACTCAAAGACCTTGAAATGCTTCTTAAGAATCCACTCCTTCGTTGCCCGGGTGGTGTGTTTGGGATCATTGTCATGGTGAAAGACCCAACCACGTGTCATCTTCAATGCCCTTGCTGATGGAAGGAGATATTCACTCAAAATCTCACAATACATGGCCCCATTCATTCTTTCCTTTACACAGATCAGTTGTCCTGGTCCCTTTGCTGAAAAATAGTCCCAAAGCATGATGTTTCCACCCCCATGCTTCACAGTAGGTATGGTGTTCTTTGGATGCAACTTATCATTCTTTCTCCTCCAAACACAACAAGTTGAGTTTTTACCCAAAAGTTTTTACTTTGGTTTTTTATCTGACCATATGACATTCTCCCAATCCTCTTCTGGATCATCCAAATGCTCTCTAGAAAACTTCAGACAGGCCCGTACATGTAGTGACAAGCAGGGGGACACGTCTGGCACTGCATGATTTGAGTCCCTGGTGGCGTAGTGTGTTATGGATGGTAGCCTGTTACTTTGGTCCCAGCTCCCTGCAGGTCATTCACTAGGTCCTCCCGTGTGGTTCTGAGATTTTTGCTCACCGTTCTTGTGATCATTTTGACACCACGGGATGAGTTCTTGCGTGGAGCCCCAGAATGAGGGAGATTATCAGTGGTCTTGTATGTCTTCCATTTTCTAATAATTGCTCCCACAGTTGATTTCTTCACACCAAGCTGTTTGTCTATTGCAGATTCAGTCTTCCCAGCCTGGTGCAGGTCTACAATTTTGTTTCTTCGACAGCTCTTTGGTCTTGGCCATAGTGGAGTTTGGAGTGTGACTGAGGTTGTGGACAGGTGTCTTTTATACTGATAAGTTCAAACAGGTGCCATTAAAGGAGTACTCTGGTGCAGAGTATTCCTGCTCCGTCCTGTCCGGGCTGCAAAAAAAATGAAAGTAAACCATCTCTCACCTTCCTGGGTTCCCGCAGAGCGCCACTACAGCTGATCGGTCCTCCGGTCCATCTCCTTCATACTTCCGTGTGAAAGAAGCGTCACATGGCGCTCAGCCTATCGCCAGCCGCCGCAATGTTCAGCCTCGGCCCATAATAGGCTGAGCGCCATGTGACGCTTTGTTCACACGGAAGTATGAAGAAGATGGACCGGAGGACCGATCAGCTGTAGCGGCGCTCCGCGGGAACCCAGGAAGGTGAGAGATGGTTTACTTTCATTTTTTTTGCAGCCCGGGCAGGACAGAGCAGGAATACTCTGCACCAGAGTACTTCTTTAATACAGGTAATGAGTGGAGGACAGGAGACTCTTAAAGAAGTTACAGGGCCTGTGAGAGCCAGAAATCTTACTTGTTTGTAGGTGACTAAATACTTATTTTGCTCCATAATTTGCAAATAAATTCTTTTAAAAATCTGACAATGTGATTTTATGGATTTTTTTTTCTCATTATGTCTCTCATAGTTGATAGTTGAGGTATACCTATAATGAAAATTACAGGCCTCTCATCTTTTTAAGTGAGAGAACTTGCACAATTGGTGACTAACTAAATACTTTTTTGCCCCACTGTACATACACACACACACACACACACACACTTTATCATACACACCATACCTTAACATAAGGGGGTGCGAAAGATGAGAGAAGCCATTTCATATCTGTATCACTTGAATTTTCAATATCCAATAGCGTCTCTAATATGTAGTAAAAAAATAAATAAATAAAGGAGGAGGTGACATTAAAAGGAAAAACTGAAAAACAGGACATTGAATATTTTCTTCAGTTACCCAAGCCACCAGTACTGCACACATTGTGGGCAGAGTTCACAGATCAAAATATATGGATAATAAACACAATTGTGAGATGTACACTTCATATGGAAATGTATTAATAAGGCAAAATATCAAAGGCTATGTTGAATTCTATTTTCACTGGGTGTATGTGCTGAGCATTTTCAGAATAAATACAGAAAATAAAAAAAAGGTTACCTGAACTTCCACCTGCAGCAGTTCTTGGAAACACTACAGTCCGATTCTTTATTTCAACTTTAGACAAGTAAGCTTTAGAGAGAGGTTTTGCTACATGAATTGGTGCTTCCAGACGGGGAGAAAGGACAGATGACGACTTTGGTACGCCTTCATTTACAGACACAACTGAGGAAACCTCACTAGTTATCTGAACTTTAACAATCTGTTGCAAAATAAATTAAAGAACTACTGCACTGATGATACACAAAAGGATAAAAAACATTAAATATTTCTTATAAGGGAGTGTCCGAGATTTACTTTAACAGTCCAAGTATGTGACAGATATTTTTAAACAGCCTGAGTAATTTGGATAAATCTGGTGGAGGTTTAGATTGTCTAGTCCAAGCTTACACTGTCTAACCAAATTTTGGACCAACTATCAGCTGGCTTAAACAGCATCCCCTGTGTCACAGTTCTGGTGCATAGTGTTGCATCTTAAGCTATACCCACTTGCAGAGGCCATAAACCCTTTTGCTGAACCACATACCTTTTAATGGACAGTGGGAAAAAAAAAAATGTTCTATGACTTGTACTACATTACAGTGGTGTGGAAATTTTATAAAAAACTACTTGTCCACGGGACTAAAATGGAGCAAAATCTACTTGTCCCTCATGACGATCCACTTGTCCCGGACAATTTTCGCTTTTACGCTATGATTTTTTCCTCCTCGCCCTATAATAGCCATAACTACCTACTATAATTAGAGATGAGCGAATTTACAGCAAATTCGATTCGTCACGAACTTCTCGGCTCGGCAGTTGATGACTTTTCCTGCATAAATTAGTTCAGCTTTCAGGTGCTCCGGTGGGCTGGAAAAGGTGGATACAGTCCTAGGAGACTCTTTCCTAGGAATGTATCCACCTCTTCCAGCCAACCGGAGCACCTGAAGGCTGAACTAATTTACGCAGGATAAGTCATCAACTGCAGAGCCGAGAAGTTAGTGACGAATCGAATTTACTGTAAGTTTGCTCATCTCTAACTATAAGGATACCTGTTAATTTTTCAATAACATACTCTGAACCAAAAAAATATATATATATTAAGGGAAGTGAAATTGAAATAGTAAAAGATAATTTTGCAGATTTGGTGGTTTTCTTTTCTGCGCCATTTACCTTGTGGTAGAGATAACATGTTAGTTTTATACTTTAGGCGCCTGATTACAGCAATACCAGATTTGTATAGTTTACGTCATGTTTTACTAATTCTGGACTTTTTCTAATTTTTTTTATTTGCCATTTTTTAACCCCTGTAGCTTTATTTTTTTTCCACATACCAGGCTGTATGAGGGCTCATTTTTTGCGCCATAATCTGTTTTTTGTATCAGCACCATTTTGGTATTGATCTGACTTTTTAATCGCTTTTTAACTTTTTTTTCTGGGATATTATAAAAATTGCAAATCTGTGGTTTGGTATTTTTTCTTTATTTACCGTACGGGATACATAATGTTATATTTTAATAGGTGGTACAATTCCGCACAAAGCGATACCAAATATGTTTATTTTTATTATGTTTACATGTTTTTATATAGGAAAAGGGGGTGATTTGAACTTTTAACATGGAAGTGATTAATGCAGCGGTCTTCAAACTGTGGCCCTCCAGATGTTGCAAAACTACAACTCCCAGCATGCCCAGACAGCCAGCTTTGACAGCGGCGATCTAAAGGGTTAATAGCCAGCTGCAGCGATCGCTGCATGCTGGCTATTAGTGGCGGCCCCCGGCTACTGAGAACAGCCGGGGGCTGCAGAGTGTGGAGCGGGCAGGAGTCCGGAGCCCGCTCCATACATACTGCTGAGCGCCGCATGCATCTTCCCGAGCAGACGCGCCTCCTCCCCTCAGCTCTCCGAAACTACAGCTGGGGGGGGGGAGTGAAGGCAGAGGACGCAGGTCTGCACGGGGAGCAAGAAGCCACGCCCCCTCATCTCCCCCCGCACATCTGCAGAGCAGGGGAGAGAAGACAAATACACAGCTTCTCATCTCCCCTGCTCTGCTTCAGAGGACACAGGTTTTTATAGCCGGGGGCTGCAGAGTATGGAGCGGGCAGGAGTCGGGAGCCCGCTCCATACAGACTGCAGAGTTCCGGGCGACTTGTCAGGTCCGGCCCTGCCTAAGGGCCGGACAAATTCACCTGCCCGGCGCCGGAAACTGCTTATCCCGGGCGTCGGGCGATAGGAATTCCACATCCCTGCATTAATTTAAATAATGTTTTTCAGAATTCTGGCACATTTGCAATAGTAAATCTGCCTATGAGTGTCCGGACAGACTCCCTTTGAATGCAAAAACTCAACAGAGAAGCCACAAATACAATTTATATAGCAACACAGTGTGGCGGCTTCCATAAGGCTTAGGCTGCTTTCACACTGTAATTACTCCATTACAAACGGACGTTAATGGCTTTTTTTTTCTTCAACTTTGCGAACCATTAACGTCCGTTATTGTAATGGAGTATAACGGGAGTTATAACAGGCAAAGAGGATCCCATTCCGTTATAACTCCTGTTATTGTGACCGAAGATAGCGGGAGAAAGACTGTGCAAGTACTAATTTTTCTCCCGCTATCTTCATAACAGCCGTTACACTACCAGCACTAAACGGTAGTGTGAAAGGAGCCTTACAAATATTCCACCACAATAAGGAGAAATATTTAAAGAACCATCAATCTCCACATTATAAGAAAAGTACCTTTTGACCAATGTCACAATGGACGTAGATCTGGCCATTCCATGGAAGCATGGTCTGCTTTGTGGATACCAAAGGATTTGGACTCACTAGGATAATTGCATGGTCCCTAGAGAGGGGGGGGGGAGTTAAACATGTATTAACATTACTTGTTGAGTCTCGAAGAAATGTTGTCATTTAAAAAAAATTTTTTTTTTTTTTTTTTACTTTTAAGAGTGTGACTTACTGAGGCTCCACATGTCCATGCTGCGGCGTAATGGTAAGACAATGCGCAGGCCAAGACAGATCAAACTGTAACGATTTTGGAGAATTGTTCTCAATTCGGATATGTCCTGTTCCTGCCAGGCCACCTGAAAAAAATAGCAGTCTTGGGTTACTTAAAAATAAAAACATTACTACAAGGGCTGTTGCAGCCATAGGTAGTACTTGTGATTTATTGCTAATTTTCAAGAGACTCCTGAACTGAGAGCTTAAAAACTATTGGAAGCTCAGGTGCCATCCAAGTGCTACCCACAGCCCATATAAGACTACTTGTATGCGTAAGGGATAGAAGATATCCAATCAGCCATAACATTAAATCCATAGACAGGTGGAGTGATAACTTTATATTATATTTAGACAATTTGTGGAATGTATAAGGCAGGAAGTGAGCAGTTCCTTTCATAAAAAACAAACCTTTGCTTTTTTGATCGCACGAGGTATCACTCCAAAAACCCTGTGAGTGAAAATTAGCCAGGAAAACAGGTGGCACTGTGTCTTGTTCCCGCCGGCTGAGAGATCCATATATTTGTCTGCACAGACTATGCGCCCAATCAGCTTTGGTTATCTGGAGGAGGGGTAGCGGATTCCTCGTGCCAAGTAAGTGGAGGGGACTATCTGCCCAACAAGGGGGAATGATTTGAGGGGACTACCTGCTTATTTGGGGGGCTAATCTGAGAGGGACTAACTGCCTACCTGGGGAGGATAACTGCCTACAGTGAGGGGAGGGGGCTAATCTGAGTTGACTACCTACCTGCCTGGCTACCTTACTACCTGGTTAGCTACCTACCTACTTGCCCTTTTTCTGTGTTGGACACCAAAGGGGGCATTATTACAGTTTGGGGACAAATAGATGGGAAAATTAGGTAGAGTACGGGAGGACACTGGAAAAAATGCGGACCGAGGCCCACATTTACTAAACTGGCTAATTATTAGACAGTGCATTAGACAGTGCATGCGCAGCGAAACGCGTTGCATCTAATAAACCCAACTTGATTTTATGCTGCACTCCTCCTGGTTCCTCTATCCAGCGCCGACATCTCCTACTACACGGTCAAATTGCTTATCTACTGCCTCTTAGGAGGGCTGCGGATGACGACACAAGCATTTACAGGCGCTTCCCATTGTTGTGTGTGTGCACACAACCAACTCTGGTAAGCGGCGTGGGATAGATCGTTTCCCTTCCCTATGGGCCTGACCTGCTGATCCCGCACATGGAGCGCCTTCTGCTTTCCTTATAGATTATCTACATTTGAAATTTGTCCCAGTGTATCATGATGATTGATAAATCTGGCACAACTTAAAGGGGTACTCCCATGGAAAAATATAATAAATTACTTCTATTAAAAAATCTTAATCCTTCCATCTAGGGGCTGTATACTACAGAGGAAATGCTTTACATTTTAGATTTCTCTGATGTCATGACCACAGTGCTCTCTGCTGACCTCTGCTGTCCATTTTAGGAACTGTCCAGAGCAGGAGAAAATCCCCATAGCAAACATATGCTGCTCTGGGCAGTTCCTAAAATGGACAGCAGATGTCAGCAGAGAGCACTGTGGTCATGACATCAGAGAAATCTAAAAAGTAAAGCATTTCCTCTGTAGTATATAGCCCCTAAAAAGTACTGGAAGGATTAAGAATTTTTTTTATAGAAGTTATTTACAAATCTGTTTAACTTTCTGGCACCAGTTGAAAAAAATAAAAAAAATAAAAATAAAGTTTTCCATGGGAGTACCCCTTTAAGATCCTAGTTCAAACTTAGACCAACTACCAATTGCTAGAATTTGTGCCAGATTTTGGTGCACATAAAACAACACCCCTTTTATAGACCTGTGGGGGTATTTATAGAAATAATAAAGTGTTGAAAATGCATAGTGAAATGTTGCAGAACGCATCCCAAACCCCAACCACCCTCCTCCAAATTCTAGTGCATTTAAAATAGTAAATCTGGGCCTATATACAGAGAAGCAACACATACCAACATTAGGAGCTCTTAACACTAGGACATCTGGCTTCACAGTCCATGGATGCTGTTCAGGAATATTATTTTGTGACAAAACATTGGTATTTGGCAAAAGAGGTCCTTGTGGGCCTTTGACAGGTAAGTCATCAAGTGACATATAGCTAAGGTGTCTTTCTGTATTTCCTTGAGGGCTAGATTTATGGGTGGAAAAAAAAAATTAAAATATGAAAAACACAAGACTTCATGTATACCTTTTCTCAGGTTATTTTCAGTATAACAACAGCATAGTTAAAACTTATAAGAGGTGCACTATATATACACAGTGAAATGTATAATATCAAATTCTTAATGAGTGTAGACATTCTAAAAAAAAAAAAAAAAAATAAATCACATTTGCTCAGTCTGTTTGTTAACCCCTTAAGGACTGAGCATTTTTCTATTTTTGCACTTTCGTTTTTTCCTCCTTATATTTTAAAAATCCTAACCCTTTCAATTTCGCACCTACAGACCCATATGATGGCTTGTTTTTTTGTGCCACCAACTCTATTTTGTAATGACAGTCATTTTACCCAAAAATCTACAGTGAACCCCAAAGAAATATTTGTGTGCCAAAAAAAAAAAAAAAACGCCATTTTGTTCATTTTGGGGGCTTCCGTTTCTACACAGTGCATTTTTCGATAAAAATGACACCTTAATTTTATTCTGTAGGTCCATACGATTAAAATGATACCCTACATATATAGGCTTGATTTTGTTTTACTTCTGGAAAAAAACATAACTACATGCAGGAAAAATGTTTAAAAATGTCCTATTCTGACCTCTATAACTTATTTATTTTTCCGCATACAGGGTGGTATGACAGCTAATTTTTTTGCGCCATGATCTGAAGTTTTTATCTGTACCATTTGGGTTTTGATCGGACTTTTTGATTAATTTTTCTATGGTATAAAACGTGACCAAAAATATGCTATTTCGGACTTTGGAATTTTTTTTTTTTTTTACATGTATGCCATTGACCGTGCAGTTTAATTTACAACATATTTTTATAGTTTGGACATTTACGCACATGGCGATACCATATGTTTATATTTATTTTTATTTACCTAGTTTTTTTTTTTTAAATGGGAAAAGGGGCGATTCAAACTTTTATTAAGGAAGGGGTTAAATCACATGTAACTATTTTTTTTACACTTTTTTTTGCAATGTTATAGCGCCCCCCCCCCCCCCCCAGGGGACTATAACATGCAATACATTGATTGCAGACACTGATCAATGCTATGCCATAGCATAGCATTGATCAGTGTTATTGGCGCACGGAGCAGTGAATTGGAGATCGGACAACGAGGAGACAGGTAGGGACACTCCTCGTGTCCTAACATCTGATCGGGACAGTGCGGTGTCACCACAGATCAGCCCGACTGAGCTGCCGGGAATGTTTTTTTTAACTTTAGATATGGTGATCACTGCGTCTAAAGAGTTAATACCGGACATCTGCCTGAACGGCGATGTCCGGCATTAGCCACGGGTCCTTGCTGCTGATAGTCAGGACCGTGCAGGTATGATGCGAGCTCAGCTCCTGAACTCGCTTCATAACCCTGCCATGCCACAGCGCAGTTTATAAACAGCATTCTGGGGAAAGAGGTTAAAATGTACCTGTCGTCAACAAAAACTTTTTATATTTTAATGTAGATAATACCATTATATGTATATTTGTAATATACACTGGTTAAAAAATATGTATATTTTTGTCCCTGCAGCTATTGCCTGTGTGTCTCTATGAGGAGTCCAAATACAGGAAGTGAGGGTGGACAAGCAGGGCTCTGTACACTGAGGCTCTGTGACATGCCCCCGGCTCACACATCAGGATGATTGACAAGCCAGCATCCTGCACAGAGCCCTGTTTGTCCTGCCCTCACTTCCTGTATTTGGACTCCTCAGAGACACACAAGCAATAGCTGCAGGAACAGCATTTTTTTACCCAAAAATATACAAATTTTTTGACCAATGTATATTACAAATATACATATAATGGTATTATCTACATTATATAAAAAAGTTTTTGTTGACAACAGGTACAATTTAAATATAGCTTTTCTTTACACTGTGTTTAGATTACCTATTAGTCGGCTAACTTTAAAGGGGCACTCCACCCCTAGACATCAAAAGGATAGGGGATAAGATTTCTGATCACGGGGGTCCCGCCACTGGGGACCACCGCGATCTTGGCTGCGGTACCCCAAATATCTGATGCACGGAGCGAATACATTGCATTCAGAAAATCTTTTTCACATGTTATGTATGGCCTTATGAAACCCAGAGCTGTTTGCTGACATCATGAGCACAGTGCTCTCTGCTGACATCTCTGTCCATTTTAGGAAGTGTCCAGAGTAAAAGGAAATCCCCATAGCAAACATATGCTGTTCTGGACAGTACCTAAAATGGACAGAGATGTCAGCAGAGAGCACTGTGCTCATGATGTCAGCAAACAGCTCTGGGTTTCAAACGGAAAAGAATTTCCACTGTAGTATTCAGCAGCTAATAAGTACAGGAAGGATTAAGATTTTTTAATAGAAGTAATTTACAAATCTGTTTAACTTTCTGGCACCATTTGGTTTAAAAAAAAAAAGTTTTCCACCGGAGTACCGCTTTAAAGTGTCCAGTCTTCTTAGGGATGATACCACAAGGTTTGCACACCTGGATTTGGAAATATTGTGCCATTACACTCTGCAGATCCTCTCTGGCTCTCTCAGGTTGGATGGAGACCATCAGTGAGCAGTCATTTTTCATTATGGAGGCCACTGTACTGTTGGGACCTTTAGTGCAGCAAAAATTTAGGATACCCTTTTCCAGATCTGTGCTTCCAGCCACTTCTTTCTGAGCTCTAAAGGCAGTGCTTAACTCCTCACAGCCTACTTTTTGTTATGCATTGTTAGCTGTGAGACCTCATAAAGACTTAGGGGGAGATTTATCAAAACCTGTGGAGAGGAAAAGTTGACCAGTTGCCCATAGCAACCAATCAGATAGCTTCTTTCATTTTACAGAGGCCTTGTTAAAAATGAAAGAAGCGAGCAGATTGGTTGCTATGGGCAACTGGGCAACTTTTCCTCTGGACAGGTTTTGATAAATCTCCCCCTTAGTCTTTCCAAATCATGTCCAATCAACAGAATTTACTACAAGTGACTCCAGTCAAGGTGTGAAAACTTCTAAGGCTGCTTTCCTACTACAAAGTTCTTCCGTTTTAAAGAGAAATTATAATGTTCCATTAGGAAAACCCTTAAAAACTGCTGTTAAACGGCCTTTACAAAATCCCTTTAACCCCTTATGGACGCAGGACGTAAATGTGCGTCCTGGTGCGGTGGTAGTTAACGCACCAGGACGTACATTTACGTCCTGTACATAACCGCGGGCATCGGAGCGATGCCAGTGTCATGCACAGCTGATCCCAGCTGCTGATCGCAGCCAGGGACCCGCCGGCAATCTCGCGGGCGTCCGCCATTAACCCCTCAGATGCCGGGATCAATACAGATCCCGGCATCTGCGGCAGTACGCGATTTCAATGAATGCGGGGATCCGATCATTCAGAACACCGCACGGAGGTCCCCTCACCTGCCTCTGTACGGCTCCCGGAGTCTTCTGCTCTGGTCTGAGATCGAGCAGAAGATAACCGATAACACTGATCTGTTCTATGTCCTATACATAGAACAGATCACTATTAGCAATCATGGTATTGCTATGAATAGTCCCCTATGGGGACTATTCAAGTGTAAAAAAAAAATATGTTAATTTTTTAAATTAAAAGTTAAAAAAAGTAAAAAATCCCCTCCCCCAATAAAAAAGTAAAAAGTCAGTTTTTTCCTATTTTACCCCCAAAAAGCGTAAAAAATAAATTTAATAGACATATTTGGTATCGCCGTGTGCGTAAATGTCCGAACTATTAAAATAAAATGTTAATGATCCCGTAATGTGAACGGCATGAACGTAAAAAAAAAAAAAAAGTCCAAAATTGCTACTTTTTAAATACATTTTATTAAAAAAAATATATATAAAAAATGTATTAAAAGTTTTTTATATGCAAATGTGGTATCAAAAAAAGTACAGATCATGGCGCAAAAAAATGAGCCCTCATACTGCCGCTTATACTGAAAAATGAAAAAGTTATAGGTCATCAAAATAGAGAGAGATTCTAAACGTACTAATTTGGTTAAAAAGTTTGTGATTTTTTTTAAGCACAACAATATAAAAGTACGTAATAATGGGTATCATTTTCATCGAATTGACCCTCAGAATAAAGAACACACGTCATTTTTACCGTAAATTGTACGGCGTGAAAACAAAACCTTCCAAAACTAGCAAAATTGCGTTTTTCTTTTAAATTTCCCCACAAAAATTGTGTTTTTTGGTTGCACCATACATTTTATGATATAATGAGTGATGTCATTACAAAGGACAACTGGTCATGCAAAAAACAAGCCCTCATACTAGTCTGGCGATGAAAATATAAAAGAGTTATGATTTTTAGAAGGCGAGGAGGAAAAAAAGGCCAAAATGGGCTGAGTCTTTAAGGGGTTAAAGTCTAAGGATTTTTACATTATCAGTTTTAACCCATCATAGTCAGTTATTAATAACTGACTATTTTGTGACGGGAGAAAAAAATAGTGCATCTCTCCTGTCACAAATGGCTATTATGGGTTAAAACTGATAATGTAAAAATCCCATAGACTTTAAAGGGATTTTGTAACGGCCGTGTGGGATTTTGTAATGGCCGTTTTTAAGGGTTTTCATAACGGAACATTATAACAGCTCTTTAAGATGGAAGAACTTTATAGTGTGAAAGCAGCCTTAAAGATGAACTAGAGAAATAGGAGGCCCAAGAGCTAAATTTCAAGTATTATAACAAAGGGTCAATGCAAAATTTTAGTTTTTCCTCTTAAAAAATCTGCAAAAATGTCTAAAATGTTGTTTTCAGATTCTCATTGTGGGCTATTGTGAGATTTATTATTATTATCATCATCACAGAACATTGCTTTAACATAAAATGTAAAAAAGAGAAAGGGCCTGAAGACTTTCCAAATGAACTGTAACTAGTAATTAGAATGGGGATAAATATACAGGGCAGTTGTCAATGCTAGGGTTTATGTTGTCTCCATAAAAACTGACAGAAGTAGCCTGTAAAACAAATTCAGAGAGTACAATTGTGGTTCCTTTTGAAGTCAAAAGTAACATTATTTATTACCTGGCTAAGTTAACATTTAGACACAGCGGCAAAGATGAACGATTATTCACTTCTGAAGCACTTCCAAATACAGAAAGTGTAACTTTCTGCATATTCCCATAGAATAGCTGAACATCATTTGGTCTCTGTGGCAAATCATACACTGAAATAAAACAGATTCTGTTTTTTTACATTCTGTAGCTAAGCAGTAACTAATATTGTAATCTGATCATTTAGCATTTCTCTTATTCCCAAAAAATTCAATGCAATATTTAAATACCAAAATAAAAAAAAAGGGACTGTTGCACTACATATACTAGCAATATAAAACATTGAAATGCAGTGAACAAATTTCTGCTCACCACAGTTTTCCCCAGGTAGCAGCATGGTTTGTCATGTTGGGATAAGATCGTCCAAAGCCATGATGGTTAAATAATGATGGCCTGTCCTGGCACCATTTAATCAACATAGGAGCTTATCCAGAAAAAGTACAGAAAATGACTAAGAAACTCCACCACTCTTTCTCTGCCCAGGTTTAGATAAATCTCCCCATGGTCTATAGTACTGCACACAATTCTCCAAGTGAGGTCTCCCCAGTGCTCCGTACAACAACATGAGCACTTCTCTTATCCTATTGAGACCCTCTATTAACTCTCCCTACAGAGCAAAGCATTCTGTTAGAATTTCCTGCTGCTCTATGACATTGTCTGCTTCCTATTAGTCTTTTGAAATAATAAACCATAAATTCCTCTCCTCAGATACTGCAGTTGGGGCTGTATTATCAAGCTGGTTACAAATCTTTGTCATTAGCAAAAAGACACCTTACAATAGAGACCTTCTGCAATATCACTAAAACATAATAAACAAAATGGTTCCAAGCACTGATCCCTGAGCTACCCCACTAGTAACAAGACCTCACTTTGAATATCCTCCCCTGACTACAACTCTGTTGTCTGTCCCTTAGCCACTGCTAAATCTATTCAACAATATTTGGATCCAGACTCAAAGATTTCACTGTGTGGGACAGTGTCAAAAGCCTTACTAAAATCTAGATATGCAAGGTCTACTGCACCTCTGACATATGTTTTACAGTAACCCAATTAAAAATAAATCTGTAAGATTAATTTAACATCTCCCTGAAGTAAACTCTCACCTGTAAGTCTGTGTAATTTTCGATGTTTTAACAATGCTATCCTTTAGTATGATTTTTCTTTGTTTCCCCACTATTGGTATAAGATGGAATCGACCACCTTCAGTAGGAAGGAGAGGACCAGATGAAGAAAAGCTAGGGGAATTGCCAACTCACACACTAAGTGAATGGGACTACCACAGAAACAATGACTAGCTAGGTCAGATGAACAACTAGAATAGGGCATGGGGGCTCAATGAGCAAGCTCTGTAGAGACTGTCCACATCAAGGAGAGGTTAACAAGGCAAACCCTCATGAACCAAACACTGGTGTGGGGAAAAAAAATAGATGGCATAATACAGCTAGGATCAGGAATAAACAGGACCTGAAAGTTTTCTGTGTATTCGGCTGGTGGAGAAGCCTTCATCCAGAACAACCTCAACTAAGTCAAGGGTGTCAAGGGAGCAACAACTGAAAAGACTCCCCTTGTGGGGTGAATGTTACGCCACAAGGGAAAAAGTGGATGAGGATTACAGCAGGCCAAAATTCCCTTGTGAAATGCTGAATGTAATGGGAAGTATTCCCAAAAGAGGATCCCCAGGGAGATGCGGGCTCTGGTATGTCCTTCATACAAGGATATACTGGCGAATGTCTCAAATTTAACATCAGTGTTGAGGGATAGCCAATGTCATTGTATACATCTACCACAGTAGTGCACCCATAATCCTGTATTGTATTATTCTAATTGTTACACATCCACACCGTCTATCTGGTGTAGGATCCTATAGTGGCACTTTTAGTCCGCTGCAGGCATCCTCCATTGTATGCATTTTTATGCTGTGGATCGCCCCTAGCAAAGGACTATAAGGGCAGGATCTGCTCCCCCAGTATAAATGCACAACCGTATTTGGGGTTGAGCACCTCCAGCCATTCAAGACCGCGTTTTTTGTTGTTTGTTTAGATGCTGAAGGAATCAACCAGGATGGAGAGAGTCAAGCACACTCAAAATATGAGGGGAGGTTGCCAGGCCAAATGGACAAAAGCAAGAACGTTAGAAGAGCTGGCCACATTAGGATTTAGAGTAATGAAAAACCCCAGTGAAAAGAAAGGTCAATGACTAACAACTATAATGCTACTGAAATCTAATAGCCCCTGGCAAAAAAGTAACAAGTCAGCTAAACAATTGCCAATGAGAACTACAGTGGACTGTAGACAACACCCCTGAAGCCTTTCCCATTGAGAAATTGAGGAGGTAGTTCACACAATGAAGGTTGGGGGGAACAGACCAAGGAAGTAGGTGTCCAAAAGGACATTAAGTCCACATCTACTGGAGAAGGTTCAGGGGAAGCAAAGTTGGTCCCCTGTATACTTGTTTTATTCTTTAGGTCTTTTGGTGATATCAGGTATTCTGTGTGGCAGAAGTGGGCAGTGTGGCTAGAGCTGCTACTCCGCCATTGGAAGGATGAAAAGGATACTGTGTGTTGTGTAAAGGGCACACAACACAACGTTATATTAGCAGTAAGCAGCATGAGATGGGGGGGGGGGGTCGGGGGGTGTCTTGTGTTGCTCAACTTATAGGAAGAAATGCAGTCAACTGCAAAACGGGAGTAAACCCAGAAAAAGTAAGGAAGTATAAAATGCATTATTCATCCACATGCAGAGGCAAATAACTGCTCAAGCAGGGAGCTGGAACCAGCATCCACAATTACACCCCAAATGGAAAGGAATTTCGTATAGTGGAACAGGATAGGACTCAATTTTCTTGCCTACTTAAAACAAATTAGGGCTTAAAGTGCTGGAAGGTGCTTGGACAGAGATGAATCAGGGAGCCATGGATGAGAAACTGGGGAAGAATAGGGCCTTCCTGCATCTCTTGATGGCAAGCACATGCAGAGACTGCTGTCTGAGGAGTAGAACAGGATACTGTGCTGCAGTGAGTGTTTGCTGCTTTGCTGGCAAGGGTTCAAGCAGGATACTCAGTAGGAGATAGAAGAGACAGCCTCATTACCAATGGTAACAATAGAGAATGTGGGAATGCAGGACCAATGCAATAAAAACGGCCAGGAAAACCACCATGGATGTGGGCAGGATTGGGTATCCCACGGGAAAGAGACCCAAGTCAGGTGCGCACAGGTCGACCTAATCAATAACCCTGCACTCTAAGTGAGTGGGGTATTGGCCTTCCAATCTACAGCAGCAGCGGAGAGGATGTGTGAGCGGCGGCAAAATAAAATAAATAAAAATCAGGCCAGCATGCTGCCTGGTCTCCTGCTTCTGGGGGTAGATAAACTTCTATCCCCACAAGAGAAACAAAAGTAATATTAAAGGGGTATTCCAGGAATTTTTTTTATTTGACTATGCAACAGGGGCTATAAAGTTAGTGTAGTTCATAATATAGTGTCTGTACTATGTGTGACGGTTTTCTCACAATTCTGTGATTTTCACTCCAATATTTATTTTTATCAGCATACAAAATGATTGTTGCCTCAGATTTTTCCCAGCTTGCAATGCGGCCGAGACTTGACTCACTAGTCAGCTGATGACAGGGAGCCTGTCTGCTTTAATGGGTGGAGGGATTGCTTGGTGGGAGAGGGATCAATCTGAAACTAATGCAACAGCTGGATGCACCCTGATTGAAAACCACAGGTCTTTTGTTTCAATGGGTGGGGTGGCTGTTGTGTGGGAGGGAGGAAAATTGAATTGTGGGATTTGTAGTCAAAAAAAGAAAAGTCACACAGGAAATACAAGTTCACAAAGCGCTAGTCACAGTATTATGGTAATCTCACAACATGGCCATTTAGCCCCAAGACAAGTGCAGATCCTTCCTAAGCATGTCTATTATTTTCTGCCAGGTACGTACTAGAATCACCTTATGGTGGATAACTGGTTTAATGTAAAGTGCCTGGCAAGTTAAAGTTAAAAAAGTTAACCCATTTAAGTTAAAAAGGTAGCAGACCTGTAAAGCATGAGAGATCTGTGTCTCCTATAAAAATATGGCCTGTATGGGAGGACCTTTTGCCTAGTGTGGTCTCCTAGTGGCACCAGCCTATACCCACTGCTTTCTGTGTCCCCCAATAACACAAGCGACAAATCCCAGCAAGAAATACAGCTTCTTTGTTTAGAACCTGTTAAATAAGCTGCAGATTTAACTCACCTTCGGACACAAAATGCTCACCGCGAAACTCTTCATCAAATTGTATATTTTTTAACTTTGTATTCTCAGCAATGTTTTTTTGTGCAGATTCGGGTTTGTATTTCAGTGCCCTGTTATGAAAAACTGGAGTTAAAATATAGAAGATATCAATACAGCCTTACCTATTCAGCTACTGATACACTTCTTAAAGTGTTTCTGTCACACAGACACGTCAGAAGCTTTGTTTGGTTAGGGTCTGGGTGCTCAGAATCCCACTTTTGTTAGATAAAGCCAGGAGGAGAACCCAGCTGAGTGCTTCCCTCCCTGGTTCACTACAATCTCAGAGTCTTGGTGCAGGAGATGGTCTCTATAGACTTAAGGCTTATTCACACTACATATTTTCCGAGAAAAATTCCTCTCCGGAAAATATGGTGTAGCAAGTTTTCACTGGGATTCTGCTGCACAATTCACACTACGGAATTTCCAGACCCAAGACTCCCCCATAAGAATGAACATGTTCATCCTTTAAGCAGAATCTTCTTGGAAATGCATTGCCGTATACGGAGATGTTGCATTTCCAAGTGGTCTACACACTGGTTTGTTCTGCCAATGCCTCCTACAGATAGAATCTTCACCCGCAACATCTCCAGGGAGGATTCCTTTTTATGAGGCTTTTTATAGGCTTAGGCTATGTTCTCACGGCACAATTTCCATGCAGAATCCAGAGGAAAAATTCAGCTCAGAAATTCTGCTACATAAAAGTTAACATTGTGGTGAATGTGGTGAACATAGCCTAAGAGATATTAAAATAAACTGAACAGCAGTGATGATAATTACCTTACTGGTCGCTTTCTTTAGAAAAAAAAAAGTTGCTTCCTATTACAAGTAATAAAAATATGATGTCATTACATGCCAGTACCTTTAAATAGGCATTGTAAATACTTTGTTATATACATTTGCGAAAAGGGTAGGGCCTCTCTTTCATATAAAAAAAAACACCTGTATTTTAGGGGCATAATGGTTGGGCAAGCCCTGTAACAGTGTTTAAGTTGAGCCTTGGTAAGCGCTTGTTGTGCTGCTGTTTTTAATACAATACACAGCACATTAACACTTTACCTGCGAAACTGCTGTCTGGAAACTTCATCACCACAGAAAAAACAAACCGTGCATAACAGCGATGTGCTAGATTGAAGGCATTCCCCTAGTCCTGCACCATTGTAGGATATAGTAACAATCTATAATAAAAATTAACAAAAAGTAAATCTAGTATTAATAATAGACACATACATAATACATAGACAAGAATATCCATTTATCTGTCCATAAAAAATGTTCTAATATAGGATGTGATTAAAAATCTGAATTTTTTTTATGTTTACCGTGAAGGATCATCATAATCCTTAATAGTTCGGACAATTGTGCATGTGGCAATACCAAATATGTTTATTTTAATTTTTTGGTGAAAAATTAGAAAACAAGTGATTTTTTTTTATTTTATATCCTTTTTGAAATTTTTTTGTGTTTTACACTTTAACCCCTTAAGGACTCAGCCCATTTTGGCCTTAAGGACTCAGACAATTTAATTTTTACGTTTTCATTTTTTCCTCCTCGCCTTCTAAAAATCATAACTCTTTTATATTTTCATCCACAGACTAGTATGAGGGCTTGTTTTTTGCGCGACCAGTTGTCCTTTGTAATGACATAACTCATTATATCATAAAATGTATGGCGCAACCAAAAAACACTATTTTTGTGGGGAAATTAAAACGAAAAACGCAATTTTGCAAATTTTGGAAGGTTTCGTTTTCACGCCGTACAATTTATGGTAAAAATGACGTGTGTTCTTTATTCTGAGGGTCAATACGATTAAAATGATACCCATTATTATATACTTTTATATTATTGTTGCGCTTAAAAAAAATCAAACTTTTTAACCAAATTAGTACGTTTATAATCCCTTTATTTTGATGACCTATAACTTTTTTATTTTTCCGTATAAGCGGCGGTATGGGGGCTCGTTTTTTGCGCCATGATCTGTACTTTTTTTTGATAGCACATTTGCATATAAAAAACTTTTAATACATTTTTTATAATTTTTTTTCAATAAAATGTATTAAAAAAGTAGGAATTTGGGACTTTTTTTTTTTTCGTTCACGCCGTTAACCGTACGGGATCATTAACATTTTATTTTAATAGTTCGGACATTTACGCACGCGGCGATACCAAATATGTGTCTAAAAAAAATTTTTGACGCTTTTTGGGGGTAAAATAGGAAAAAACGGACGTTTTACTTTTTTATTGGGGGTGGGGATTTTTTAAATTTTTTTTACTTTTACATTTTTTTTTTTACACTTGAATAGTCCCCATAGGGGACTATTCATAGCAATACCATGATTGCTAATACTGATCTGTTCTATGTATAGGACATAGAACAGATCAGTGATTTCGGTCATCTTCTGCTCTGGTCTGCTCGATCACAGACCAGAGCAGGAGACGCCGGGAGACGCACGGAGGAAGGAGAGGGGACCTCCGTGCGGCGTTATGAATGATCGCATCCCCGCAGCAGCGCTGCGGGCGATCCGATCATTCATTCAAATCGCGCACTGCCGCAGATGCTGGGATCTGTATTGATCCCGGCACCTGAGGGGTTAATGGTGGACGCCCGCGAGATCGCGGGCGTCGGCCATTATCCCGGCACCTGAGGGGTTAATGGTGGACGCCCGCGAGATCGCGGGCGTCGGCCATTGCCGGCGGGTCCCTGGCTGCGATCAGCAGCCGGGATCAGCCGCGCATGACACGGGCATCGCTCCGATGCCCGCGGTTATGCACAGGACGTAAATGTACGTCCTGGTGCGTTAAGTACCACCGCACCAGGACGTACATTTACGTCCTACGTCCTTAAGGGGTTAAGACTTTTACATGCAATCAGATTGCATTCACTGTTCAATGCTACTGAATAGCATTAAACAGTAAGACCTGCACTACACTGACACAGCCTATATCTCCCGTGCTGCATCACTGCAGAGGCAAGTGGGGGGGGGGGTGGAGGTTGTGTTTTGTAAAGATGTCATTTCATAAGAACAACATAAATAAATAAAAAATTAAACCACCTACCTCTTGGGTGCCTTCTTTCATTACAAACTTTTCAGGAGTGACATAACAAGAGTCAGAATCCATTAGCAGACCTTTCTGTACATTCGCAAAGCACACAGCTTTAACATATGCTGCCCTGGAACCAGTGTTTATTATTGAGATGTTACCCCTGCTCACACGATCAGGCATCACACCACTTAGTGTTATCATGTAGTTGTCCGACAGCTTTTGAACTCCTTCAAGTATCACGTTACTTGTGCCACCATAACCAGAAAGGGGTATCTAAGAGAAAAGGAAGAAAAATGTTGCAACAAAAAGAGTTTATTGTTTCAGAACTTGAAACCAAAACCCTATACCCTTTCTGAAAAAAAAAAATATATATATATAAAATTACAGTAAACTTAATTCCCGGCTGTGAGGGTTTTATGCCAGATTGCTTGATCTCCAACTTAGCCAACATACAACCTATGCGTGTAGGTGAAAACATCAGCTGAACACAAGAATCTTCTTTTGGACGAATTGTAAGATCACGATTGTTAGTCAAACGTTCTTCCGAACCAAACGTGCTTTGCAACTAGAAAACACAATAAGATTACAATCTGCAGGAAAGATGCACAGGACACTGTAAATGTGAACACATCTTTAGGGTTAGTTCACGCATCCCGATTTTTGTTGCAAATTTACTGCAGTAGATTTTTCTGCCCATTTACTTCATTGGGTAGCAAAATCTGCCGCAGCAAAAAATAAGTATGTGTGAACTGACCCTTCAGGGTACATTCACATGTATGTATAATGCTGACAATTGTGACCAACTGAATTCAATGGGTAGAAAACAGCTGCAGAAAATGTGCAGAATAGGAGTGTGTGAATGTACCATTAATATATAGTTTTATCTTAAGATGCCTGCAGGAAGTGCCTCACAAGATTAGCCACAGAAAGACTATATTATTTGTATGTAGTTGATCTTACTTCACATATGACAGAACAGTAGAATTGGTAATGGAGGCACAAACGACTGCCAACATTGATTAACACATGTACAGTACAAAAAATGTAAAACATATGTAGAAATAAAATAAATAGGCTTCAAAATCAGTTATAATTTGTAATACAAAAAAAAATATACACTTCGATTATTAGAAACTGTTTTTCAGGGAAAACCTGTTTACGTTTAATATTTTGGATACACTATCTAAAAATAGATCAGGTGCCAGTGTACACATTCCTCTCAGTTTGAGCCTGAACTTTGTAAGTTTGGCCCATGTTCATTTTTATATGTGGCTTATGGTATATATTGTCCCATAAAACTTTTAACATTAAATCGCTTTGTTTATAATACTGCGGTCCCCAAAAAGTGTCTAATTGCTGCTGTAAATATGAATTAAAAACGTTCCTTAGCCACGCCCCTTTTTGGGGTAAAAGAATGAATAACGTCAAGTGTAGTGCATTTAACTATTGTTTCTGGTGCACAACATGATAAATCTGTTGCCTATTCAGACCACCAAAATTTTGACATGTAAACACATGTCAAAATTCTGGTGAAGCAGGCATAGTAATTTAGTGTCTTTATTTACAGACAATGAGCAGAGATCTTAAAAATTGTGAACTGAAATATTAGAACGTTGAGAATGTTTAACTAGGGGGCATAACCACCCACTTTTTTTTTTCTTTAACTATAAAATCAAACTGCAGAAAAAAGTATAAATGCAAGTGAAAATACCTGAAAGCAGTCTTGATCTTGACCTCTTATTAAGAGGCGCAAATGCTGGCTTGAAATGGTTGACGTGTTTCTCAGTGTTAACTTTTGTTGCCTGAAAGACATTAATTGACATGGGGAAAATGAATAAAAAGGAGAATTTTTTTTTTTAACTCATTGTAAAATCTCTTCTAGCCTTCATTGGGGGACACCTATTACTGATGGGTATATGTTCTTGCCACTAGGAGGCACTGACACTAGGAAAAGAAGTCGGCTCCTCCCTGGCAGCATTTACCCGCCCACTGGAAGTGAGGTACCGTATTTATCGGCGTATAACACGCATTTTTTAGGCTAAAATTTTTAGCCTAAAGTCTATATGCGTGTTATACGCCGATAAGCCGCTGCAGTTCAATGATTTAAAGCGGGCGCTTTTGAAGTCCAGAGACCTGCTGTCGTTGCCCGATTCTCTGCCCCTGCCTATCATGGGGTCCAGAGACTGCCGGCGCCGCTGCCCCATTGCCTCCCCCAGCCCCGGTTTTTCTGACCCCGCAGAAGCCCCCAAGAAAGGCAGGGAGAGAGAGGCCGTCGCTGCCCGCTTCCCTCCCCCTGCCTTTCCTGGGGTCTAGAGCCCTGCTGCTGCCGCTTCTTTCCCCCTGGCTATCGGCGCCGCTGCCCCATTGCCTCCCCCATCCACGGTTTTATAATTACCTGTTGCCGGGGTCGGGTCTGCGCTGCTTCTGGCTCCGGTGTGGCGTCTCCTGCGTCGTTGCTATGCACTGCGCAATGACGAGTGACGTCGCGTTGAAGACGTCAGTAGTCATTGCGCCTCGCAGCGCATAGCAATGAGGTAGGAGAAGCCACACCGGAGCCAGAAGCAGCGCGGACCCGACCCCGGCAACAGGTAATTATAAAACCGGGGACTAGTGAAAGGGAATCAGTCCCAAGGCCGTACCCACTTGTCAGTAAGGCCTGCGGATGATACCTCAGGCCTAGAAAAAGAGCTCCCGGAAGATCCCCCAGCCATGGAGATGGACTGGGCCGCAAAAGGAAAGGGCAGTCCTTCGCAGGGACTCTAAACCTTCGGTCCTCATAGAGAGACCAGAAAAAGTCAACTAGGAACCATCCCAGAAGGAGGTAGGAAAACAACTCTAAGGAACACCGACCCAGACAGAGGGCTATGCCAGCTGGGAAATAAAAATGGAAAAATGGTGCAGAAGATCGAAGATCTGAACATCTGCAGACCCAAAATCTTTATCCAGGAGCCTGCTACGATCACCTGGGAGGTGACATGTCTCAACTGGTGTTATCCGGACGACCGGAACGCCCACCATTTCGAGAAAACATGGCCCCCCAAGGAGAAGATGGAAGGGAAAAATGGCCAAGAAGAATTGGCATGTCCAGAAAAGGGGCATCCAGGAACACTAGAGCGACAGACATGGGAAATGGAGGTTCCTGAGTCACCTGGAAGATGGACACAGAAGAATAAACGGCCAAGTAAGGAGCAGAAGACCCTGAAAAGGATTATCAGGAACACCGGAGCGGCAGAAATGCGAATTGGAGGTTCCCGAGTCTCCCGGAAGACTTACACCCGAAGGGTAAGGAAACCCAACATCCACGAAATGCTCCAGGTGACAAAGATCCGTTCTGAGACAGAAGTAGTGCGGTACAGAAAGATCACCCCATAAATGAGATCGCAGAGAAATCTGGGCAGGACCACTACACATGCGCGAAACCTCAACCATCACTAAGGCCCAAAGAACCAGGAGGGCCGACCTAGAGAAGAAGGCATTCCACAGTGTCCCAGGACAGTGGCCAAGACAAGAAGACCAACTGGTCCTGGGCCCCAGCGTCCGAGTGTACAAGAGCACTCCGAAGCAACAACCAGTCAGGACGAGAACGAAGGAGGAACAAAAGGACCTGGCTGGGACTTCCAGGCTCTGGGCACAGAAAGGTAACTCTAGTGCCGAGGGGGGAGGAGAGCAATGGAAGGACCTAAATGACAGACGGAGGCTAGACCAGCTGTCGCCGAGCCACACATTGAAAGCAGAAACCCGTCCAACAGAGGGGAGTGCAAAGGCTGCCTGAGCAGCAGTAGATAACCAAGAAACAGGAAGAGAGCCAGGCTGCAATAGTAAGCAGTAACCTCACAGGCAGAGGCAGCAAAATACTCTACTGAATGCTCTCCGCGAAAAAAAAGGACCCAGCTAGATATCCCACCTATAAAGTGGGAAGAGAGAGATTACTCCATCTCGGTAGTAGAAAGCAACAAGTGAAATACAGTGATCCCTCAACTTACAATGGCCTCAAGATACAATAGTTTCAACATATAATGGTCTTTTCTGGACCATTGTAACTTGAAATCATACTCAACATACAATGCTACGGACAGTACAGATCTGCGAAACGTGTCAATGGCTGGAAGAACTGACCAATTAGAATGGACATTCACTGGTAAAACACCTGTACTGTATTACTGAAGCGTATGCACTGAATTCCTGTCTGGTAGCACTTCCCTACAGTACAGGGAGGTATTACATGTTCTGTACTACTCTTTACATGTGCCACAGTTAGCTGCTCCTTCGGACACCAAGTAAGGGCAGCTCCATTTCACTTTTTAGGACATTGTGTGTACTGTACAGGACCCTGAAGAAGCTCCTGTCCTCTACATAGACAGTAATTTCCAGCTCCCAGCAGCTCTTTCTTACTTTTATATGTAAGGACTTGCTTTATCTATATTAGTTATCTACTTATGTTTGTTTAATCCTCACTTTCCTATTTTTGGATTACATATTGGTGGCTTCAGAACCAATTACCAGGTTTCCATACAGTTATGGTCTCCACATACAATGGTTTAAACATACAATGGTCGTCCTGGAACCAATTAATATTGTAACTTGAGGGACCACTGTAGTCCCCTGGTGGAGGGGAAAACAAGGGGTGGTGGAGATGAAACACTGACCATGCCAAGCCCCCTGATCTTCATACCCCTGAGGAAGGAGGATTGTCAAAGCGTACCAGGAGCTGTAGGAGCAGGGACAAGCCGCCCTGCGGCAAAAGACAATGTACTGGGTGGACGAAACCCCCAGGAACTCTGCGAGAACATATCGAGGAGCCAATTTGTGTCCCCAGAGGGATTGGAATCCTGGACACTGGAGCTAGGCAAAGATGCAAAGACGTGACTACAAATGCAAGGAAGAAGCACACACACAAACAGCAACCAACAGAATTGAGATGAACACCCCATCGGGGTGAAACCCCGGGCCAGATGGGCACCAACAGAGCCAGTCTAGTCATGTGTAAGGCAATCGACCAGGCGCCTGAGCCACACTGCATAGGAATCCAGGAAGATACCGGGAGACATAAGGGGGAGGAGGGTGCTGAACTGTCTGTGATGCCCCACCAGGCCCCATGCCAGAACAGAGGTGCTCAACCGCCACAGACCTGTGGAAAAAAAAGATTACAGGAAGGTCCGAAGCACACACCACCGACAGAAGGGCAGGTGGGCTCTACAAGTGCCAAGGGACCTAACATACGTAGGGACACAGACATGGATACCTCTCAATAGTAGTGAGGAACCAAGATTGCAGACACGAAAGGAATCGCAGACATCCAAGTCCACAGTATGAAAGACAGACTCAGCACCCAATGGTGTGTCACAACCATGCCCCAAACAGACCAAAGTGGCACTCTTACAAAGAGGAACAGAGTGCTGCAGTTGCCGTGTAAAGCCATGAAACCTGTAGGAAATGCCCACACCCCAATTCCTAATGGTGCCCATCACCAGGACTGCTGTCGCAGATACAAGAGATGAAGGAGATAAGTGGGGCAGGAAACATGCAGAGAATCTGAATGGTATAACAGGTTCACTGAACCCACAGAGAGACACTTCAGCCGTGAGAGCGGCAGACATGCAAAGAGGGACCTGGTAAAGCAGGGAACCCTGTGAACCAGTACGTGGCGCATTGCTTAGGGCACATGGGTTGACTCACCTAGAACTACACCTTGGAAGAGGGATACCTGAAATTACGTCCACTGTTTGGGAAGTGTATGGTAGTTGACCCGACGCAGCAGTAAATCATGGCTGACCAGATTCCTGAATGCACATGATCACTCCTTCGAACCCTCCCACAGAAAGTGGGGTATTAGAGTGAGACCGATCCATTGGGCGACCTGGTGGAGCCAGAGACCATGCAAACAAAGTCTGGCTGACTGGCATCATCCCTGTGCACTTGCAGGAACCCTCGTCCAGAGTCCTCCCATGTGTTTCCAACACACTAGCCACAGATTCCGAAGACCTACAAAAGGACCTGTGGGTGAGAATTGATACCACTGCGGTTTCCCATCACCATCCCAGGAATAAAGACCACAAAGTGGGAACGATGTCTAAAGACACAAGAGAACGAAACACCTGGGAAAGGCCCTCAGCTAAGGTCAAGGATGCGGATGCATCTGCAGGGGCATCCACCGGTGTCTCACCCTGGGGAAGGGGCTGGAATGGGCTGTGGGCGCGGCAGACATGACATGGCAGAAATGCCACGCACAATATCCCTGAGCTGGTAAAGAGACCTTTGCCTCTTCAGGTGATAAAACAGGGTGGCAGAAGCAAATATTAACGTGGCCCCCAAAAATAACATTTAATATGGTCTCAAGTCTTGAAACCCAGCAAGATTAAACCGGTAAAAAGCATACATCAAAAGACTGCAAGAACTGTCTGCCGCCACAAGGGGAAGCCAAACAATTGACCAGAAAGTAGGGTCTGCAATCTAATGAATGGCCACAAGAGAGGGGTAAGAACATGGACTGAGAAACTAAAGATTTTTTTTTGTAAATAAAAAGAGCGCAGGAAGAAGTGTGCTGCGCAGGAAACCAGAGGCCAGAACCCGCCGGACCCCCGGGAGAGAAAAGCCAAGAACTGCCAACGGAGCACCCCCGACCCCTGCAGCGTGCCCAGATTAACCCCTGTCAGGGTAAAAGTGGGCGGGCGGGTGTATAGGTTTCCCCCAAAAAGAGCAACAAAGAAAAAAAATTTGAAAGACGTTTATCATTGCTAACAAGTAGTTAACAAGTATGGCGGTAACAAGTAGTTAATTTTTGCACAGTGGGACAAAAAGATGAAAATACTTGCACGATTAATTTGGACTCATTGAAGAAGACAAACTGAATGTAGTGTGGCATGGTTCGCATTTTGCAGTGGTCAGGAATCTATTAGCTGTAAGGTTTTTTGTTTGTTTTTAATTACCATTTATGAAGAACATGCACCTCTTTGATAAATGGGGGAGCACATGAAGTATAACCAGGCAAATGTGGATAAAAAGAACCTGATTTACACGGACAGTAATAAAATTCCCTTCTTTTATTTCTTGTTATACGACACATACTAAGAACAGTGGGCAAGCCCAATGCAAAAATCAAAATTCTGTTCAACCCAACAAAATTCTGTTCAGCCCAACCATTATTGTAAAATAAAAAAAGATACCACTCTTATGGCTGTAGTGGACATGATTGGTTACAATAGGCAACAATTAATTTCTACCATCACTGTACAGGTATTTTGACAATATTTTTTTTTACAGCAGCTAGAATAAAAAAAAAAAAAAAAGTTTATGCAGGTGCAACTGTCCTACTTATTTTTATTAACAGGAACTTAGCGAGAAGTGCATACTTACCCAAAGTACTTTTTTTAGGCCACTTACAAGAACAGCAATAGTGGGTACAGTGTATACTTGTTAGGAACAGGGAAGAAAAGGGAAGAAATGGGAAGAAAGGTAATGGTGTCTGGGTAAAAAAATAAATAAATAAAATAAAAAAATAAAAACAACTTACACCGCTCTTCCAAGAGCAACTCCACCCCAAGACATGAACTGCTTATTGGAAAGAATGGGAGGTACATCAGAATTATTCAGCGACTGTAAGTTTGCTGAATTCTTGGTTATTGGTAGTTCACTTTCGCCGATCAATGCAACTTCATATTGGGGCCCCGAAGGCTGCACAATAATTTTCAAACAACTGTGATAAAAAAAATAAAAATGTAAACAGAATCTGTAATTATATGGGAGATTCTGTTACACACACCATTTCATCTGAAATACCTCTGTTTAGGCTTAGAACACCGAGGTGTGAATTTTACAGTTACTACTTGCTCTTCTTCAGGGCCAAGAAATAGTTCTTCTGCATCCACACTAAAAACATTATCTTCATTTGTACACTGTAAGAAAAGAAGCAAACATAAGTCTACAAGATATGGTAATCTGTAGTGCCATTGCTATAAGTCTATAAGAAGACACAAGGACAACCACAAGATAGTGTTTATTGCTCAGTCAGTTGCTCCTGGATTTTCTCTTTTCGCCTACATGTTAAGAAGGTTTAAAGGGGTACTCCAGGAATTTTTATTTTATTTGACTATGCTACAGGAGTTGTAAAGTTAGTGTAGTTCACAATATAGTGTCTGCACCTGTGTTTGACGGTTTTCTCACAATTCTTCTGTGATTTTCACCCCAATATTTATTTTTAAGAGCATACAAAATGACTGTTGTCTCGGATTTTCCCAGCTTGCAATGCCGCCGAGACCTGACTCACTAGTCAGCTGATGACAGGGAGCCTGTCTGCTTCAATAGGTGGAGCGATCGCTTGGTGGGAGAGAGATCAACTGCAACTAATGCAACAGCTGTAGGCACCCTGATTGAAAACCACAGGTCTTTTGTTTCAATGGGTGGGGTGGCTGATGTGTGGGAGGGAGGAAAACGTAATTGTGGGATTTGTAGTCAAAAAAAGAAAAGTCAAACAGGAAATACAAGTTCACAAACAGCTAGCCACAGTATTATGGTAATCTCACGACATAGCCATTTAGCCCCAAGACCAGCACAGATCCTTCCTAAGCATGTCCATTACTGTCTGCCAGGTGCATACTAAAATCACCTTATGGTGGATAACCCCTTTAAATTCCAACCTCAACTCCTGCAATCACTAGAAGTGGTGCAAAAAGCACCTATTCAGTCTATTTCAAAAGGCAGGTGTTAACGCACATATGAAGAGGGATCTTCTAAATTCTCCCTCCCTCTATACACATTTGGAGCCATCAACACCAAAGAGGAGAATGAAAAAGAGGTGGAGCTGCTAAAGTGACAATAACAGATGCTTACAAATGTGCATCACCGGCACAAGTAAACAAGGTAGTCAGAATTCTTGTTACCTCCTTTTCTTCCTATACAATGTTGCCTAGTGTCCTGCACACGATGCGCCTGCCCTTTATTTTCAATATTGCAACCCATAATGTAAATTAATTTATCCCTTCCAAGAGGAATTAGGCTCCATTCATAATTTTATCCCTATGTTAGGCATTTACGATTGGAAAAGCCATGACTCCAGCAATTTTAGACATACCAGCACTGGCAAAGCTCAGCTGAAGCAGGATGTAGCAGCTGTCCAGTGTAGTTTACTTACAACAGAGACAAATAATGTAAGTTAGACAAAATGCTTCAATCTGAGTGGGGACGCAGATTGGGTCTTTACCTTCAGAGACATCCATTTCTATGCAGAAAGCCTAAAAGAGGGTTTGTCTTTTAAGACACTAATTTGAATAAAATATAAAATTGTATTTTATGAACAATGCTACACCTGTCCACTTGGCTGACCTTCAATACCAAACATAAATGGCAAACATGTTTAGCAATTTGTTATTCAGTTTTTCTTAGCCACAGTAATGATGATGATTAGTACCGTATTTTTCGCCGTATAAGAAGCTCCGGCATATAAGACGCACCCAATTTTAAAGGATGAAAATCTAGAAAAAAAAGATTCTGTCCGGGCATGCCAGGAGTTGTAGTTTTGCAACATCTGGAGGTCCGCAGGTTGAAGACCACTGGTATAGGAGGTAATACTCAAGTGTCCCCGCCGCTCCGGACCAGTCATCGCTGCCCTGGATGTCGCCCTCCATCGCTGTTGCCGCGTCCCCAGGATGTCCTCGTCGCTCCGGAACGTCTCTGCTGCCGGGTATCCTCGCTCTCCGTCGCCTCTATCACGTCGCTACGCACGCTGCTCCTATTGGATGACGGGACGGCGTGCGCGACGACGTGATGACGACGAAAGAGAGCGCCGGCCATGCAGGGGATCCCGGCACGGAGCAGACACCGAGGAGGCAGGTAAGGTCCCTCCCGGTGTCCTGTAAGCTGTTCGGGACGCGGCGAATTCACTGCGGCGGTCCCGAACAGCCCGACTGAGCAGACACTTTTGCTTCAGATGCGGCAGTCAGCTTTGATCGCTGCGTCTGAAGGGTTAATACAGGGCATCACCGCGAATGGTGATGTCCTGTATTAGCCGTGGGTCCCGGCCATTGATGGCCGCAGGGACCGCCACGATAGGACAGGATTTAATGTGTATTTGCTGTATAAGACGCACCAGCTTTCAAACTGGGGAAGAAAAAGTGCGTCTTATACGGTGAAAAATACGGTACCTGTCATGTAGGGGGGGGGGGGGGGATTATTATTGTTTAATTTTCTACCTTGATATTGATATGGCTTTCACCAGAAGGCATGACATCTAAAGCCCTGCTGGGAAGAACTTCCTTCCTTACTCTGCTACACACAGCCCAGAGCAGTTCAGTGTGTGATCAGCTGTGATTGGCTTGGACCCCCCCCCATGCAGCACTGAACTCTACTGTGTGCGCAGCTCTGCCCAACAGCTGCAAAAGGGAGCAGAAATATTTAGCACTATGCACTGAAGACATCATGACTCTACAGCCTAGCTCAGCTCAAAGGGAAAAGGAGCCAGAATATATAGTTCTATACACTGTGCTGAGGTCCACCTGCATTTCCTGACTTGTCTCTGCCAGGCTGCTGCAGCAGACAATCTGCAAGCAGGACAAGGAGGAGGACCGCTGGTGGCCAAATTTTTAGGGGTTAATTTAACACAAAGTTACTGCATTTTTATTAAGAAATATTTTATAAAAGTTATTCAAACAGGCTAATCTATAAAAAAAAAAAAAAATTGTTATTACTAATGACAGGTACCATTGAATCTACTTCTGTATTTGCCTAACAAAACTAAATAAAAAAAAACCTGTGTAAAACATTGTCCGACAGCATACCTTTACTAACAAGTGTGTTGAAATATTTCCAGCATTTTTAAGAGGAAGCTGTTGCTTAGTTGATGAACCCACGTTACATCTTAAATGAATGGTCTGAAGAAAAAAATAAAATAAAATAAATGATGCAGATATTTATGAGCAGTAAATTTATGTAAAGGCAAAAAAAAACTAAACAAAAACAACAAAAAAGTTTTAGCACAGAAACTAACCTGCAAGTCTTTAGGAGCATGTATCCGGGCACAGCCAACTCTTGCATGCAGAGGGATACTTTTCAACGGGCAAGAAGGACCTGGGCTGTCAATTTCAATATCAATCCTTGCTATGAATTCTTCAGGTGGTCCAAGCAAACAAGCTATTATAAAAAGTATAATACGTAGTAGGCGGGTAGGAAAGGATTTACTTTTTTTTATAGAAACAGCCCTATAAACAAGATGACTGAGTAGCTGGAGCTAAACAGTGTACAACTAAACTATTTAAAATGTGAACACGTTTTGCAATAAAGCTCATGCAAAAAGCTTTTAAAGGTAATCTGTCACCAGATGAAGCTTTATTTCTTTTTTTTTTGTAGTTGCCATACAGCTGATAAAATCCTGTTAACCAACTCGGACTACAGGACAAGCACTTACGCTCAGTAGTCTGCTATATTTATAAGCTGGTGCTTTGGACTGCTCACCCATCAGATATTGGAAGCATGCTGGCAATCGCTAACAGGCGGAAGCATAATTCATGAATATCATGGACTACTGAGGGAATGCTCAGTATTCTGACTGTTTATAGGGTACAAGCAGATTTACATAACTGTAAAAATAAATACCCAGGTATTACATATAACGCCTTAACCACCCACTGTCTTGATGGCAGGTGGTGCTTGTCCTAAGTCGGCGGTGACCTAGTCAGTGCAACTGCTGGGGAAGTTGTGGTTGTCTGTTAGCTCCAACACCAAGAACCAAAGCAGTCTTGGGCATCCACTAGAGCACAGGCTGGATCCAAGAAATTTCAGATTCTGCCCATTAAACCCATGGCATGATCAAAAGGGGATTCCTCAATCCATTTTGGTCACCCGGTATCCAATTGGGTCATGGAAAAAACTGTAGTCAGCCATGGGGACTGGCCGGATCTAGGACATTATAAGGGTAAACAAAATTGTGGTTTGACATAAGCATTTTACTGTGTAATGGTTACATATAGATACTAAAGCGCAATCACTTTAATGTGGATCAAATGCTGCAGGTAACTGTGTTTAAAAGGTCTAGACCAGTGTACTTTATTGAGTAACACAGTTTGAGGTTTTTTGTATAAGAGTTCGTACCCCCAAATCTCTAGAACAAGAACCAGACTCTCCCAGCTGCATGGAGTGGTGGGTCACCACGTGCTCCATGGATAGTCTATGGGAGTGCCAGATAGACCCGAGTACACTGCTCTAAAAAGTGGAGAAAGTCTAGACACTATCTGGAGATCATGAGGTAAGGGGTTCCAGAGGCCAGATCCCTGCAATCAAATATCCCCTATCCTGGAGTTACAGGGCTCTAATTTATTCTTGTAGGTTTGTGCATAAATAGAGGTGTTAAGTACCTACAGTGCAACATTTTAAGCTAATAGAATTTGAGGGTCAGTAATATGTGCTATTTACCTAAATAGGTAATTGATCGTAAACCCTGGGGACCTAAAAAGGATCTTGCGGCTATCAATTCATTCAGGAGGTCCTCTGACCCCTTTGCCTCTCTCTACCATCTAGCGGTCTGCCATGGGCCACCTGGTTAGCACTTACAGCTCCTCAGCCTCTCCTTGTAGTGGTGGGGCTCCATCGGTCTCTCTCTTCTGCTCTTGTCTCATCTCTTTCCTTCTTACTTTTTTCCTTTTCTTTGCCTTTATTCAGGTTTCATTGGCTTGGACTATTGCTCCAGGTACATTCATTGGATTTATATGGTGAACCAGCCATTGCCCTTTGTTTTGTGTAGTGAATTACTCTTTCCATTGTACTCTCCTCTCTTCTTAATTACATTACATTAGAGCTATGCAAAATGTTATTTCTCTGAAATATGTTGCTTCTACAGGACCCACCAAGTCCTTGTGTGACATTCACTGCTATTGCTTAGGCTCCTTTCACACTATACTGTTGCTCTTTTAAAAGACCCATTACAAAGTTCTGTTAGAAAACCCTTAAAAACGTCCATAAAAAAATCCCATTCAAGTCTATGGGATTTTTTTTTATTATCCGATATCACCCATTATAGCCCGTTAAAGGAGTACTCCGGTGCACACTTTTTTCATGTTATCCCATCCGGGCTGCAAAATAAAAGAAAACGCACTCTCTCTTACCTGCCAACGAGCCCCCGGAGCTCCGGTACAGGTGTTCGGTCCCCGGCCTGTATTCCTCTTACTTCCTGTTAGCCCGGCACGTCACACGGAGCTTCAGCCTATCACTGGCCGCAGCGATGTCCCGCCTCGGCCAGTGATAGGCTGAAGCTCCGTGTGACGTGCCGGGCTAACCGGAAGTAAGAAGAATACAGCCCGGGTACCGAACACCTGTACCGGAGCTCCGGGGGCTCGTTGGCAGGTAAGATAAAGTGCGTTTTCTTTTATTTTTTTTGTCCAGTCAAAAATAACGGTGGGGGTAGTAGTACAGGGGATAAGGGATTGATAAGGGATTGATCACACCTGGTCTCGCTTCTGAGACGCAATGCAATCAGCAGTTATATAGCAGGGGAGCGGGCGGCATGCTCCGCTCCCCTGTGATGTATATACTACTGTGTAAACTTTCATTTTGAAATCCCCCACCCGGGAGCGGCATGGCTATTCTATACCCAACGGCGATGAGCAGCAGCGAATGAATGAATGAATGAATGAATGAAGCATACATGCCCTGATCCAAGAAGTTGAGGAGCAGGCAGTGGGAGGGGAAATAAGGTCAATGGGGTGGGGGGAAATAAGGATAAGCACACTGGGGCCAATTAATTATTGTAAATATACATGGGGGGCATACATTTGGGGGGGTCATAGTAGTAGTTTAACCCCTTAAGGACCAAGCGTTTCTCAGTTTTTGCGCTTCGATTTTTTCCTCCTTACATTTTAAAAATCCTAACCCTTTAAATTTTGCACCTAAAAATTCATATGATGGCTTTTTTTGCGCCACCAATTTTACTTTGTAATTACAACAATCATTTTAGCCAGAAAATTTACAGCAAAACGGGAAAAAAAAAATCATTGTGCAACAAAATTGAAGAAAAATCGCCATTTTGTAACAAATGGGGACTTCCGTTTCTACACAGTACATTTTTTGGTAAACATGTCACTTTATCTTTATTATGTAGGTCCATACGATTAAAATGATACCCTAATTATATAGGTTTGATTTTATCGTACTTCTGGAAAAAATATGCATAACTACATGCACGAAAATGTATACGTTTAAAATTGTCATCTTATGACCCCTATAACTTAATTTTTCCACGAACGGGGCAGTATGAGGGCTCATTTTTTGTGCTGTGATCTGAAGTTTTCATTAGTACCATTTTTGTTTTCATCTGACTTTTTGATCGCTTTTTATTAATTTTTTTTTATGGTAAAAAAAATGACCAAAAATATACTACTTTGGAATTTTTTTGTGCATACGCCATTGAACGTTCGATTTAATTAGCGATATATTTTTATGGTTCGGACATTTACGCATTCGGCGATACCACGTTTGTTTTTATTTACACACTTTTTTTTTTTAAATGGGAAAAGGGGGGTGATTATGATTTTTATTTGGGAAGGTGTTAAATCACATTTATTAATTTATTTATTTATTTATTTATATTTTTTTACTTTTCTTATGCAGTGTTATAGCCCCCTCTAGGGGCTATATCACTGCATACAATGATTGCAGGCACTGTTCAATGCATTTCCATAGGAATGCATTGATCAGTGTTTTCTGCGCTTGATTGCTCAAGCCTGGATTTCAGGCTGGGAATAATATAAGAATAGATAAAGTAAGGTATCTAATCACATATCATAAGCAGTTCTCCTAGTCTAGTAGTGAGGTAAATTTGGGGAGTGATATAAAACTTAACTTTTACTTAGTTAACAAATTAAACACATATAGATAGTGAGTGTTCTATAGGTAATGTATTACCACCCAAAAAGACGCATAATAGAAATAGACAAGCTTATTACTGTAATTTCTCATTAAAGGGGTACTCCACCCCTAGACATCTTATCCCCTATCCAAAGGATGTCTGATCGCAGGGGTCATCTTAAAGAAAGATAACATACTCAGTTTGTCAGAGACCTCCAAGAATTCAGGGAATACAAGGCTTACCTAGTCCTAGACAAAAATCAGAAGATAGATATTGGAGACTGATTTTTCCAATAGGGAGAAGGGGCGTGGTGAAAGAGGAAGAAATCAGAGATATAAGGGAAGAGGATGTTCAAGAGCTACATAGAGAAACCAACCACAGGAATGCAGAAGTTCCTCTACAGTACCAGCCAACTACTCCTCTATCTCATACTATTTCTTAGACGGGGAGAACCATACCTTCAACCTACGGTCGGCAGAGGGAAGATGTAGGCTCAGTATGCAGAACTAATAATACCCCGCAGATTCTCAATTTTTATGATTATCCTTTGACAGAAATACAGATTCAGGCTTTAAGTAGAGGTTTGTCTTTTGTACCTGCGGTTAATTTTGACTCCTTCACATGGACAAAAGACATCCATCTATTCACCAGAAAACTAGGCTGGCACAAGTTCTTTAAAAATCTAGAACGCAAAAAATGCCAGGACCTGTGAGTAACACCAGAGGATCTAAACACAATTCGAGATCTTACTGATTAACTGGAAACTGGAGAGAGGGATAGAGGTGAAGGTCCACTTAGTGAGTTAAGACCTAAAAGTAAGGCCCAACCCCCCACTGGAGATATCTCGTATTGAGATCTTTAGGGATCTCGTGACCAGGAACCTGAGAAATCTGCAAACCCAAGACCCTACCCTCCGTAACAATTTATGATATGAAGAGAGACAGGCCCTCAGGGAACTAGAAAATAATAGCTCTCTTATAATTAAACCATCTGATAAGGGGGGTACATTGTTGTTTTGGAGAGAAATCAGTATAAACTCATGTGTCACAGGATTCTTGATAGGGAGTCATAGGAAATATTGACTCAGGACCCTACGGAAAGATACAGTGAAACCCTCACCATCATTCTACAGGAGGCTAGAACAAACGAATTCCTTGATGACAAGGAATTTAAATTTCTCTGTCCGACTGCTTCCATTACCCCCACATTCTATGCTCTGCCTAAAATACATAAGGGCATAGTGCCTTTAAAAAGACGCCCTATCGTGTCCGGTATAGGCAGTATTACACAGAATGTGGGGGCATATGTTGACAGAGTTCTCAGACATTTTGTCATCTCCCCCCCCCCCGTTATATATACGGGACACCATGGACTTACAGTCCAAATTAGACGGGATCAAGGTGGATGAGGGTACCCTCCTAGTGGGCCTAGATGTGGAAGCACTATATTCTTCTATTCCACATGAGAAAGGATTACAAGCTGTTGCTTACTACCTGTCTACAAGACCTACTTGCCTTTAAAATCATAATGAATTCATACTGTCCCTTCTTAGGTTCATTCTTAATCACAATTACTTTCTCTTTGACGGACGCGATTACCACCAGCTCAAGGGGACTGCCATGGGCAGTCCCTGTGCGCCTACGTACGCTAACATCTTTTTAGGCTGGTGGGAAGCCACCATAGCGGTCGTCGAAGAGAGAGAAAACTATTGTGAGTGTGCTGCGCTATGGGAACAATATATAGATTATGTATTTATGTTGTGGATAGGTACCAATAGAAGGAATTTATGGACTTGAAAAATTCCAACCACATTGGTCTTACGTTTACATATACTTTTGAGAAACTATCAATAGCTTTTTTGGACCTCACTATCTCTAAAAATGGACAAGGTGGTCTTAATACCTCGGTTTACAATAAGGACACCTCGACGAAAAGCCTCCTGAGGTGGGAGAGTTGCCACCAGGGCCCCCTGAAAGGGGGATACCCAAAGGGCAATATCTCCGCCTCAGGAGGAACTATTCGTGTGAGGCTGAGTTTCTGGCACAGGCGAGAGACCTAAGGGGGAGGTTCAAAGAGCAAGGATACCCTGACCATGTCCTGACCTCCACCTATAGGACAGCTAAAGCTACCCTGAGGGACCATTTACTCCTCCACATGCAGAATCATAGGTACCATTGACAATATGTCACGACCAGTGAGGGAGATTATTCAATGTCATTGGGGTATCCTCTTGATGGACAGGGATCTAGGTTCGTATGTGGGAGAATACCCTCAAATAACTTATCGCAAAGGTAGGAGTATAGGGGACATGGTGACACATAGCCATCTTTCTCCTGCCCCTTCTGCTACCACCTGGCTTGGCAGATATTCAGTGGTGGGATCCTTTGCCTGTGGACATCGTCATGCCTATAACTATCATATATATATATATATGATATATGTTTCAGACCCTGCCATGCTTACTGAACTGTTCACACAGAGGCATATTCACAGTGTAGGGTCTGTCCCATGAGGCCACCTTATCCCGGTGGGACGGTCCAAGCTATTTGACCGCCGGCGGAGACAAATTTGCGAGCTAAGTGCCTCACTATTTCATAGTTTCACATTTGCATCTATTACACCATAGCTGTATAGCTCTCCATGTTTTAACTGCATATTCATGTTTCACCTATATCTTTGTGCTGGCTGCATTCTTATGTTGCTGTGTATATATATATATATATATATATATATATATATATATATATATATAATCATCTAGATGTATATAGATCTAATCATTTATATGTATAAGTTGGTGTCACAACTCCCTCCCTCCCCTTCACCCTTTCCACGTCTCCCGTCTGTGCTATTCAGCCGCATTCCCTAGATTAAATTTGCATATAATGTCTGAGGTTGAGTTTACTATTAGGGTTTTATAATTTCTTACAATGCATATATCAATATGCGAGAATAGCCATGTACATCTAATTGTACATATATGGGGCTTCTATATTGACTATACAGGTGTGCTCCGAGACAGGTGTGCAGTGAATATAAAGGCAGCCCTTTAAAAGGAAGAGAAGATATGGGTAGGAGTATGAGGAGAAAAAAAAACCCTTACACAGTCATACCAAAAAAGGTAGGGATGCACCGAAAATTTGACAACCGAATATTATCAGCCAAAAATGGTGCCATCAGCATTTTGTAGAAAGGAAAATAAATGTTGAAACTATGAGAGGCATGGCTTCTGCATAAACACCTGCAGCAGAGCATGTGTCCTGGACTCTCCTCTATGCCAATCCATAAAGCATTAATATGCAACCTGTGGCTCTAGTGTAGAACTATAACTCCTAGCATGCTGACACCCTGCTGCAGATCACTGCTCAGTCTACACTGCAGCTGACCAGACCAAATTAGTAGTACTTCTCCTGTTTCACCAGCTGTAGCTGTACCAGAGAGGCAGCGCACAGCATGTAGCTGAAGCCTTTCAGGCGGCACAGAGGGTAACAACGTGGCCACACTGTGTTACCAGAATCACTAGTAAGAAAATCTGCAGGACCGAATAACAACAATGTGACTGACTGGAGAACCACAACATGCCACTGAAGCACTGCTTAGCCCCAGGTGACCCCCATACTACTGTACCCTCCAATACTACTTTATTCCCTTGTTATACTAGTATTACTGTACACACCCAATACTGCTGAGCCACAGGTTTAAGATAACTGCTCTATAATGACCCAAAGCAAGTACCACTCCCAGCACCCACTATAACTTATAGTGCAACATGCTGGGAGTTGAAGTTTTGGTTTGGGTCAGCTAGAGAGGCATAGGCTGTGTAAAATTTATAAATTCAACAGAAAAATTCAGCTGGTTATTATTGGTGTTGGGCACGAATATTCGCATTTCAAATTTTTATTGTGAATATCGCACATTCGCGAATATTGCGAATATATTCGCTCTATATTCGAAATGACAAATATTCACTTTTTTCCGCATATATGTGCGTATTCGCATATGTGAATATTCGCACATTCCTTCTTTTCACTTGTGGGCTAATTAGAATGATGCAAATACACTTGTCAGAGGTTATCAACAACATCCCTAGCAACCAATAGTAAAGTTGCCCACCCCCTCAATGTTTTCTTCCTTGAATATGCGAATATTCACATATGCGAATATAACGAATACGCGAAATTCGCAAATATAGGATGAATATTCGTCTTTATATTTGCAAAATATCGCAAATTCGAATATGGCCAATGCCTCTCATCACTAGTTATTGAGGGGTCAGGGTATTGCTTCACACTATCCATCAAAAGCCAAAATAGGAGTTAAAAATAAACAGAATATAATGGAAAGCTGTGCACTTTTGGACCCACTTCTGGTTTTAGCTTACAAACTGATCCAAAATACTGACCAACATCTATTGTACTATGTAGCTTTACAATATTAGGTTATTTTTACCTGCTGAGTTATAAGTTTGAGGAGCATGGAATGCAACCCACAGCGCAAATACCTCAGATTCCTAAAATAAAAACAATATAAATTGTTAGATTTTATTTCAATAATTGTACTTAGAAGATGCATAATATGCTACATAATTATAAAGAGTATGTATTGCTACTTTATCAGACTAAACTTTATAAAAGCACAAACATACCAATAATTTTATTTATATACCGTATATACGCGAGTATAAGCTGATGCACCCAATTTTACCACAAAAACTGGGAAAACGTGTTGACTCGAGTAAAAGCCTAGGGTGGAAAATGCCTGTCATCATCCACACTCCGCAGCCATCCACCCCCAAGCTAGAGTATTAGCAGATGGGGGCTTTATCAGCATAAAACATGTGTGGAAAAACTCAACTTATCCTCAAGTATATACAGTATTTTTTTTTTCAGGGGGTATGTGTCCTCCTTGCAAAGAGCATGATGTATGGAGAATTTTAAGCCATTTAGCCCTCCACCAAGAACTCTGGAAAAAGAAATATGCAAAGTAGCTCATTTACATGCCACCTGTCCTGGTGACATTCCCTCAGTATCAGTGTATCACTTACTATGGGAGTTGCTAACTACTCGTGATCAGTGGCATGTTAATGAGCAGCTTTGCATATTTCTTTCCCCAAAATCAATCAGATTAAGACTAGCTGATAAACTGACCTGCCACCCATTTATTAGATTCTGTTATAGAACTTTCCGTGCTATAGTACAAATGGAATGTTAGCATTGTTAGTCTTAAGGTCTAAGTGCCCATGACTAGAATGCAAGTTTAATCTCTGCAGGAAGATAAAAAAAAAGATGTGCAGAACATATAGGTCTAATGGATAAAAATTGTATCTCAATTATATATCAATCAGGTAACTTTTTCACTAAACACACAAAGATAATAAAACCTGAATTCTGATGAGTTGCTACCAGTTCTTTCTTTAAATTATTATGAACGAAACTAATTGTGGTAATCTGACTGAAGCATACATTGGCCCAGATTTAAAGGGTAACTAATTAAAATTAAATTATGCTATTGCGCTCATTATGGTAAAAAAAACATTTTTCAAGTATTCTTTGTTTAAAAAAAATTAAGTTTTTTTCTGGATTTATTCACATGTAAAATCTTTAATAAAAATTACAGTTAAAAAAAAAAATGAAGTTTTCTATGTTTTATTTGTGCTTAAAAAAGCTCAAGGGGACATTTTCCCCCATCTTATACACAGACTTAGGACCGAAGCCCAAACACAGGAAGTGCAGCCTGGAGGGCTCCTCTCACACTTAACTGGCAAATGCTGTTGGTTGTACACACACCCCTCAGCACTCCAGGCTGCACTCTCTGTGTTTGGCCCTCGGTCCTAAGTCTGTGTATAACATGGGGGAAAATGTGCTCTTGAGCTTTTATAAGCAATAATGCTTTTATATTGTGCATCCAATTTAATAAGCGTGCAGTTAGTGACAAGAATTATCTTGTATGAAGTGTACTTCTGGAACGTATTACGATAGACCATTATTTGATAACACTTACATGCAAGACTGGATATTGTGAACTATTTGGAGTCACTAATTTCTTAACAAACCCCTAAGGAAACCTCGTAAATATTTCATAACATTGTTACATTGTTTTCTTTTTTTCTGATTACCCACTAAGGCCAATCAGTGCGTGTTGAGGAAAACTTAAAACACCCAAAAAATAAAAATAAAAAAAAAACCTTCCAAAAAAAAAAGGTTGGCTTTTAGGTTAGTAAACCTTGGCCAATATATTATTTCTTTAGTGGTTGTGAAGGACCCTTCTTTGTCCACACCTGACTCACGCCTGCAAATGAACTGTGGATTCCATGGACTGGGTAGTGAACTTGAAAAAAAAAAAGCATGCTACTGAACAAGTCACGTTACTTGAGTCTACGGGGGAGATTTATCAAAACCTGCCCAGAGGAATAGTTGCCCAGTTGCCCATAGCAACCAATCAGATTGCTTCTTTCATTTTTAACAAGGCCTCTGCAAAATGAAAGAAGCAATCTGATTGGTTGCTATGGGCAACTGGGCAACTTTTCCTTTGCACTGCTTTTGATAAATCTCCCCCATTGTGATGTTTCCTATGGCAATCGAATAAAGGAGTTATTTTTTCACAAGTTGGCGCTGGACATTCTCCTTCTCTAAAACATACTGGGTTGCATGGAACACACACATTGGTGAGGATGGCAGTAAGGAGTAGAAAATTGCAGCAGCTTAATAAAGGCCTTAAACAGTAAAATGACATGGTGAGGAGAACAAAATGTGCTAATGAATTTTTAACCTAAATATTCATTCAACCCCAATTATTTACCTGGTTGTCATAACATGCATGCATAACATGGCTTATGACAGAAGGGGAAGACATCTTTGAGACAGGATCTCCATGTACAGCAAATTCTTTCACTGCAGGATTTTTGGAAAAAGTAAAGCAACGCCAAGCGGTGGCATTCTGTCAACAGAAATAAAAACAGTTAAATTATTAATCTGGTTAAATACACTTACAAGGGAATCTAACCATCATCTTAAGTAGCCTGAATATACTGGATAGTGGTGCAGGTTAGCCAATTTTTTTTTTTAAATAACTGTTTATAAAAAAAATAAAAACAACAAAACAAAAAAAAAAAATTTGGCTAACCTGCATCAGCACAGTTTATCATATAAAATTCTGTAAAGCTATTCTTCTGTAATTCTTAGAAAAGGAAATAAGCAAAGAAGCCTTTCTGAGCAATGAAGGAATTCTTTCTACTGTGCTAACAAGGTTTCTCTCACTTGCTATGGCCGATAACTCCACCCCTTTGCCCGATACCTCTGCCCCCTTTGATGGATGTGCTGAAGAAGAGGAATAAACATGGACGAAGGGGCAGTTATTGGCCATAGCAGGCGGGAGAAAAACATTGCTAGTACAGCATAAAGAACGCATCAATTGCTCAGAAAGGCCAACTTGCTTATTTCCTTTGCTAAGGATTACAACATAATGGCTGCACAGACTTTAATAATGCAGGTGATGCTGATTAAAATGCAGTTTACCTTTACTAAACTGTATATTCATATTAGTGTTGGTGATAATGGGGTCAGACCCCCTTTTAAAGGAAATCTGTCAGCTATAGATGATGCTCAAGTGTCAAAGAGACTGTGTGAGACGCAGGATGTACACCTCTTTCCTCCCACCCCCTCCTTTTCTCGACTGGTTGACATACATAGCATACAGTAATGAAAGATGAGCCCATCCATCAGTCAAGGAAGGGAGGTGTGCATTCCCGTGGCTCACACAGTTAATTTCACAGCTCTGATGATCTAGACCTGACAGATTCCCTGCAAAAGAAGTTGAATAACATTTTCTATGCAATACACAGCTAACAAAAAATACCTCAGCAGTGTCACTTTCAAAAGTGGCTGTGATAAGTGCTGTGTGTTGCTGTATTGTATTGCTAACCCTTATAACTTTCCTATTTTCCATACATAGGCCTGTATGAGGGCTCATTTTTTGTGCCACGATCTGTAGTTTTTAGTGGTACCCCTTTTGGGTGTATGTTACATTTGGTCCCTGTGATGTGACCAGAAAATCTGCAATTTTGGACATTGGAATTTTTTTTAATGTTTACTCCATTCACCGCACAGGATCATTAAAATTTTATTTGAATAGTTCGGACATTTCCACCTGTGGTGATACCAAATATGTTTACAAAAAAAGTAAAACAATTAAATATGTAAAGTGGGAAAAGAGGGTAATTTATTTTGAGGGGCTTATTCACATTATTATTAAATGGGCACTCATTAAAATAATTTTTTGCTATTGCACTGCTTATGGTAAATAAAACAATCTTTCTAATGTACTTTATTTAAAAAATATATATATATATTTTTATGTTTTGTATTTGAAAAAGCTGCCACTAGGTGTCTCCCTACTTGTCCAGAGCACATTTCACCCCCCCCCCCCCCCCCCCCATATCTTTTGCACAGATTTTGGACTCCAAACTCCGGAAATGCTGAGGGGGGTGTAGCCTTAGCCAATCATAGCTCATCTAATACTGAACTGCTGTGGGCTGTGTGTAGCAGAGTGAGGGAGGAAGGAAGTTCTCCCCTGTATGGCTTCAGATGATGTCACGCCTGCTGGGTACGCCCCCCTCCCAGTCTGTGAATTTGACTGAGACTGAGCAGAAAATACAGAGCAATATCAAGATAGAAAAATAAAAATAAAGGCAGGGAGAGGTTTATTATGATGGGGGAAGTGATCTGGGAAGATTATGACATTTAACAACATGCATACCTCCCAACCGTCCCGGATTCGGCGGGACATTCCCGCTTTTGGGGTGTTGTCCCTCTGACCCGGAACGGCCCCCACATGTCCCGCATTTAACTGTAAAAGCCTCTTATGAGGCATTTACAGTTAAATGTGCTGCTTGGTAAAATTTTGACAGGGTGAAGAGCCATTGGCTCCTCACCCTGTCAGTCACTCGTGTCGGTGGCTACAGTAAGCCAGCCAACACAAGAGGCTGGAGCGTTCCTCTGCTCTCAAGCGCATGTGTGACATCATCAGACTCCGGAGCACAGAGTAAGGGAAAAGAAGAGGCAGTGCGGAGGAAGCAGGCTGAGGAAGTAGACCAGAATAGTGTTAAGTATGTATGGCGGTGGCAGCGGGCATGCACCGACATCTCCAGAAAAAAAAAAGGAGCAAAGTGTTTTCCAGATGGTATGTCTCCAGCTGTTGCAAAACTACAACTCCCAGCATGCCTGGACTGCCTTTGAATGTCCGAGCATGCTGGAAGTTATAGTTTTGCAACAGCAGCAGGCACACTGTCTGGTAAACACTTAAAAAGGGGCTGCCGCCTACCTAATGCAGGGACTCTGCCGCCTACCTAATGCGTTTGCGGGGCAAAGTAGGGAGAAAAAAACAAAAACGCCTTTTTGTAACTTTTGGGGTCTTCTGATTCTATGCAGTGCACTTTTTAGTAAAAAAAAGACACCGTATCTTTATTCTGTAGGTCATATTCTGACCCCTATAACTTTTATTTTTCCACGCACGGGGATGTATGAGGGCTTATTTTTTGCACTTTTTTTTTTTTATTGGTACCATTTTTGTTTTGACGGGACTTTTTGATCACTTTTTATATTAGTTTTTTTAGGGTATACAAAATGACAATATGTTTATTTTTGTTGACATTTTTAAATGGGAAAAGGGGGTGATTCAAACTTTTATTAAGGTAGGGGTTATATCACATTAACTTTTTATTTTTATTTTAGTCCCCATAGGGAACTATTACATGCAATCTTCTGATTGCATACACTGTTCAATGCTATGCCATAGCATGGTGGTAATATAGAAAAAAAGGAAGACCGCGAACGGCGCCTCGTGTATTACCCTTAGAGTAGGTGTGGAATAGTATAACCCCTTATAAGTGGCTGCTCACCTTGGAGAAGAAGAAATAGTGCATATCACCTCAATAAGAGGTATATTGGTGGAGCAGGCTGCTCAGCCGGAGGGTCCGCAGGGTTCAGGAAATCCTGTCCTGTTAAAGCATGCGAAGAGGTAGAGGGAAAAAAAAGGACCAACGATTTCCAGGCACTGCTAGCTCAAAACACCGGAGGCACGAGTTATAGATGAAGGATCCTTGCAGGGATCATATTTATTAAAAATAACAAAAGTACAGATGACGCGTTTCGAGGGTAACCCCCTCTACCTCAGATCAACATCTGAGGAAGAGGGGGTTACCCTCGAAACGCGTCATCTGTACTTTGGTTATTTTACTCGTGCCTCCGGTGTTTTGAGCTGGCAGCGCCTGGAAATCGTTGGTCCTTTTTTTTCTCTATGCCATAGCATGGCATGGAGCAGCAGAGCGACGATCGGACGGAGATAGAGGCAGGTATGGACCCTCCCCCATCCTCTTTCACCGCGGCGGTTCCGAACAGCTCGACTAAGCTCCCGGAAACCGTTTAGTTTTAGATGCGACATTCAACTTTGATCGTCTAAGGCAGTGGTTCTTAACCTTGTTGGAGGTACTGAACCCCACCAGTTTCATATGCGCATTCACCGAACCCTTCTTAATTGGAAAAATTAAATATGATTTTTTCAAATTCAAAACATAGGTATATATTTAAAGTATATATTTATACATAGGTGCACAAAATGAACAAAACCATTAAAGAACAAAACCATTAAGACACATTAAGCGCAGGCAGTGTTCCCCCTACATTAGGCAGGCAGAGTCCCCCTACATTAGGCAGGCAGAGTCCCCCTACATTAGGCAGGCAGAGTCCCCCTACATTAGGCAGGCAGAGTCCCCCCACATTAGGCAGGCAGAGTCCCCCCACATTAGGCAGGCAGAGTCCCCCCACATTAGGCAGGCAGAGTCCCCCCACATTAGGCAGGCAGAGTCCCCCCCCACATTAGGCAGGCAGAGTCCCCCCCCACATTAGGCAGGCAGAGTCCCCCCCCACATTAGGCAGGCAGAGTCCCCCCCCACATTAGGCAGGCAGAGTCCCCCCCCACATTAGGCAGGCAGAGTCCCCCCCCACATTAGGCAGGCAGAGTCCCCCCCACATTAGGCAGGCAGAGTCCCCCCCACATTAGGCAGGCAGTGTTCCCCCACATTAGGCAGGCAGTGTTCCCCCACATTAGGCAGGCAGTGTTCCCCCACATTATGTAGGCCAGTGGTCTTCAACCTGTGGACCTCCAGATGTTGCAAAACTACAACTCCCAGCGTGCTGGGACAGCCAACGGCTGTCCGGGCATGCTGGGAGTTGTAGTTTTGCAACATCTGGAGGTCCACAGGTTGAAGACCACTGATGTTGGCAGTGTTCCCCCACAGACATACAGCCTCCAGCCATATACAGTGTATGGCTGGAGGCTGTATGCCTGTGTACTGCCCACTTCAGTGCTCCGACCGTCGCTCCGGCTATAGCAGTAGGTCTCGGGAACGGTGGTCGCAGCACCGAAGAGGACGTGCCGCTGGTCAATTACCAAGCTGGCCAGCACACATCTTCCTCCTTCACTATCCTCCGGTCCTCGGTGCCTTTGTTTCCATGGGCGCACGCACGGGACATCAGTGACGTCCCAGCGTGCGCTAAGTCCTGGCGGCCCTGTGTTTTTAAACTTAATGCGGGGCCGCAGGGAGTTAATAGTGATGGGGAGAATTGCCCCATCGCTACAGGACGGGCAAGCACCGGCTCTGCTCGGGGCCCCGAGCCAGCTCGGGCCCCAAGCAATTGCTCGGTTTGCCTGTCCTGTTGCGACCTCCCCCGCCGAACCCCCAGGATTGACTCACCGAACCCCTGGGGTTCGATCGAACCCAGGTTAAGAACCACTGCTCTAAGGGGTTAATGCCAGGCATCACCACGATCGATGATGCCCGGCATTAGACAGGGGTCCTGGCGGCTAATGACTGCCGGGACCACCCGGCTATGACGCAGGGTCAGTCTGTGACCCCGCGTCATAGCAGGTAGGCCCTTGGTCCTTGAGGTGTTGAAACTCAGGGGTTGCTGGGAGTTGTAGTTGTGCACCATATAGAGAGACACACGTTAGGGCAGCATTCCCCAACCTATGACTCCAAACTCAGAGCATGTCCTCACTGTGAGGGAATTCTGGGAGTTGTAATTTTGTACCATAAGTAAACTTTTTTTTTATTTTTTTTTTACATCTTAAAGGAGTACTCTGGTGCAGAGTATTCCTGCTCCGTCCTGCAAAAGTAATGAAAATAAACCATCTCTTACCTTCCTGGGTTCCCGCGGAGTGCCACTACAGCTGATCAGTCCTCCGGTCCATCTTCTTCATACTTCCGTGTGAACGAAGAGTCATGTGACGCTTCGTTACACACGGAAGTATGAAGAAAATGGACCGGAGGACCGATCAGCTATAGTGACGCTCCGCGGGAACCCAGGAAGGTGAGAGATGGTTTATTTTCATTTTTTTGCAGCCCGGGCAGGACGGAGCAGGAATACTCTGCACCAGAGTACTCCTTTAATTTCTTGTGTTGGAAATGTGTATGTGCACCAAATGTAATAAATTGTGCAGGGCATGTGATAAAAATGGGGTGGTATATGTTTTCTACTTCAGTACATCCCTTTGTATGGTGCCTCCTACTTTGTGTGTAACTTTTTAACCTGTTGCGCCAAAATTTTGTCCGTTACACCACCCCGTAAAATGTACTAACTCATTTTTTGTGTTTTTTTTTTTTTTTCTTCTCGTTTCAGATCCGTGTATGCAGATGACTACTTCTGATTCGGTGGATTACGTTGATGACCAGCTTTTTTTTTTTTTTTTTTTTTTTTTGTTTAATATTAATAAAATGGTTAACGAGGGCTTGTTGGGGAGTGCTTTTTGGACTAAAAGTTATTAAAAAGTTTTTTTGGTTTTGTTTAAATTACTTTACAGGCTTAGTAGTGGAAGCAGTCTTATAACCGTCTTAATGCTGTGGGTTTGGCGTTAGCCTCAAAAACAGCTAGCGCTAACCCCCGATTATTACCCTGGTAAACACCACCACAGAGGTGCTGGGAAGAGTCGGTACCAACATCAAAAACGGCACTCCTGAGCCTAAGCGGTAGGAGGCTGGCATTATGCTGGGGAGGGCCAGTAACAATGGTCCTCGCACACCCCGGTAAGGTTAGGTTGTTGCTTCTTAGTTGGTATCTGGTTGAGCATAAAAATAGAGGGAAACGCACACTATTTTTATACTCCGCAAGATACCAACCAAGCAGCAACAGCCTGACATTACCAGGGTGGGTGAGGAACACTGTTACTGGCCCCTCCCCACCCTAGATAATACCAGCCTCTTACCACCTAGGCGCGCCATTTTTGACACCCTGGGCCTGTTGGTACCGGCTCTTTCCGGACCCCTGTGGCAATGGGTACCGGGGTAATAATTGGAGGTTAATGCTAGCTGTTTTTGGGGCTAACACTAAGCCCCGGCTTAAGAATGGATTTCATCTTTAAAAAGGCAGCTTCTAGTACTAGATAGGACAGGAGAGAGAGTACAGAGAAATACTACCAGACAAGAGAGGGCACAGAAAAGCCCACCCTCACTTACTGGACTTTGTCCATGCCTGTGCTTCAGCTTGGACAAAGCCATGATTTCTATAAAAAGGAAATAACATTTTCTCATGAAGTATATTAGAAAGGCTAATGTTTTGCCAAGATGTACAAAATATAAAAAGTTTTTGAATCTAACAGTGCCCATGTAAGGGGGTACTCTGCCCCTATACATCTTATATTCAAATGAGATCATGTCAGAGTGCTGGCCTGGAGATCGCGGGGGCCCCAGAGGCCAGACATGTTATCCCCCATCCAAAGGATAGGTGATAAGAGGTCTAGGTGAGGATAAATATTTTACCATATATAACACGTTGCCAAGTGTTGTGTGTGTGTATATATATATATATATATATATATATATATATATATATATATATATATATTATATATGGGAAAAACTACTGCTTGGTTCCTTAAAGTGTACCTGTCATTAACAAAAACTTTTTATATAATGTAGATAACATTATATGTATATTTGTAATACTCGTTGGTTAACAAAATGTGTATATGTTTGTCCCTGCAGCTATTTCCTGTGTGTTTCTGTCAGGAGTCCAAATACAGGAAGTGTGGATGGACAAGCCGGGCTCTGTGCACCGAGGACAAGCGGGGTTCTGTGCACCGAGGACAAGCAGAGCCCTTCTTGTCCTGCCTTCACTTCCTGTATTTGGTCTTCTTACAGAGACACACATGCAATAATAGCTGCAGAGACACCATTTTTTATACCAAAAATATACACATTTTTTAACCAATGTATATTACAAATAGACATATAATGGTATTATCAACATATCAAAAGTTTTTGTTAATGACGGGTACACTTTAAAAGGGAGCTTATGTTAAGTGGTGGAAAAGTCATTTGAGTAGTAAGTCATACTTACAGCACTAATTATAAGTCTGATCGGTACGGTAGCACGTGTCTTATTAATCAATTTTATTGGAAGAGTCTTCCAAGTGCCAGATGGCAAATCGCCAAAATCCAAGCAGTCAGCCTTTCCTGTGTCCACCTGTAGAAGGACAAAAAAAAAAAATTTTTCACTAAGAATTTTTTTTTATTTTTTATTAAAATACATTTTAAATTGAGCAGAGTCTTCCCCACCATATATAACTATGCAAAAGGATATGAAGCTTCCCATGCTGTTGCCACAGCACCCATTTCCATTGAGAGACTGTATTGTGATTGTACGGCACAGGAGACAAGTGCTGTAGAGACTGAGAGGGAAGCTTGGTTTCCTATTGCATAGTTCTATATGGTAGGGAGCACTGTGCGGTTCGAGAATTGAAAATACATTTTGACAATAGTCCTTTGCCAAATAAAACTCTGGTGGTACAATCAAAGAAAAACAACTCCATGTATTATAAGGACATACAATATTTTCATTTTTAGTTTTTCCTCCTTGCCTTCTAAGGGTATGTTCCCACATACCATGAGCAATTAGAATGGAATTGAAGAGGAATAATTTTGGTCTGGAAAATCTTGATTTTTGTCATTTTCTCCTTTCCGTGGAATTGCTGTGAAATTTGTGCAGAATTTCCGTGTGAAAGTAATTTTGTCAGGAAAAAACATGTTCATTCTTCAGTCAGAATCTGAGGCTAAAAGCCCATTTAAGTCTATGAAGTCTGACGAAATGACTTTCACACTGAAATCCTCAGGTGAAAGAATTCAGTGTCATTCAGCTAGCAGAAATTCCTCAGTGTGAACAGGGCAGCGGAAAGTTCATTAAAGTTAATGGAACTTTTATTTAAGGATAAATTAGAGCGTAAAAAGCAAGCAGAATTACACAAGTTAATTCTTCTTTATTTCCTTAGTGTGAACATACCTTAAAGATACATAACTCTTATTTTTCCATCCACAGACCCATATGGGGGCTTGTTTTTTTGTGCAACAAATTGTTCTTTGCAATGACAACTTTAATTTTATCATAAAATGTACAGCACAAAAAAAAAAAAATTTATGATGGGAAATTGAGAAGAAAACTGCAATTTAGCAAATTTAGTGGGGGGGGGTTTATTTTTACACAGTGCGCTTTATGGTAAAAATGTTATGTTTTCTTTATTCTATGGGTGAATACAATTAAAATTATATCAATCATTCACACTTTCTATTACTGTACAACTTTTATAAAACTTAGACTTTTTAAACAACATATGTATGTTTAAAATATGTATGTTTTAAGTATGTATGTTTAAAAAAATGTTTGACATCAGCATGATTGTGGTGCATGTACACGTACAGTATTCTGCGCAGATTTGATGCTGCAGATTTCTATGTAAGCTAAACGACTGGACACAGCTTTAGCTGCGTATCAAATTCTGCACATCAAATCTGCTGAGGATACTGTAGACTAGACCCTAAGGGTTCGTTTACACGTACAGAACCGGCTGCATATTTTGCGCAGCTGCTTTTGCTACCCATTAACTTCAATTCTGTACGTGTGACTATACCCAGAGAGTATTTTACGCTGCAGATCCACCGGTGACCCAACCCTTTAGTGTGCCTCCAGCTGTTCCAAACTCCCATGTGCTGCTTGCAGCTGCAATCCGCTGCAGACACAGGGACGAGAGAGTCGCTGTGCGCATGTGCAGTGTACTCGGACATCGCGGACGCTACACGATGTATGTGAGTAGACTGCAAGTGTGCGCAGCTAGCTACTCGCAGGTGGCTGCTTTTCGGGGATACAAGCACAGGGTGTTACACAGGGTGTTTTCGGCAGAGGAAGCATACGCCATGATGCTCTCGACACAGAAAGCACCAGTGAGGACGAGAAAGACCCCACTTTCCAGTTGTCTTCCTCCTCATCAAGTAGTGATGATGAGCCCCCTAAAAGGCGGCGGAGACGTCGCCATGCAGGGCCACATACTTGTATGAGCAACTATGGCGCCTGTAATATTCTGACCTCCCAGACAAATTTTCCTATGCCACCAAGAGGTGAACTTGTCTGGGCTGTCCCAGAGAACTATGAGCCCAAGATTCCTGCATGGCGACATGGGAATCAAGATTGACATTGTCTGATTCACTGAAATTGCCTTTTTTAGTAATTTTTTTCAGTGACGACTGTCAATCGATGGTGGAGCAAACAAATCTGTATGCCCAACAGTCTGTCGTCGCACACCCAGGCTCCTTATTGGCTAGGCACAATGGGTGGAACCCAAGTCAGTGAGGCTGAAATGAGGACTTATTGGTGCCTCGTACTGCACATGGGCCTAGAAGAAAAAAAACCTGTGTTAGGCAAAACTGACTCCCAGACCCCCCCCCCTATAAAGTATGTCCATGACATGTCCCAGTCATGGCATACGGCCATATGGAAATGCTTGCATTACACTGATAATGCAGCATGTCTCTCCCCCCCCCCCCCCCCCGCCCCAAAATGATCCTGAATAAAAAAAAAAATCAAACCAGTCATCAATCAATTCGGTGCCAAATTTTCGAAGGTCTATGTTCCTGTAAGGGAGGCCTCTATTGATTAGTCCCTCATCAGCTTAAGGTGGAGATTCATCTTCCGCCAATATAGCGGGCGAGGTATGGCATGAAACTCTATAAACTCTGCGAAGTACCTCAGGGTACACTTGCAAATTTAGAGAGAGTACAAGGTAAGGAATTCCTGTATTGAATCCCCAGAATGTCCCCCCACTCTGGGTGTTAACTGCTTCTTTAATTTTTGAAAAATCCTCTGAAAAATTAAAGAAGCAATCTGATTCATTGCAATGGGCAACTCAGCAACATTTTCTCTGAACATGTTTTCATGAATCTCCCCCATTGACGTCCACGTTTTAAACCCAAAAACCCTTCACATAATACCCCTGATAAGAACCCCCCGCCCAAAAAAAAACAACGAGTCATGGGTCATTGAGTCACTAGTATTGGGGTTTGCATATTGCCTCAAGTGGCAACAGTTTAGGGACGGCCACACACAAAACATTCCCAGAATGATTAAGAAGACCATAGGGTTTGGGTGGGCATCATTTTTACTTTTGGCTATGCTCTGGGTCATCATTCTGGGAACATAACTGGCATATCAATAGGAAAAATCCAATTTTCATTTTTTCCCAAGCTGCAATTTATCCATTCATGGAAAATAAATTTAGGGAACACCCATCTGTTACTAATGTCCATGTCCCCCTATACACCTTCCCTAGGGGGGTGTACTTTCTGTAATGGGGTCACATGCAGGTGTTCCTTATTTTTGTTCTGAATGTATGTAAAAGTCAGCTACTGATGTGTCCGTAAGCAACATGGGCCTCAAATGTCAAGGTAGTTCTCTCTCATGAACATGAACCCAGTCATATTTCCAGGTAAGAATTTTGGGTTAAATGTTGGGTGTTCCCAGAATGATGAAGCAAAGCATAGGGTTTGTGGGGGCACAAGCTGTAATTCTGGATTTTCTCTAGGTCAGGGGTCGGCAACCAATGGCACGCGTGCCACTCATGGCACGCAGGATGCATTTGAGTGGCACACAAGGGAGCGCCAACCAGTGGCACAGTTACTAACTGGGGCCAGTCCCGAGACTCAGTCACTTTAAAACAGCACTGGCTGGTGGCATGAGATGTGCCTGCATGCAGCACATTCATTATCAGCAGTGCTGAAGATTCGGCCTGGAAGGTCAGATGATCTGTCACCCCTGCCCGGTTAGTAATTGCTGTGCAGGAAAGGGAAAATTTTCTCTCTTTTCCTCCTGTCACCTCATTCAGCTGCCATGCTCTGCTGTCTGTCGGCAGCATGGAGGGGGAGTGGGATCGAGGAGGGCAGGTCAGGGGTCAATGCTAAAGATCAGCGAGTCTCCTGTATTATTCTTTGGAATACATTCAGTTCAGCTCCTGGCTATAAACCGCTCTCCTGCCCCAGAGACTGTCTCTGGTCTCTGTCAGTCTTTAGATCCCACTAACAGAGTGTCACCTACAGATTATATACAGTCACCTGTATTATGCAGGTCTGAATTAAAATGTTATCCGTACTGAACAAAAACCATTATTAGCTGTTGTGTTAATCCCCTTCCACTGTATTGTCTTTACTGTTAGGCCCTTACAGCGGGAACAATATAAACCTGTGTGACAAGCCACACCCCACCCACTATAAACCACACCCATATTGCGGGCACACCAAGCGACTTTGAAAAAAAAAATTGGCACAGCACTACCAAAAGGTTGTCCACCCCTGCTCTAGATCATCATTCTGGGTACCTAATTGGCATATTAGTATGATAATTGCAATTTTCATTTTTGACACACTGCACTTCATCCATTCCTGTAAAATGAATTTATGAAACACCTGTGGGGGGGGGTTAGGGCACTTTATGTAATGGTGTCACATGTGGTTTTTTTTTTTTCCCCCCTCAGAATGTATGTAACAGTCAGCTACTGATATGTCATAGGCCTCAAATGCAAACCCCTCTATGACTCCTGAGCCTTGTTGTGTGCCCACACAGCACATTACCCCATATATGGATGTATTTCTATTCTCTAGAGAAAAAAAAATTGTATCCCAATTTCTTCCATTACCCCCTGTGAAAATGATAAACTTGAAGTAACACTTGCATTTTAGTGTAAAAAAACTGATTTGTTATTTTTACGGCCCACAGTTCAAAAACCTGTGAGGTGTAAATACTCACTGGACCTCCTTGAGAGGTGTAGTTTCAAAATTGAGGTCAATTGCTTTAAAAAAAAAATAAAAAAAATGTTTTAAAAGGGTACCTCATCAAAAAAAAACTTTTGATATATTATAGATTAATGTATGCAGAATAACTTTACAATTGCATGTTATTAAAAAATATGCTTCTTTCTATTTAATTTTCCACTTTGAAGAAATTACCACTAGGGGTCTCCCTACCAGTCCTGGCAGCAAGCATTTCAGACTCATGCTGGAGTCCTAAACACTACGAGCTGCCAGTCTGCTTTGTTCACAAGGGAGAACACTCAGAGCTGCCAGCCTGCTTTGTTCACAGCCTGTTTGGCTGTGAACAAAGCAGGCTGGCAGCTCTGAGTGTTTAGGACTCCAGCATGAGTCAGAAATGCTTGCTGACAGGACTGATCGGGAAAAATACAATAGAAAGAAGCATATTTTTCATTAAAATGCTATTGGAAAGTTATTCAACATTCATTAATCTAAAATATATAAAAAGTTTATTTGATGAGAGGTACCCTTTAAAGATTTTTGGGTCAGAACCTCTGCCATTGCAGTGCAAATCACCACTTTAGGACTCAAATGGGCTTGGTGCTGTCTCACTCCTAAGCCCTGTTGTGCACCCACAGAGCACTTTACATCCACATATGGGGTTTCTGTTGCAATTGCATTTTACAATCCTGACGTGCTGCTGGGAAGTGGAAATAAATTGTAAGGTCACTTGTCCTCTACTGGTTTACTAAAAGCATAGATCACCTATCCACAAGATAGGTCAAAGGTGTACGATTGTTGGATGAAATGGGGGTTGGGGGTTGGACTGCCAGGACCCCAACTCAGCAAAGAACAGTAGTGCCTAAGTGCTCCCTCAGTATCTTGCCATAATATTTGACAAAAGAATGCAACAGGTTGAGGTATCTGATATCTTAAGGAAAGAACCTGAACTCTGACTATGAGAATGAATTACTATTAAATGAAAAAGTAAGGTACTACAGGTATTATACTTACGATTAAAAAGTTTACATATTAACCCTACCATTCAAAACATCAAGTTTAAATCTCAAGAAAGAGCTAAAAGGGGTATAAGTGTGTGGTTGGGGGGGGGGGATTTAGAGACAGTGGAGGGCAGTTAACAAGGGATGTATAGCTCTTTTTTGCTTACAAAAGTCGCACAAAAAGTCGTATAAGCACCTAAGCAAAATTTTTGTGCGACTTTTGGCTGTAAGCAAAAAGCTACAAAAAAGAGTTTACAAAAGTGAATTTCATTTTTCACTTTGCAGCGGTCAGGGATTTATGAAGTGCGAAAGTTGCAGAAAAAGTCCCGGCCCCCTCCAAAACAGCGTAAATGTAAGCCAGGCCGGAATTGGCTTACAAAACGGCTTTGCAGGCAGATTTTATATTTCCCACTGGCAGGTTTTATATTTCATGGCTCCAGCGGGAAATATAATATTACAACCCTATAACAGAGCCCAGGCTGGCATTATAATGCAGCCACCCAGGCTCAGTCATATATTATACCTACAGTGAGGGCATGCTGGGAGTTGTAGTCTTGTAGCAGGTGGGAGATGTGCAGCACGGGCTTGGGTGGAAGACAAGCAGTGTCCCCATAATTAGAAGGAGAAGCGGGAAGAAAATATGATGGAGCCCGGGCAGCTGCAGAGTGATGCCAGCCCGGGCTACCTTTAACGTACCACAGCACTGCGCAGTTTTTCTATCCCCTACTGTAATTTCACATTTCCCACTGGGTCCCGTGATTGGCCGGGACCATACAGCCAATCACAGGACCCGGCAGGAACTTTGATATTACAGTAGGGGATTGAAAAAATACTGCAGCGGTGTAGGATGACACCTATCATAGCTTTCAAGCCTTTCTCCCCGGCTTTTCACCTCTTTTCTCCCCGGCTTTTATTTATTTATTTGATTTTACCTCACCTGGCCGCGCTCCGGCAGGCTCAGGTTCAGTCTGCGTTTTTTTTTTTACTGCGGCGCCTGTAAAGCATTGAAATCATGCAGAGTGACAATCCCTGCTGGCTCCTCTTCTGCGCGGTGTGAAGAACGTCATTCCCTGCAGCCACAGTAGGTGAAGGTGGCCGTAGCGCCGGTGACATCACTTAAGCCGCGCAGAAGAGGAGCTGGCAGGGATCATCACTCGGCATGCTTTCAATGCTTTACAGGCGCCACAGTCCCAGAAGACCTGCAGCCTGAACCTGAGCCTGTCAGCCGCCCGCACATCTCCTGCACCGCTTAACTACAACTCCCAGCATGTCCTTACTGTAAGGGATGCTGGGAGATGTAGTTATGCGGCACGGGTGGCAGGAGATGTGCGAGCGGTTGACAAGGTTCCTTGGCTTGCTTGTCACCCACCCGTCGCCGCATGACTTCAACTCTCAGCATGCCCTTACAGTGAGGACATGCTGGGAGTTGTAGTCGTGTGGCGCAGGCGGGTGACAAATGTACTAACCTATTCTCTGTGTTTTTTTTTTTCTTATTTCAGATCAGTGTATCCTGTTGACTTTAATTTTTTTAATGTTAATAAAATAGAGGGCTTGTGGGGGAGTGTTTTTTTGCAATAAAAGTTTTTTTAAACATTTTTCTTTCTTCTTTTTACTTGACAGGCTTAGCAGTGGAAGTCCATTACTAACTGTGGCTTAGCATTAGCCACAAAAACAGCTAGCGCTAACCCCCAACTATTACCCCGGTACCCACCACCACAGGAGTGCTGGGAAGAGCTGGTGCCAACAGGCCCAGAGCGTCAAAAATGGCACCCCTGGGGCGAGGTGGTAACAGGCTGGCATTATTTAGGCTGGGGAGGGCTGCTAACAATGGTACTTGCTTACCCCGGTAACGTCAGGCTGTTGCTGTTTGGTTGGTATCTGGCTGAGATAAAAAAAAATAGGAGGAACCCCAAATATATATATATATATATTATATTATATTATATTATATTATATATTTTTTTTTTTTTTTTTATATACAAAAAAAAACATGTGGGGTTCCCCATATTTTCATTCTCAGCCAGATACCAACCAAGCAGCAACAGCCTGACGTTACCAGGGTGGGTGAGGACCATTGTTACTGGCCCACCCCAGCCGAAATAACGCCAGCCTGTTACCGCCTAGGCCCAGGAGCTCCATTTTTGACACTGCGGGCCTGTTGGTACCGGCTCTTCCCAGCACCCCTGTGGCCGTGGGTACCGGGGTAATTGCGAGTTAGCAGTAGCTGTTGTTGTGGCTAACGCAAAGCCCCGGTTTAGTAATGGATTCCATCTATATGACTGCTCCCACTACTAAGCTTGTAAAGTAAATTAAAAAAAAAACACGTTTAATAAAACGTATTTAAAAAACACTCCCCCACAAGCCCTAGTTAACCATTTTATTAATATTAAAGAAACCACTGGTCATCGTACTTCTTCGAATATGAAGTAGTCCACAGGATACACGGAGCTGACATGAGAAAAAATAAATAAATGGGTTAGTATATTTAGAGGGGAAAAAATGGCAAAAAAAAAAGGAATAAAAACACACACACATATATATATATATATATATATATATATATATATATATGCGCACACACACATTTATATATATATATATATATATATATATATATATATATATATATATATATATATATATATATATAGATGCAAATCAAAAAATGTTGCATTATCTTGTAATACCTTTTTTATTGGACTAACAGAATTTTGTAGAGACAAGCTTTCGGGATTCCACCCTTTATCAAGTCCAAAGCAAATCTATATAAAAGAGAAAAAGAGAAGGACCAACGGGCGGCGCCTTGTGTGTTAACCCAATATATATGTAGGAGGTGGGGGGAATATGGGGATGACCCCACAGGGCTTATAGATGGTCGCTCACCTCAAGACTGTAGTAATAGGCATATAACCCCAACAACATGGGGTACCATCAATCCTAGAGACTCTGTCAAGCCAGTGGGTTGCAAGAGTCGACCCAAGTCGTCCTGTAGATATGTGAGTTGAAATGCGGCAAAAAGAACCCTTGAAACCAGCGCTGCGACTATTAGGAGTGGTAGTGCTGTAAGCCAGGTTATTGAGGAAGCAATAATGTAGTCGAGGTAGTAGTAAAGATCCTCAGCAGGATCATTTATTGAAGAAAAAAAACAATAAAGATAAAAGATTACGCGTTTCGGGAGGAGCCCTCCCTTCCTCAGATCAGGGCAATTTATGACCCATCTTAGTGTGAATTCTCCACATCTATTGTCTTAAGCCCTACATATTTGTGAGATGTAACCTGTGCCTTCTGCTTGTGAGCTTAGATTTGCTTTGGACTTGATAAAGAGAGGAATCCCGAAAGCTTCTCTACAAAATTCTGTTAGTCCAATAAAAAAGGTATTACAAGATACTGCAACATCTTGCATATTTTTTCATAGCTGCGACTTGAGGTGGGATTACAAATTGTTTATTGGTTTTTGCTTCTGTGTGCTAAAAAAAATGCTTACGTGGACACACAGGGTTTTCTATATAGTCACACGCAGGTCGCAGTTGAAGAGTGAGGGTGCAGTTGTCCACACTTGTTAGCTAACATACTAGCCGTATATCATGATTCCAGAAGCCTTACTGTAAATATACATGATGCCTCCTCAGTTGCCTTATGGGTGCATGTTTTGTTTCTACTAGCTGCCACCTACTCCCCTACCACCTTACAAGCCTCACTGCCAACCAGATCCCCCACATTTAATGTTCCTTTGGCTCCCTACCCACCCCGCCCTGCCCTCCCCAAACATACCAAATTTGAATGTTATTGGATTCTTGCATAGGTTATTAACAAAACTTGTGAACAGAAGTCATTGTTAACCTTTTAAGGACGCCGGGCATATGCATACGCCCTGCATCCCTTAAAGGAAATCTGTCATCAGAATCACCCGCACTAAACCTGTTACACAGGCTTGTAGTGTGGGTGATCCTGATTAAAACGCTTCTTACCTGGTTAAAAATGGTTCAGCGGTTCTTCAGATATCTTTATTTTTAGTTTTCTGTTATTCCCTGGCTTGGGACTCAGTGGGAGGTCTTATCATCTGGGACTCGGCCACACGTCATTCTAGCTGGGCGGAGCTGCCGCCCCGCTCATGAATATTCATGACCTTATCCTCATGGTCTAACTCCTTTTTCTAGGTCTGGTGCATGAGGATAAGGTCATGAATATTCATGAGCCGGGCAGCAGCTCCGCCCAGCTAGAATGACGTATAGCCAAGTCCCAGATGATAACACCTCCCACTGAGTCCCAAGCCAGGGAATAACAGAAAAATAAAGATATCTGAAGAACCGCTGAACCATTTTTAACCAGGTAAGAAGCATTTTAATCAGGATCACCCGCACTACAAGCCTGTGTAACCGATTTAGTGCGAGTGATTCTGATGACAGATTTCCTTTAAGAACGTGGGGCGTATGCATACGCCCGTGGGAATTCCGGTCCCCGCCGCTAGCCGGTTGGGGACCGGAATGCCTGCTGAAATCATTCAGCAGGCATCCCAGCACATCGCCAAGGGGGGTCCTGAGACCCCACCGCCATGTTGGCGATCGCAGAAAATCGCATGCCAATTCAGACATGCGATTTTCTGCTATACCGGGCTGATCGGGTCCCTGGTGACCCGATCACCTGGAAAATAGGGATGATCGGAGCGGTCAGGGACAGCCCTGATCATCCTGAGGGATAGGAGTGAGGTCGCAGTGCTGCGATCTCCTCCTATCCCCTGCCATTGGTCAGAACTGATTCTGACCAATGGCAAGGCAGGACAGTGGGTTGCCATGACAACCCCGGTTCTGCCCACCCCTGGATGTCGAAGGGAACGTGAGGAGAAGATGCCTGGGGACCACGGATCGTCACTGGAGACTGCTGGTTCCTGGCTCAGGTAGGGAAACTACGGTGGGGGGGGGGGGGGGGAATGAAAGTGAAAGTAAAGTGATCTTTATTGTGGCAACCACTAGAAAGGCCAAACTGCAACTCCCAGCATGCCCAGAAAGCCAAGGCTGTCTGGGCATGCTGGGAGTTGTAGTTTTGCAACTGTTGCACTGTTACAGTGGTGCCCAAACGGTAGCCCTCCAGATGTTGCCAAACTACAACTCTCAGCATGCCTAGACTGCCCAGGCATGCTGGGAGTTATAGTTCTGTAACATCTGTCCCTTCAGATTTTGCAATTTTCATGACATTTTTGAAAATTGCTGCTCTATTTTGAAGCCCTCTAATTTTTTCAAAAAGCAAAAATATGTCCATTTTATGATGCCAACATAAAGTTGACATATTGTATTTGTGAATAAAAATAACATTTATTTGGAATATCCATTTTCCTTACAAGTAGAGAGATTGAAAGTAAGAAAAATGCAAAATTTTCATGAAATTTTGGGATTTTCCCCCAAGAAAGGATGCAAGTAACGCCGAAAATTTACCACCAAAATAAAGTAGAATATGTCACGAAAACAATCTCAGAATCAGAATATTCGGTAAAAGCCTTTTAGAGTTATTAATTCGTAAAGCGACGGTGGTCAGAATTGCTAAAAAGGGCTCAGTCCTTAAGGTGAAAAAGGGCTGCGTCCTTAAGGGGTTAAAGAACAAGCTTTGTATAGATCTCTGGTAACCAAATTGCTTCTTTCAAAGTTAAACTACTGTCCATGTTTTGTATGCTACTTTGAAAACTAATAAAAAAGATATTTGATTAAAAAAAAAAAAAAATTTCTTACGTGAGCCAAATTTATCAACCCCCTGTGATGGTATGATAAACACGTCACACATTATCAAAGCCAAAAGCAAAAAAAAAAAAAAAACATGACTACAGAACTCGCTTACCAATATAATGGTAAATGTCCCTAAGTGTTTTTCTCTTGGATCACCCAACTGATATTGCCAGGTAATCACTCATCGAACACCTTGCCATTATGGCCCATAGTAGAGGATCCAGAGCGGTACCTACCCTCCCATACACCAGGAATTACACAAATCGAAGCACTTCTGTTTCAAGCAGTCAGTCCTTTAAACTACGAGTTAGACACCAAACCTCAATTACCTACCTCAATTAAGGGATATTCTGACACAGCAGTAAGGACGACTTTTGAAGATATGGTTTCAGCTCTTCCAATTGTTTCTGTATCCGCAGATACAGGCCAAGATGATAAACATAGCACACATTGGAAAAGCCCTGGCCTCTGAGGTAAAAGGAGAATTTTCACTTCTTCAGAAGCCCGTGGACCAATAATGGTTTTATTCTTAAAAATTAAGCACTGGTGGGCACCAACATCAATCTGAAAAATTAAATATTCATCTTAATATTTCAAGATCTTTGCTAACATCAAAACACACAGGGCAGGCACACAGGTAGCAAACATTCCTATAAGCTGGTTTCACGCAGGCTTCAGTTCAGGACACGACTTGCAGCCTTCATACACCCATGTAAAACTGAACTGCTATGAGAAATGGATTAGATCCCCACATGTGACTATTAAGATAAATTCATGGTCTGGGCTCTCACTGGCAATGGGAAAAAAAAAATCATGAACTATAATAGACTTAACCGCTAGTCATTGCTTACATCAACATATCTAAACAATAAAAATGGTGGCCTCAGTACCGTATATACTCGAGTATAAGCCGACCCGAGTATAAGCCGAGACCCCTAATTTCAACCCAAAATCCCAGGAAAAGTTATTGTCTCGAGTATAAGCCTAGGGTGGGAAATACATCATCCCCCCCTGTCATCATCCAGACCCGTCATTAACATCCTCATCATCATCCCCTTGTCATCATCCCACACATCCCCCTTCATCATCCCCTTGTCATCATCCCACACATTCCCCTTCATCATCCCCTTGTCATCATCCCACACATCCCCCCCTTCATCATCCCCTTGTCATCATCCCACACATCCCCCCTTCATCATCCCCTTGTCATCATCCCCCCCCTTCATCATCCCCTTGTAATCATCCCACACCCCCCCCCTTCATCATCCTCTTGTCATCATCCCACACCCCCCTTCATCATCCTTTTCTCATCATCCGCCCTCAGTGGTCTTCAACCTGCGGACCTCCAGAGGTTTCAAAACTACAACTCCCAGCAAGCCCGGGCAGCCATCGGCTGTCCGGGCTTGCTGGGAGTTGTAGTTTTGAAACCTCCGGAGGTCCGCAGGTTGAAGACCACTGCGGCCTTCGACATCATCCAGCCCCCTCTCACCCCACTTTAGTTCTGTACAGTACTCACCTCCGCTCGGCGCTGGTCCGGCCTGCAGGGCTGTCCGGAGAGGAGGTGGTCCGGTGGGATAGTGGTTCCGGGCTGCTATCTTCACCGGGGGCGCCTCTTCTCCGCGCTTCTGGCCCGGAATAGAGGCGTTGCCTTGACAATGACGCAGAAGTACGTTGGTAATGAACGTACCTCTGCGTCGTTGTCAAGGCAACGTGACTATTCTGGGGCCAGGCCCGAAGCGCTTAGAAGAGGCCTCCCCGGTGAAGATAGCAGCCCGGAACCACTATCCCACCGGACCACCTCCTCTCCGGACAGCCCTGCAGCACCGGACCAGCGCCGAGCGGAGGTGAGTACTGTACAGAACTAAAGGGGGGTGAGAGGGGGCTGGATGATGTCGAAGGCCGCAGTGGTCTTCAACCTGCGGACCTCCGGAGGTTTCAAAACTACAACTCCCAGCAAGCCCGGACAGCCGATGGCTGCCCGGGCTTGCTGGGAGTTGTAGTTTTGAAACCTCTGGAGGTCCGCAGGTTGAAGACCACTGCGGGTGGAGAGTTCACTCGAGTATAAGCCGAGGGCGGTGTTTTCAGCACGAAAAATCGTGTTTAAAAACACGGCTTATACTCGAGTATATACGATGTAAATTCATGTTTCAGAATGTAAAAATCCAATGTTGTGGAATGCACACATAATACATACACAAGACAGCTGTCTGCACAACTCGTTTCACTGAAGCACTCTCTTCTAACTCCACTATATTTCTATAGTGTTAACTTTTGAATTTTAATGTGTCCACTCACCTCCCCCATAAAAATTAGCTCATGAACTGTTGGAAGCAACTGGGGTGCCCCCATTTTATTGGGAAGAATAGCACCACAGACTAATAAAATGTTAACAGTGAAAAAAACTAAACAAAACGTGAAAGTGTGTAAAAATTTGCCACTCATTGGCTTTTTAATGTCAGCCATGACACTTTGTTAGTGTGGCTTTGCATAAAAAGCATTGTGACCAACCATGCCCTTACAATGCTGTCAAAAAATAAATAAAAAATTTAAGAGGTTTAGAGGCTTACAGAAGGGACAGTAAAATTACAAAAAAAAAAAAAGTTTTAAATAAACACACCACCACCACTGAAGGTTTACTTCCTTTCACCATCAGTGAATTATAATTGATCAGTTATGTTAACACTACTCTTTGAGGATGCTATGAAATCCTGCAGAACTTTGCACAATAACATACACAAACTACTTACTTTCTCTCCATTCACAGATATACTGATCATACTAATATTGACTTGCATCCATCTTTCATTGGGATTGAAAATGTTTAAAGATGCTTGAGATGCAATGCCAACACAACACGTGTTAGGGAACGTCACCTCTTCTGGCACCAAAACTTGTCCTTTTAAAAAAGAAGATTGGAAGTAAATTGCTGATTATCAATTACATTTATGACCCCAATTAAAAGTCACTATTACTATTCTTTTACCAAAACCAGATGACATTCTTGTAGACCACTGAGAGAGTCCAGAGCCAGCCTGGGAGTCCACCAAATGAAAAGGAAGGCTACTGCTTTGACTTCCTGAAGTGGAATTACCAATTGAAAGTGTGGAAAAAACACTTGCAGCAACATTTGCAGTCATCGGGGCATGGATGTTTGGACCTTGAAGTGAACACCCAGGATACCCTCCATGGCTTCCAACTGCAAAAGGGGGAATTTGAGTAACACCTGCTAAGTATTGTTGAGAAAATTGAGTGGTGGAAAGAGAAGGTGCATTAAGGAGTCTTGGATCAGAACTGGCTAGCAATACTGGTTTAAAGCCTTGTGCAAAACCACACTGGTGACCACCAGGGATATTGTGAACTGCATTGTACTTCTCAAGCAAAGCCGACTGCAGTATATCTCCAGAAGAAAGACCTTGAGTAGATTTTGAAGCATAATGTTGCCAAGGGGAGACACCATCTGACTGGGTTTGAAGGGACTTCTCGGCTAATAAATCAGAACCAAGTGCTTTAACTTTTTCTTTATAATCTAAAGCTAGGTGTCCCAATTCTGTTCTCTTTCCATCTGCTTTTAAAGCTTCTTCTGTTTCTGATCCACTATTAGCAGAAAGAGCCCGGATTCCAGTTAAACTCTTGCTCACTTTAGTAGTTTCAGTGTATTTTTGAAATTTGCTTTCCTGCCGGGGCAAATCATTGTTTTGCATCATCTGCATTTCTGAAGGTGTAGGACTGGCTCTCACTATAGTGGTACTTAGCTCTATGGTGTTATTGCCCTACAAAATAAAAATAAGGAAACATTAGCATACTGCTTTGCAACATCATGAACTGATATTGCCTTACAAAGCCACAGACAGTAAAAATGTTTACCTAAGATTAAATGGTCATTTCTTAATCACAGGATAGGGAAACTAGTTTGCTAATCAGCATGGGTCTAACCTCTGGGACACAAAACATGAGAACGTTGGCAAATTGTACCATGAATAAGTGGAGCAGCAGTGAACAATTGCCATTCCATTTATGGGACTTGGCAAGCTTCAGGGGTTCCATAGACCATAAATAGAGCAGAGGCCATGCATGCACCCTGCTGTACCATTCACTCTGAAGAATCGTTCAGTCCTCATGAATGGTGAGTCCCAGTAGTTTTTCCCCCAGGAGTTTTTGCTCCTAGCATATCTTACCACAGCAGTATAATTAAGGTTTAGCATTATTTTCTTCGGCTTGTTTAAGAGCGTGAATAGAGTTTATCGGTCTAGTCCTTCCTGAGGAAGCACAGAAAATTATAGCACACTGTCTCACCTTTTTGTTATCAGGACTTTTTATAGTAGTATTCTGTAACGTATTCTCTGTGGCTGAACAATAGGTCAGTCTGCTTAGGCTGGGACTGAGACACGATGATTCAGAGGACAAACTACTGGGGGGGGGGGGGGGGGGAGAGAGAAGAAATGAAAATGTATAAAAGTTGTGCAGAAAGAAAACCTATGAACACCCAAAAACTATTACAGTACAGACTTACAATTGTGGTAAAAACGATTACAAAAAATGAAATGTAAGTTTTAAAATCTCTAAGTTGATCCCAAGACTTAGTGAGAATATATAGATCTATAAAGACAACAGCAAAGTGCTTTCCTTTATTAATTCAAATATGTGGGAGTATAGCCGGTAATTACTCACCGTTAATTGTGTTTCCCCGAGCCATGACAGCACCAACTGAGCGAGAGGGACTCTGCCCCTAAGGGCAGGAAACCTAGAGGATAAAAGGCAGGTCCCTCCTCCCCAGCCTCAGTGAATTTGCGAGACTAGAAGGCCTACCATTGATTAGTATACAAAAAAATATACATAATATTACGGAGGAAGAGGAAGAAGAAGATGAGGAAGAGGAAGAAGAAGAGGAGGAAGAGGAAGAAGAGGAGGAAGAGGAAGAGGAGGAAGAGGAAGAGGAAGAGGAGGAAGAGGAGGAAGAGGAAGAGGAGGAAGAGGAGGAAGAGGAAGAGGAGGAAGAGGAAGAAGAGGAAGAGGAGGAAGAGGAAGAGGAGGAAGAGGAAGAAGAGGAAGAAGAGGAAGAGGAGGAAGAGGAGGAAGAGGAGGAAGAGGAAGAAGAAGAAAACAAGGGTGAACCCCATATCAGTGCAGAAAAAACACTAAAATAATTCTTATGAAACATAGGGTGGGAATACCCCGATGCGGTCATGGCTCAGGGAAACAAATTACCGGTGAGTAATTAACGGCTTTCCCTTTCGTCATGACCGCACCAACTGAGAGAAATAACAGAACACCTAGGGTGGGACTACAGCCTGGAGGACTTTCCACCCAAAAGAAACAGCAAAGGAAGAATTGCCCACATCCACCCTGTAGTTTTTGAAAAAGGTAAATGGAGACTACCAGATGGTCGCCGTGCAAATCTGGTCTATAGAAGCTCCTCTTCTCTCGGCCCAAGAGGAGGCCACTGATCTAGCGGAATGAGCCCTAAGACCTGAAGGAGGGGAAACTCCAGAAGCTACATAAACTAGATATAGCTTGTTTAATCCACCTAGCAATGGAGCTCTTTCTTGCTCGCTTCCCTTTATTTGGGCCAGAAAACTGAATAAATAAGGATGAGGACTTCCTAAAGGACCTAGTTCTCTCTAGATATTCTAGGATGCACCTCCTCACATCTAAGTTATGGAAAAGTTTTTCTTTTTCATTAGAAAGGTCAGAATAGAAGGATAGCAAAACAATATTCTGCGAGACATGGAATTTGGACACTACTTTTGGTAAGTAAGCAGGATCAGGGTAGAAGATGATTCTGTCATATTAGTATTTTAGTATAGGGCTCTACACTGGAAAGGGCTGACAAGTCTTCAACTCTCCTGGCGGATGTTTTTTTTTTGCTCTCTATCACCCAAAGTACAAGAGAAAGTGCAAACGTCTATAGCTAAGCCCTTCTCGAACAAGAGAGGCGCCCCCCCAACAAACCTTCCCTTCACCTCTGGGCCAAAAGGCACCAGGTTTGATGCCCCTTTTCGCCAAAGCTACTAAGGGTCCACAAATGCACTTGGCTTCAACCTAGGCGTTAACCAAGGTATCAGCCAAGGAGCCGTATACTGATGGCATCTCGACCAAAGCCAAGATGCCCAGGGGTTGCAGGGAGGTGAGGAACCAAATGGCCAAAACACACCTCCCCTAGACCGCCAGGAGGGACACCCAGAAGGGCTACCGCATCCTGACTAACCCTGTGTACAAAACAAACACGTAAAAGTGGCACAGTGACAAACAAAAAATAGAAATAAGTGGTTGTGTGCAGATGTAATGCCCGGTCATCCAGCCGGATGTATAAGAATTTCCCTGATCCTAGCCAGAAGGCCAGGATACCAAGGGTGAGTGCCAAAATGTGAAGAGTTAATGGTGCAGTGCTTCCACTCAATGGGGAGTGCATCCAATGAGTTTAGGCACCTCAAGGTCACCGCTCCCCGAGGCACAAATGTACCTCGGCTCTACACCCCCCAACCTCATGGCCAGATCTGGAGTAAACAGAGCACATCAGAGCAGCCGTTGAGCTAGTTCTGTGGCACCAGCCCTGGAACGCCCTGGTACCCCTGCTAATCCATGCAGCCATCCATCCCTACTAGTGGACTGCCTGATATGAACAGATACTACACTTGATCTTAGCCAAAAGGCCGAGAAGCGATGTTATTGCTACTAGTAAAGCAGATTTAAACACTAGATTTTTGAGAGGTATAGCATCTAGGGGCTCAAAGGGATCGGACACAAAGGCGTTTAACACTAGGGAGAGATCCCAAGAAGGTGGCCTAGGAAAATCCCAAATGGTAAGTTTTTAACTGCCCTAAAAAACCTAATGACCAAGGGATGATCTGCTATCTTTTGGTCAAAAAGAGCTCCTAAAGCAGAGATCTGGACTGTGGCCAATTTGAGACCCTTCTCCAACCCCCTCTGCAAAAAACTCAAAATACTGGCCATATCTGGGGAAAACAGATCTACAAGCAGCTTGTTTAAACAATTAAAATAAGCCTTCCAGAGCCTAAAGTAGATGTTAGATGTTACAGATTTCCTACTAGCTTGTAGAGTAGAGATCACAGCCTCTGAGAGACCCTTGTTTCTTAGGATTAACCTTTCGAGGGCCAGGCAGTCAAATGAAGTTTAGTTTTTTTTAACTTGAGGATGAACAATCGGCCCCTGCAATAGTAAATTCTCTATTTCTGGCAGCACCCATGGATATGCCTGACACATGGACCTCAGAGCCAAGGACCAGGCCTTCCGGGGCCAGAACGGTTCTATTAATTCTTTTTTCCTCTTTGATTTTGCTTTTCAAAAGCTCGGTAAAAGCTGTTTTGGGGGAATCGCATAGGTTATGTTTCAGTCCCACCTGTGAGCTAAGGCGCCCACCGCCCAAGGCCTTTCTGTTGGGTCTAGGGAGCAAAGAGTTCTTACTTGGCAGTTTTGTCTTGTGGCAAATAAGTCCACCTGTGGAACTCCCCATAGCTGTGTAATCTTTTGGAAGATGCCCGGGTTCAGTCTCAATTCTCCCTGGTGTAGACTGACGGCTGAAAAAAAAAAAATCGGCTTTTACGTTCAGACTTCCCTTTAGGTGAACGGCTGTGAAAGACAAAAGATGATCTTTGAAGGAAAAAAAATTGAGTAGCAATATACATGAGATTTTCGCTTTTGGTGGTGTCCTGGCAAATAATTACTACTACTGCTGAAGAGTTGTCTGACTGTATTTTGACATTTCTTTACATCAGGCCAGGCCTTGTCTGTTCCAGACTCTTTTGAATAGCTAGCAACTCTTTGGGAAAGGAAGAGTATTCCCTCTCTTCAAATTGCAATCTTCCCTGAAAATTTGTGTCCAAAATGTGAGCTCCCTAGCCATAAGGACTGGCATCTGTAGATAGGAGAACTAGAGACCCTTTGAGAGATTTGCGGTATCTAGCCACCAAAGGAGAGAGGCTAGGGCAGCAAATGACAATTTTACCGGACTGTCCAGATCTGAGGCGGACTTTTCCCAGGCTGCCAGAACTTCCCACAGAATCTTGTATGGAATTGTGCCCAAGGGACCATTTTGATGGAGGCTGTGTAAAGGCCCAGTAAAGACATGGCCTTTCTTATTGGCACTGTTCGCAACCTCAACCCCTCTCTGGATAGGTCTTGTAATTTTAAGATCTTTTCTTGAGGAAGGAAACATTTTTGAAGATTGGAGTCTAGCAGAATTCCAAGAAATACTTTCTCTCTTGCAGGAACTATGGAGGGCTTTCCCCAATTTATGATCCACCCTGACTTTTTTAGAATCAGTAAGGTGTGATTTATGAAGGAATTTACCTCTTCTACTGATCAACCAATAAGCAGAAAATCATCTAGATGGGGACAAAAGTGCTTACCCCTTCTCTGATATGGGCCGCCATCTTTGAAATGATCTTTGTAAATACCCTTGGGGCAGCAGAGACACCGAAGGGCAGGGCCCGGAACTGGAGATGCAGTTCTTCAGAATCTAATAATACTGCTATCCTCAGGTACTTCTGATCATCCTGGTGAATAGGGACATGTAACTAGACATCTTTTAGGTCTAGTGAGACCATATAACAGTCCTTCGTTAACCGTAGGCCCTCTTTGATGGTACTGCGGACCCAGTTGCTGTTTGAGATTATTTCGCAGTCTGCCCCTACCCGCAACAAAACATCACTGTTGGTAAGGCTTTTTGGGGTTACTTGGGGACTGGTTAAACATGTATCCTTTTGTTCTCTGGTGAAAACACCACTTTGAGGACTCCCTTTTATTATGTTCCTGGCACCTAGATTTCTTATTGGGACCGAAAGACTTATTAGGCCTGTAGGTTTGAGAAAAAGGCAAGACTTTTTTATTTTTATTTTTTTATCTCCCGCTTTTTCTAAAATATCTCATAATACGGAACCAAACAAAAACTAACCCTCATAAGAAATTGTACAAAGCTTATTTTTAGCCAAAGTGCCCTACGGGCAGAATTTGCTAAAGCTGCTGACCTTGCAGACAACTGAGGGCATCAGAGGTGGCATCTGCAAGGAAAGCTGCAGACTTCCTAATTAAAAGGATGAGAACTAAGAAGTTGCTCATGGGGTACATTGTTCTGTATATTAGCCGCTAACTGATCAATCCAGAGTAGCATTGATCTAGACACAGATGTTGCAGCAACATATGGCTTGAACTCTGCGGTAGAAGCTTCCTAGGAATTTTTCAAAAAAAGATTCAGATTTTTTTGTCCATCAGGTCTTTAAAGGGGTTCTCTGGTGCTTAGACATCTTATCCCCTATCCAAAGGATAGGGGATAAGATGCCTGATCGCGGGAGTCCCGCCGCTGGGGACCCCTGTGATCTTGCACTCTGCACCCCGTTTGTAATCAGTCCCCGGAGCATGTTCGCTTCGGGTCTGAATACCGGTGACCACAGGGCCGGCGGCGTGTGACGTCACGCTCCGCCCCTCAATGCAAGCCTATGGGAGGGGGCGTGACAGCTATCACGCAGCCTCCCGTAGGCTTGCATTGAGGGGCGGAGCGTGACATCACAGGGGCGGAGGCGTGATGTCACATGGCCGCCGGCCTTGTGGTCGCCGGTAATCAGACCCGGAGCGAACACGCTCTGGGGACTGATTACAAACGGGGTGCCGCGTGCAAGATCACGGGGGTCCCCAGCGGCAGGATTCCCGCAATCAGGCATCTTATCCCCTATCCTTTGGATAGGGGATAAGATGTCTAAGCACCGGAGAACCCCTTTAAGAGAGCAGAGATCCTCAAAAGGAAGTGCACCCTTCTTTAACACTTTTGCAATGGCTGCCAGAATCACCGGACATAGACACAGATACTGGGGTGGCGACTGCACCTGGCTGTGCAATTTTGAGAGCCTCACTGATCTCCTTTTTAATCATATGGATGCTAAGGAGGAGGAGCTCTCTGATGCCATTATGTTAGCTATACAGGCTTGATAGACTTCTCAAAATTAGGAGGAATCTTCCCCTTAAGAGAGCTACACTCCCTATATTTAGAGATTTTTTTTAGGCACATCATCTCCCTAAAAAACACAGAAAAACCAGACTACAATTAGAAACCCCAAAACAGAAAGAGTACACTCACTAAGGTATCATGGAAATTTTGAAGGTACCGTGGACAGGATCTTTGCTGATACCTCAGCTGAGTCCCACTTGGGGTCCCTCCTTGGAGCTCATAATGATCTTCTCCTTAGGAACCGCTGCACACACTGGGTCAAAGGCTGGCTGACTCCTGCTGTGGAGGATAATGCAAGAGCAGAGGGCCACCTAAATACTATCAGGCCGCCCTCTGCACCGAACCCGGCATCTAACGTAATTTCCGCTGCACCAGACGTCATCTCGGGGCTCCTTACTGCCGCGCCAGGCTTCCCGACCTGCGCGCGACGTCACCTCCGGCGCACTATCCCTGGCGTCCCACGTCACTTCCGGCCTCCTCCAGAACGGCCGTAGCAACATGGAAGAGTGACGCCGCAACGCAGGGGAGATTCCGGACCGCGCTGCGTGACCACCAGCAGCCAGAGGACAGCACTAGCTTCTGCCCGCAGCCAGCGACCATCCAGGTAAAAGGAGCAGCCAGGGAGGTATTCCCCAGACCAGGGGAGCCTGCTTGGAAAGAGAATCCCCGAGGCTACAGGGTGTAGCTCTATTCCCTCAGCCTTCAGTTATCCAACTGGGACAGGAACCCCTGCCCCACTAAGCTTCCCAAGGACAGGAAACCACTGGGGCTGGGGAGGAGAAACCTGCATTTTATCCTCTAGGTTTCCTGTCCTTAGGGGTGGAGTCCCTCTCTCTCAGTTGGTGCTGTCATGGCGAAAGGGAAATTAATATTTTTAAATACAACAATGTTGAATGCTATTACCCAGCTACAACCCCATGAGCACTATACAAAGTTTAATTAGAACTGAAGAAACTAAAGCAAAAATAAAAACAAAATAGCCTAATGGCATGTAGATGTGCAAACTTAAAAATCAATAATTTGGCAATTTAAAATTGCCAAAAATGGGGATTGTCATTTCTTTCTATGAATGAACACAGCCCTGCTTGTGTCCCAGACTTCTATATAACTGCCAGCTATATATCATTGATCTGCAACCTGTGGCTCCAGTGTAGAGTAGAACTATAGCTCTCAGCATGCCCTGACAGCATGCTGTAATTTTGCATCAGCCACAGGTTGCAGATTACTGCTCATTGTGTAGCTGACACAAAAACTAGTACAGGTCCCTGAAGCTGACCCAAACCAAAACTACAACTTAAGTGCATAACTAGTATAACTTCTAGTGCAACAAGCAGGGAGGTTTTGTTTTGGGTCAGCTGCAGAGTCATATGCTGTGTAAAATTCTAAGATACTAAGATTATCCAAAAAGTTTTTGCATTTAAGCCAAGCACATTCTACATTTTTGGCTCAAAATTTTCATTTTGGTTTATAAAAAAAAATAAAAAATTAAAATGTATAATATAATCTATAAATAAATAAAAAATATATGTTTTAAACCTTTTTCTTTTAAAATATGTAATATAATATTTTACAAACAAAAGAAGTCTCAAACTTTTAGATTTTTAAGGTATAGCTTTTTGCTAATAGGGGCTATAGCAAATGAAAATATGCGATTTGCAAACAAAATGTTTGTTGGGCCATAAACCGTCCATAATACATAGACAAAAAAACTTTCGAAATAAGCACTTTACACTTAATCCTACAGCAATAATATGAATGTACATGTAACCTGACAGATGTATTCCCGTTGAAAGGGAACCCTGTCATGCCAGGCCGCATAGAACACATGCCCACCACAATCAGATTCACTCTGAATGGCTGTGCTCTTTCACATCAAATCACAGATGCTTCTTTGTACAGGAAAAGGGCTCTAAATCACTGGGGCTCATGTACACAAATAGGGAGAGATCAGTCAATCAAGGCCAGGGACTGTCCCAAACGAATGAGTGTACACAGTGCACTTTATGGTAAACTTTTTACTCTTTGGGTCAATTTGATTAAAATTATACTTCTCTTTACATGTTTGTCTGTTACTGTTCTACTAATTTTGAAAAAAAAAAAAAACTAATTTTCATTTGGATCCATTTTTCATATTAAACTTTTTGATCAATTTATTCAATTTCTTCCAAAAATCAGCAATTTTTTTTGTTTTTACATTTACGCTGTTCACCATACGTGATGATCATTAACATTTTAATAGTTCGCAAATTTTGCATGTGACAGTACCAAAAAGTTTATTCTTAATTTTTTTTTTCGTTTTTTATATTTTTTTTTTTTTTTTTTTTTTTTAGCAATCCTTTGATTACTATTACAATTTAGTGCTATGCAATTGCATATCACTGACAAGTACAATTGGTGATCTACTTGTATAGCCTGCCTGCCTACAAACTATACAACAAGATCCCGAGAGTCGTCCGAAGAAGGGGAAGAGACCTCCAGCCACCATCTTCACTCATGGGACCTCTGCGATCACACTGTGGGTGGTCCGATGAGTGTCCCTAAAGCCTACATTTGCTTAAGATTATGTGATCAGCATTGAACCACTAAAGGGTTAATGGTGGGGATCAGCGTCCAAGCCGAGACCCGCTGTGCATGAAGTGTGCGCAGCTCCTGTGCTCACTTCATGTTCAGGTAGTAATTGTATGTCATGGTGCGCCAAGTACCAGAGCACCATGATGTACATTCACATCATGAGTTCTATAGGTGTGTAAGGGAATCTCTTTATACTAAAAATGGACCATAGTGAAGATGCTTATATAAACAATTGTTGTAAACAAGGAACTTAGGGCGCTTTCACACTATAAAAATGCACCCGTTATGAACGCCCGTTATAAAAAGAGGGGAAGTCAGCAGTTATACAGCCGGTACAAAATCACTAACGGCTATTAGAAAATTCCATTATAGTCTATGGGATTTTTCTAATAGCCGTTTTAACCCATTATTGCCCGTTATTAATAACGGCCGTTATTTAGTGACGGGTGAATGAACAGGAGAAATAGTGCATGCACTAATTCTCCCGTTACTATCGCCCATCACAAAATAACGGCCATTATTAATAACGGGCGATAATGGGTTAAAAAGGCTATTCGAAAAATCCCAGAGACTATAATGGGATTTTCTAATAGCCGTTAGTGATTTTGTACCGGCCGTATAACTGCTGACTTCCCCTCTTTTTATAACGAGCGTTCCTAACGGGTGCATTTTTATAGTGTGAAAGCGCCCTTATTTGTGCTTGTGATTGCAACTATAGGTTGCTACATTGCATATTTTTCTACAGTATATGAAGACTTGAATAACCTACAACTGGTAATTTTTTTTACACTATCTTTATTGGTGACATATGAACATTCAGTGGCATATTTTACAATGAATCTTACTAACTAGTGGCATATTTTATATTTGATCTTTTTTAATTCTGTTTATTAATATAAATACAGTAATTCAAGTGCGGATCAATGTATTCCCTGTGACATACTAGAACTGTATATTCATATAAATTAATTTTATTAAGTTTATACATTTATTATCATGCCCTCGCTTCATTTTTGCCTGAGGTGCAATACAATATTTTATTTCTATTTTTTTCGCGCCTGGGGTATAGGTTACTAGTTGGCTAGCCTGGTAAATTGGGGTTCAGCAGAGAGGGATCCTCTCCATATTCTACTACTGTTTAAGGGAATCTGTCAGAAAGTTGTGACACCGGCAGATATCAGCATTGTGACGGTTTTATGTGCATTTTGAAAAAGTGACTTTTTGCACGATTGACTAATGACTGTTCGCTACCCATGCACAGTATAAGTTCAGATATCATAAAATGAACTTGCATTTTATTTTACACACTAAAATATTTTCCTTGTGGAATTTAGTTTTTCAAATGTATAAGTTTACATCTGCAGCGAACCTTCAGCACAATTTGCAGCAAAATCCTAATTAAACACAAGTAAAATGTACCAAGTTTGCGGTCCTTAGCCTTGCAATGATCTCTTATTTTACCAAATAGACTAGTTACAAAACATCTGAACAAAAATTTTAAAGCAGTTGTCATAAAAATATAAAATAAAAATGAATAAAAAGCAAATACTCTTTCTCAGAAAGCTTCATGGAATCCTGGCTTGGAGAAGAATGAATCAAAGGGCAAGTTGATGGCCTGAAACTGTAATGTTCCTCTTCCACTGTATGCACACTGTAATCTGGAAAACATTTACATAACAGTAGTAATACAGGTAGAAGCACTAACCACATACAAAATGAAAATGTCAGTAACAACCAAGTCTACCAATTTTCATACCTAGGTTAATAAAGCAACATTTTTTTTTATAAAAAAAAAACTTCAGAACCCCACAGCGCCAGAGTCCCACTCAAAGTGCTACACTGATCTCCCCATACATTGTGCATGTGATACCGCAGCCAATCACAGGCCTCAGCGGTCTCTTCCCTAAACTGAGGCACATAATCATGTGGTTTGTTTTGGTTGCTGCATCACCTGCAGAACATACAGGACATCACCACGGCAAGAAACATGAAGGCAAGAAAGGAGAGCGAACAATTTCCTTTTTTATTCCTGTTCCTGCCAGTAGAAAACTGTGTTTTAATTTTAAAACCCCAGAAAACCACCTTTAAAAAGGTGTTATCTAGGCTTCATAAGGAATTAACTTCACAGCAAGCATAACTGTGAAAGTCTATTATAGCATGCAACACTGGATAAGCATACATGAAGTATTGTATTTACAAAGTTACAGAACTTTTTATGCAGTATAAAAAGGTAAGTTCACTGGTACATAACCTGAAGCATAAGAGCACCAAGACAGTAAACTGAAATGTAACTTAAAAGGGAACTAGTCACCTGTTTTAGGCCAAGTTTCCACTTGGTTATTTTTCTGGCCGTTTTTGGAAGACTGCCACCGCAGTCTTTGAGCCAAAGTCAGAAGTGGATCCATAAGGGAGCAGAAGTATAAGTCCTTCCTTTATATGTCCTATTCCTTTATTCCTTTTGAATACACTTCTGGCTTTGGCTCAAAAACTGCCCAGGACCTGGGTAAGTAGTCATTGTGGCGGTTTAAGGCGGCTGCTCTCCACCCCAAGACCCGGTGGGCACATCTCTCCCCAATCTGTATATAGGAAAAAAACGCATTACTTAGGGCCAGCGGGGCAGAGATCCGCCGCCCCAATGACTAGTTACACGGGTCTTAGCTGCTTTTTTCTTCTGAAACACTCAGGCGTTCCAGAAAAATCATGTGTTCCGGGACTGCTTTGGGCTTTTTGTGGATTTTATCTTTTTTATTTACCTGACAATTTCTGAGGTATTCCACTTGGAGGCGGCTGGAAACTAACATGCTTCTGAGAAGTATCATCGCGTATAATATAGGCCTCCTTTGAAAAAGGTGCAGGTGTTGGATCATTTGATAAATAAGAACTAGTCTTTGTATTACTTGGAAAACAAGATTTCAAAGAATTATTCTCTGTGTGGCTGCTTTTGCCATCTGATAAACAAACGCCTTCTAAAGAATATGGGTTTAGTGGAGCAGTTGCTGAAGAATTAATTTTATTTTCCTCATTATTTATTTTATTTTCTCTGTTTGTGTTACTGACAGAGGTCCTGAATGATTCAGGTTTTGTTTCAGCCATTTCTGATGAATGGCTATTCTTAGCCCTTAGACTGCTTGAAGTGACATCTTGCTGTAATGATACATCTTTAGCTACACTGTATGTAGACTGCAGTTTATTGCACCCAACTTGAACTTCCTTTGAATACTCTGGCTTTCTTAAGTCTTCCTTTTGAATGTCTGTGATATTGGCTAATCCTGTAGCAGATTCTTGCAGCTTATCCCTTGCAGACAAGTCCCAGGTAAAATCCTTTACAGAGTTCACAAAGCTTTCAATATCAGTGTCTTGGTTACAGTTAATTGTAGCTTTAAGATACCTTTCCATATCAAAATGTCCGGGATAACATTGTCCAGGTGGATCAGACAACCGTTTTGATTGCTGAAGTTCTGAAGACTCGCACAACAATTTATTTTTATTTGACAATGCTATGATCATCTCTGCCAACTCAGAAGGGTTAGCACTGCATGATGCATTTGCTAGTGCTGAAGCAATAGTGCTAATATTAAGTAATGTGGCTTCTGCAGTTTGACCAGGTCTCAGTGGTGAAAGGTTTCTTTTGCCAAGAAGCTGCTCCTACAAGACAACAGTGGCATAGTAAATGAAAACTTGCAACAGTTAAAGTTTAATCATTATACAAATGTTCCCCAAATCCCCTAGATACAATGTTTATTCCATAAAAATTTTCTCTTCTGGCCAGAAAGACCATAATGGCAAGGAGTTTTCACTCTGCAAGACTACTGTTAATAGCAGCTTCATAGCAAGCCAGCCAGACTGTAATTACCAGCTGAAGCTCTGATGCCTATACATCCCAATTTAATGCATTTTTTGTGTCCAAGTCTGTCAGAGCTTAAGATTTTCTTTGCCATGGCTCTCAGCAGTTTTGGACAGTAGAGTGGTGTGAGATGCTCTAATAGCACATTTAGGCAGAAGTCATCCATTTGTCTCCTAACCCCTAGTGGACGCAAGGCATAAATGTACGTCCTGGCTGCTTGATACTAAATACACCATGGCGTACATTTGTGCCCTGCGGTGTGTACAATCTATGCAGCAAGCAAAAGAGCTGTGCTCACTTAATAGACCGCAGGACCCAGCTGCAGTAAGCGATCAAGCTGATGTCTGCCATTAATTCTTCAGATGCCATGATCAATACTGATCAAAGCATATAAGTCAAGGGTCTCAAACTGGTTGCCCTCCAGATGTTGCCCAACTTCAACTCCGATCATGCCTGGAAAGCTGTTGGCTGCAGCCAATGGCTGTCTTGGCATGCTGAGAGTTCAAGTTTTCCAACATCTGGAGGGCCACAAGTTTGAGCCCCCTGGTTTTAGCATTAGGGGGCATACAGAGACTCATCGGACCACCTGCAGTGCAACCACTTCTCTCATCTGCTCCTGTGCCACTCCAGAATTTTCTTCTCTGCTCTGCCTTCTGGCAGACCTTCAAAGTAGATTGCCGATATTACTGAACGGTATGAGAAATCAGAAAATTCCTATAAGTTCGTCTCATTTTTGGAAAAAAAACAAAACACACACCCCCCCAAAATCACCCTTTTCCCATTTTACAAAAAAATAAAAAATAAAAAATAGTAACTAAAATTTGGTATCGCTGTGAGCAGAAACCAAAATGTCCCAATATTTTAAATATAATGTTCATAATCCCGTAAAGGCGAATGGCATAAAACTTAGGCATAGTTTTAATCGTATTGACCCACAGAATAAAGACATGTTTTACCCTAAAGTGCACTACGTAAAAATGAAAATCCTTCAAAACTGCAGTTTTCTTTTCAATCTCCCACCACAAATATTTGTGTGTCGTACATTTTAAGGGGTACTACACAAAAATCTTAATCCTTCCAGTACTTATCAGCTGCTGTAAGCTACAGAGGAAGTTCTTTTCTTTTTTAATTTCCTTTCTGTCTGACCATAGTACTCTCTGCTGACACCTCTGTCTATTTTAGGAACTGTCCAGAGGAGGATAGATTTGCTATGGGGATTTGCTCCTACTCTGGACAATTCCTAAAATGGACAGAGGTGTCAGCAGAGAGCACTGTGGTCAGACAGAAAGGAAATTCAAAAGGAAAAGAGCTGATAAGTACTGGAAGGATTAAGATTTTTAAATAGAAGCAATTTACAAATCTATAACTTTCTGGCACCAGTTGATTTTAAAAAAATTATAATTTTTTTCCAGCTGAGTTCACCTTTAAATGGTAAAATATAAGGTGTCATTACAAACTACAATTAGTCACTCAAAAAACAATCCCTCATATGGGTCTGTAGATGGAAAAATAAAAAGAATTTTGAAGCAAAAAAACGACAATGGGCTGGGGTTAAAAAGAGGCAAATAATAACACTAATCGGTGCAAAAAGGTACAGTTTTACCATAAAAAGGGGTTATGCGGCCAAAGACAACTTCTCTCCTATCAAAAAGGATAGGGGATAAGATGTCTGACTGCGGATGGGTCGGCCACTGGGACCCCCATGATCTCCGTGCAGCAACCACATTCTATGTGGGGCTGAGTCACCAGTCTCTGAAAGATATTTCTTTCCGGGACTGGAGACGTGACGTAACGCCACGCACCCTCCCATAGACAGCAATGGAGAGTGTGTGGCTTCACAGCCTGAGGGGGCGTGTCGTGACATCTTCAGTCCCAAAAAGAAAGAGCCAAGATGTTTTTGGCCGGATAACCCCTTTAATTAAAAAAAACACTCAAGCCTTCCAGTACTTAAAAGTAATGTATCAGCTAGATTTTGTTTATTAATTAGAGACAGTTTAAAAAGTAAGATTTTTATACTTACTTTAAAATCTATTTCTCGGAAGCTAGTTGGGGAACACAGGAACTGTGAGTATATGCTGCCTGCCACTAGTAGGCTGGCACTAGGAAAAAAAGAAGTAATCTCCTCCTGGCAGGATATACTCGCCCACTGACTGAGCTAATCAGATTAGTCCCAAAGCAGTAGGAGTTAGCCTAAGAGAGAAACAATATTGTCCAAGGAACAACCCAGACAAAAAAAAAAAAAAACAACAGAGCCCCTTACGAGAGACAACCAGCCAAACTTGGAAACAAACAACAACTGATGGGTGGGTGCTGTGTACCCCAATGAGGCTCAGAGAAATAGATTTTACAGTAAGTATAAAAATCTACTTTTCACGGTTGCCTACATTGGGGGATACAGGAACCATGGGACATCCTAAAACAGTCCCTGGGGTGGGAAAAACAAAATCCCAGCAAGAGGAAGTCAGGCAGAGGACTGAGCCACCACCGCCTGCAGAACCTTGCGACCAAGTCCAGCATCGGCAGATGCAAAAGTGTGCACTTAATCGAATTCGGCAAAAGAGTGCACAGAAGACCAAGTGGTTGCTTTGCACACCTACATAGCAGAAGCCCTGTTCCAGACCGCCCAAGATGCCCCCACGGAGATAGAGTGAGCAGTAACTCAAAAGTGTGGAACCTTCCCTTTACAGCGGTACGCCTCCGAAATGGTCGACTGGATCAACCTGGAGATGGTCCCCTTAGAAGCGGGAAGCCCCTTACGCCATCCATCAGGAATCACAAACAGTGAGTCCCAGCGCCGAAATGAAGTAGTGACTGACAAATAGGCCTTGAGGGCCCGAACTAGGTCCAACTTATGGAGGGAGTGTTACCGGGGATGGGAAGGGTTGGGACAAAAAGTTGGGGAGAATGATGTCCTTATTCAGGTGGAAGGAGGAAACCCCCTTCACAAGAAAGGAGGGGACCGGATGATGTACCACTTTATCCCAGTGAAGGATGAGAAAGGGAGAACGGCAGGAAAGGGACGCCAATTCAAAGACCCCTGAATAGTGATGATGGCCACAAGGAAAGCTACCTTCCAAGAAAGGAAACTAAGAGAGACTTCGCAGAGAGGATCAAAAGGGAGAATCCTGCAAGACAGACAGCAACAAGTTCAGGTTCCTGGGGGACCTGTAAGGAGAAGCCTCGTGGGCCATCCCTTGTAAAAAAGGTGCAGACGTGAGAGTCGGACGCCAGAGGCCGTTTGAAAAGTATAGAGAGCGCGAACACTTGACCCTTTAAGGAATTGAGTGTCAGACGTGTTTCTAAACTGGCTTGCAGGAAAGACAGGAGGTTATTGAGAGAAAAAACTGTGGGAAACAGAGACTGGGCCTCACACCAGCGATGGTGGACAACGTCTGCGTGCCACATGCGCCGCGGCCAATCCGGGGCTATGAGAATCGCGGAGACGCCTACCACCTTGAGCTTCCGGATCACCTTGGGAAGAGGAGGAAGCGGAGGGAAGAGGTACGGAAGGGGGCGAAGTTGGTCCAATGAATCATGAGCGCCTCCACGGCAAGTGCCAGAGGGTCCCGGCTCTGGACACAAAGAGATGGACCTGACGGTATCAGCGGGACGCAAACAGGTCTACATCCGGAGTCGCCAGCGGAAGCATATCGCTACAAACCCCTTCTGATGGAGAGACCACTCCCCGAAAGAGTCCACCTCCCAATTGTCCACTCCCGAAATGTGGACTGCCGAAATTGAGGGAACGTGGCACTCTTCCCAGGCAAGAATTCTGTCTGCTTCTGCCATCGTCAAAAAAGGTACTGTGTGTGCTCCCCTGGTGATTTATGTATGCCATGGCGTTGTCCGTATGGACTGACAGGAAATGACCGAAGGAGGGACTCCCAATGCCGAAGGCATAGAAAATCGCCCTCCGTTTGAGAACGTTGATTAGGAGATGGGACTCCCTGGAGGACCAACGGCCCTGGACCATCATGTCCTGGTACACTCCTCCCCAGCCCAGGAGACTGGCATCGGTTGTCAAGACCCGCCATTGGAGGGGGAGAAAGGAACGACCCTCCCGGAGAAGAGGGTACTGAAGTCACCAAAGCAGGGAGTTGTGAACCCGAAGGGACAACCGGATGGGGTGATGAAGAGTTAGGGAAGAGTTGTCCCATTGGGACAGGATGGCCAGTTGCAGGAGAGGATACCTGAACTGGGCAATAGGGGACAGCCTCCATGTACGCCACCATCTTGCCCAGTACCATCATGAGGGTTCTGATAGAGACTGGAGTCATGAGGCAAAAGAGACGAACGCCGGCTCTCAATGCACGACTTGTCTGCCGCAAGCCGAATCCTGGCAGCTGCGGTGTCGAAGTACAGTCCCCAGAAAACCAGGTGACTGAGAAGGAGAGAGATTGGATTTGGTTCGATTGACAATCCAGCCGAAACGCTCCAAGGTCTGGAGAGTGATGTGGAGACTTTCCAGGTTCTCCGACAGCGAGGGAGCCTTGACCATCAGATCATCCAGGTAAGGAAGCATCGACGCCCCCATTCCCCCCACCCGGGAGCGGAGGATGGCGATCACTGCCATAAGGGTCTTGGGGAAGACCAGAGGAGCTGTGGCCAGCCCAAAGGGCAGAGTCACAAACTGAAAATGACCATCAGGAACTGCAAAGCGTAGGAAACGCTGATGAGACGGGCAGATGGGGAAATGCAGGTAAGCATCCTGAATGTCTACAGAGGACAGAAACTAGCCCGGGTCCATGGATGCAATTACGGACCTCAGAGATTCCATGCGGAGATGTTGCAGCCACAGGTGGCGATTGAGCAGTTTGAGATCCAATATAGGACGAACCATGCATTCCTTTTTGGGGACCACAAAGAGATTGGAGTAAAACAGCGAAAAATGTTCCCTAGGAGGAACTAGCACAATCACGCCTTGGGACAGCAGGTTTTGGAGGGCGGGAGTGGAAAATAATTCCCAGGGAAAAAACAAAACTCTTTCCGTTAACCATTGGAGACAACGTCCCCGACCCAGGCATCTGACGTGTGCCACTCATACATCCCGGAAAAGGGCCAGATGACCACCCAGCCGAGGAGATGCCCCGGATGGGGGCACCCCTTCAGGCCAAGGAAGGCTTGGAGGAAAAATGGTCTGATTGGGCACCAGATTTCCAGGGAGCCCTAGTTTTGAAGAAAGGCGCCTTCCGGTCCTGAGAAGCCGAGGGCTTGTCCGTTCATGCCGAGGTAAACCGAAATGGACGAAAGGAAGAGAACTTATGGCGTGAATCAGTACACCTAGGATGATTTAGTGGCAACAAAACCTTTGCCGGCCGTGGCTTAAGAAATTATTTCATCCAGCCGCTTACTAAAAAGCCGGACTCCTGAGAAGGGGAGCTCCGTAAGAGAGTGCTTGGACGCGGCGTCCGCGTTCCAAGCCTTAAACCACATGGCCCAATTCCAAGGCTGCAGAACAAAGGTAGTCATCTGCAATGAAGATCTGGTGCCCTGGGTCTGCTAGGTCATCAGATGAGGACCCAGAAAGTAAACCCTGGCGAAGCTGGGAAGCCCAAGCCGAGAGAGCCTTGGACACCCAGGCAGATGCAAAGGCCAGTAAAAGCATAGAGCCAGCTGCCTCAAAGGCAAACTTGGCGAGGTTCTCAACACGCTTGTCAGAAGGATCCCTAAATGAAGCCGCATCTGCCAGTGGCAGGGTGGTGGATTTAGACAAACGGGACACCGGGTGATCCACCGTAGGTTGAGAGGTCCATTTAGATACCAGATCCTGAGCAAATGGGCCCGTAGCTTCTTAGAGCCCTGGAAGCGCTTCTCAAATTCAACATGAGAACTGAAGACCTGGGGAGGGTGTCTCGCCCTGTGGAAGGAGACTTCGGGAACTGCAAATGAAAGTGTCCTGCAAATGAAAGGTGTCTCTGACAGCTGACACTAGGCTGTCCACCATGTCCGACATACGGGACATTTCCTCTTAGTCAGAGGGCGGGTCCAACTGTGTCATCAGGTTCTCCAGGAGACTTGGAACGGACCGTAAGATCCCTGGAGCGGGACGAGGTGGACCAAGAACCCCATTGAGGAGACAGTGAGTGGCTCCTGGAAGAACAGCTGTAGGAGAGTGGCCTGCTACGGCCAGCAGGGGAGATGAATGAAGAACCGTGCCTCTGAGAGGAGGCCAAGCACTCCTGTCTCAGGCACTAGTGAGGAGAGCACCTGCAGGGGCGGTGCTGGGAAGACGCCGAAGAGTCCTGGACACACGGCTGCAAGGAGGAACGTTCCAGGGTGGTAGCCACCACTTGCGACACCCGAGCCAAATCGGAGACGGACTGAGAAAGGGCAGAGGCCCATCCTGGAGTGGCGCCAGGAACCCCGTTGCAGCCTCAAAGCCTGCTCTAAAAGAATGGCAGGGGCTGGAGAGGAGCCGGACAGAAGCGCCGGCCGCACATTATTAATATATATTAGGGATCGACCGATATCATTTTTTTTTTAGGGCCGATACCGATAATCGGTGGAGGTTAGGGCCGATAGTCGATAACTTATACTGGAATATCGGTATAAGTTATCGGCTATTTATCCCCCCGCGACACCGCTGCAGATCATTGATTTAAAGCCGCCGCCGCCACCCGCTTCTCTCCCCCTGCCTGTCCGGGGGTCCTAAAACCTATCACCGCCAACACACCCTACCCCCCCCCCCCCCCGACCCGCCGCACTGCACCGCAAATACCCCCCTCCGTCCGACCCGCTGCACTGCCCCGGCCCCATTGCCTCCCCCGGTTTTATAATCACCAGTTCCCGGAGTCCACTCCACATCTGGCTCCGGTGGCGTCCTCCTGAACTGTCACTGTGCGCACTGACGGTGACGTCGCGCATGTCACGTCACTGTGCACAGCGTAACGCAGGACGCAGCAGAAGCAAGAAGAAGCGTGGGCCCCGGGAACAGGTAATTATTAATTATAAAACCGGGGATGGGGGAGGCGACGCGGTGGGGGCGATGTGGGGGGCGGGGCATTATTGGCAAGGTAATTGCCGATACCGATAATGCCCAAAATCGTGATTATCGGCCATAACGATAATCGATCAATCATATATATATATATATATATATATATATATATATATATGCGCCCCAGCACTAGTAAGCCGCGGAGAAACGCTGGGGAGTGGAGCAACAAGAACCCAACGGCCCCGCTTGAAGGTACAAGCAGCTGCAGCTCCGGAGCGAGAGCGCCGGACAGCCACAGCTGCACAGACTAATGGCCGCCAGCATTGAGGAGGAGTCGTAGCTGGATGCTGCGGCTTTAACGAAAGAGAAAAAAAGGTGCGTCCGGGACCCCATGTCGGTGCACACCTAGACACTATTGCCAGAATCCCCACCCCCCCAACCCCAATAAATATTCTCCATCCTGTGCCCGATGCTGCAGGCAAAATAAAGGAATGGTGGAGGGAGGGAGGGAGGGAGGGAGGGAGGGAGTGAGGGGGGAGTGATGGGTGAAATACTTACCCTGAGGCTGAAATACTCAGGTAAGGTGTCTTCAGGCAGTATGGTGCCACACTGCATCATGCCAGGCCACAAGAGGCAGGGCGAGCAGGGGCCAGAGGGGGACCCCGACCCAGGGTCGACCCCTAAAAACTGACCATTGGCGAGCGGGGATATCGGTACATACCTTATTGTGCCGTGTCCATGGTTCGCAAGTGGGAGACCAGGCAGTGCCATGCTTCTGTCATCCCAACCTATGAAAATAAAAAGGAGAGAAAAGAAAACTGGAGCTATCTAGAAAGAAAATAAAAGAACAAAGATCAGGTCTGGAGAGCTCCAGACCTGTGTCTGCCTCCTACCGACACTAAGCTAAAACTGATTAGCTCAGAGTCCGTGGGCAGGTATACTCTGCCAGGAGGAGCAAACTTTTTTTTGCCTAGTGTCAGCCTCCTAGTGGCAAGAAGCATATACCCACAGTGTCCCCACCCTGTGTCCCCCAATGTAGACGACGAGAAAGATCAAGTTTCAGTATCTGTTTCTATTTTAATTGTACTTTTAATTAAATTTTTTATTTTATGGGGCAGCCATCTTGCCAGAGTTTTTTTTTTATTTTTTTTTTTTTTTTTTTTAACACCACCGAGATATGCTTTACTTACAGCAGGACCCTTGGTTATAGGCAATAGACAGGAACTGTCCCATTCACAAAAAATTGAGAAGTAACGGAGAGAGGGCCGCCCGGGCAGGTACCGTGGTAATAATGGGAGATTTTAACTATCCAGATATAGATTGGGGCCGGGGCTGGCTAAAACTACAAAGGGGAGAAAATTCCTAAATTTATTGCAGGATAATTTTATGGGCCAGTTTGTGGAGGACCCAACAAGAAGTGATGCCTTGTTGGATCTGATCATTTCCAACAACACAGAGCTGATTGGTAATGTACCTGTGCGGGGAAACCTTGGTAATAGCGACCACAATATAGTTACTTTTGACTTAAAATGTAGAAAACAAAGACAGACGGGGAAAGCAAAAACATATACCTTTAAAAAGACAAATTTCCCTGGGCTTAGAGCTGCACTACAGGGCATAGACTGGGGGGAGGTGTTCTCAAATACTGATACAGAAGGTAAATGGGACATCTTTAAATCAACTCTAAATAACTATACAGCTAAATATATACCAAAGGGGAACAAATATAAACGATTAAAACTAAATCCTACATGGCTGACAAATTATGTTAAAAGAGCAATAAACAACAAAAAAATTGCCTTCAAAAAATTCAAATCTGATGGGTCAGCTATAACATTTAAACAGTACAAGGAGCTTGATAAAATCAGTAAAAATGTAATAAAAACAGCAAAAATTCAAAATGAGAGACAGGTGGCCAAAGAAAGCAAAACTAATCCTAAATATTTTTTTTAGATATATAAATACAAAAAAAACCAAGGACAGAGCATTTAGGACCCCTTAATAATGATAATGGGGAGGTTGTCACGGGCGATCAAGAGAAGGCGGAGCTACTGAATTGGTTCTTTAGTTCTGTATACACTATGGAAAAAGGAGCTGACATTGGCCAGGTCAGTGCTGGTAACACATCATATAATGTATATGATATAATGTAGAGATGGTACAAGGTAAGTTAAGTAAAGTAAATGTAAGCAAATCTCCAGGGCCGGATGGACTAAACCCAAGAGTTCTTAGAGAGGTAAGTTCAGTAATATCTGTACTCTTGTTCATGATATTTAGAGATTCTCTGGTGTCTGGTATTGTGCCAAGGGACTGGCGCAAGGTAAATGTGGTACCAATGTTCAAGAAGGGCTCTAGGTCTTCGCCAGGCAATTATAGACCGGTAAGTCTAACGTGCATTGTGGGTAAATTGTTTGAAGGACTTATAAGGGATTACATACAGGAATACATAGGGGATAATAGTATTATAAGTGATAGCCAGCATGGGTTTACTAAGGATAGAAGTTGTCAAACCAATCTAATTTGCTTTTATGAAGAGGTGAGTAGAAGCCTTGACAGAGGAATGGCTGTGGATATAGTGTTTCTGGATTTTGCCAAAGCGTTTGATACTGTCCCTCACAGACGTCTGACAGGTAAGTTAAGGTCCTTGGGCTTGGAAACTTTAGTTTGTAACTGGATTGAACACTGGCTCATGGATCGTACCCAGAGAGTGGTGGTAAATGATTCGTACTCTGATTGGTCCCCGGTTATTAGTGGTGTACCCCAAGGTTCAGTACTGGGCCCGCTGCTGTTTAATTTATTTATCAATGATATAGAGGATGGTATTAACAGCTCTGTTTCTATCTTTGCAGATGACACCAAGCTTTGTAGCACGGTACAGTCTATAGAGGATGTGCATAGGGTACAAGATGACTTGGATAGACTAAGTATCTGGGCATCCACTTGGCAAATGAGGTTCAATGTGGATAAATGTAAAGTTATGCATCTGGGTACTAATAACCTGCATGCGTCGTATGTCTTAGGGGGGGATTAAACTGGCAGAGTCACTGGTAGAGAAGGATCTGGGTGTACTTGTAGATCACAGACTACAGAATAGCAAGCAATGTCAGGCTGCTGCTTCCAAAGCCGGCAGGATATTGTCATGTATCAAAAGAGGCATGGACTCAAGGGACAGGGACATAAAACTCCCCCTTTATAAAGCATTGGTACAGCCTCACCTGGAATATGCTGTTCAGTTTTGGTCGCCTGTTCATAAAAGGGACACTACGGAGTTGGAAAGGGTGCAGAGACGCGCGACTAAACTAATATGGGGCATGGAACATCTTAGCTATGAGGAGCGATTAAAGGAGTTACAATTGTTTAGCCTTGAGAAGAGAAGTTTAAGGGGGGATATGATAAACGTATATAAGTATATAAATGGCCCATACAAAAAATATGGAGAAAAACTGTTCCAAGTTAAACCCCCCCAAAGGACGAGGGGGCACTCCCTCCGTCTGGAGAAGAAAAGGTTTAGTCTAAAGGGGCGACACGCCTTCTTTACCGTGAGGACTGTGAATTTATGGAACGGTCTACCTCAGGAACTGGTCACAGCAGGAACAATTAACAGCTTTAAAACAGGGTTAGATACATTCATGGAACAAAATAACATTAATGCTTCTGCAGAATTATAAAACTACATCCCTTTCCCTTATCCCCTTACACCCTTCCCTTCAATTCCCTGGTTGGACTTGATGGACGTATGTCTTTTTTCAACCATACTAACTATGTAACTATGTAACTATATATGCTATGTGAATTTTTCAGCGGTTATTCCACAGGGAGGGGACAGTTGATCAGTGTCCATCAACTATTGTTTTTATCTGTGTTATCTATGCACTGGTGTCACCTTTCACTGTACTTTTGTCTACGATAAGAAGGACACTGCTGGGAAGAAACCCGTACAGAACAGGAAGTCTCAGCTTAATTTTAGGGCTAGTGGCCAGAAAAAAAAATCTTCAAGATTTTGCGATTAAAGTATAGATAGGGAAATTAAACAAAAATCTTAAGAATCATAATTGACATAAAACTTGATTTAAACAATAGGTTATATTCTGATGAGAGGACATCCCCTTTAAGAGATGATGTAATCCCTGGAGGAAGCCATGTAGTTCTTTCCAATCCAATATGGTGGTTCCTGAGGCCACTTGGGTTCCAATTAAGAAAGGTCTTGTCTTGACACAAACAGAAGTGGCAGCAGAGGGCACTGTGTTGAATTGGAAAGAACATAACACGAATGTGATAATTGGCAAATCTGTATAACTTTCTGGTGTCAGTGGATTTTATTTAACACCATTGATTACAGAATGCACTAGTTTAGCTATTCATAGAAGAAATTCTGCAATAAATGGTTAAGCTATAGATACATGCAACTGATTTACTGAGAAGACATTTAGCAGGAAAATATTACATTTTACAATAACATTGCATATAATATAGACAACATAAAAAATGTGCTAGGGTTTTCCCCACAATCTCCTCCCCCCACCAAAAAAATAATAATAAATAAATCACACTCCGCTCATAAAAGGTGCAGGGAGACTTCACAGTGCTATTATCACAGGTTTAGTCCTTCTATCCATAAATTCCTTGTTTAAAAATGGTTGACCATTCAGGTGATATAGTGGGTTTACAAATGCCATCCGGGTAAACTAAATTCCCAGAAGCTCTAATAGCCTCCTTTCATCTGCATGAAGCTTCCAGCCCTCTCTTGTGCACTGTCAATGTCGCTACTTTTCTAAAGTTACTCAGCCAAAGAGGTGCATGTTGGAACAAAAGAAATATTGGAGTATGAATCCCAGACCAAGAAGGTAGAACACACACAGACCATGGGAATTTTCAGTAGACATTTTGACTTTATAAAATGAACTGTACTTGAGTACTTGCTTCTTGTTAATCTTAACAGTGTGGGGTAATAAGCCAAGACCGAGTAGGAATACCCCTTTAAAGACTGTAGTTCTATTTGTTATGTAGAACTACAAATGTGTAGTAAATGTTAAAACCCAGACATACCTCTGCAATATCCTTGTATTCTTCTTTGTCATGTTTGCTTATATCTGCCTTACTTTCTGCCTCCTTTATATGGAATGTTGCTGATATCTTCAGATCATCTGGTAAACATCCAAGATCTTCTGCATAAAATATAGAAATATTTAAACAATTTAAGTTTAAAAAAAAGGAGGGAAAAAGCCACCACCCCACAAATCTTAATCGAATCATATTAAAGAAAATAAAAAAATAAAAGATAGTAAAAACCCACATTTAACATAATTGAAAAAGTGATTGAGTCCTTAAAACACAAATTACAATATGCCAAGAGGTCATAGACCGGCTCCTTTAAAATCTAACAAAATTAAAAGATGTTCACATAGAATAGCAATATAAGGGTTTTATGATCTAAAACCATGGCACAGCAGCATTGCAATAAGAACACTAGAGTTATTCCTATTTTAGAATGTTATGGGATATTGCTAGAGCAATGGGTTTCTTCCTGGTGCTTTCCACCATTTATAAAAATGTTAAAACATCAGAAGTGAATGTTACCTTTCTAAGGGGTTAAGAAGTTAAATTACTAGAAGAGTAAATGGTCAGTAGGTTAAACCCTTTTAGGACCCACCCAATTTTTATTTTTGAGCTTTTGTTTTTCCCTCTTCGCCTTATAATAGACATACCGTATATACTCGAGTATAAGCCGACCCGAGTATAAGCCGAGACCCCTAATTTCAACCCAAAATCCCAGGAAAAGTTATTGACTCGAGTATAAGCCTAGGGTGGGAAATACCTCATCCCCCCCCCCTGTCATCATCCAGACCCGTCATTAACATCCTCATCATCATCCCCTTGTCATCATCCCACACATCCCCCCTTCATCATCCCCTTATCATCCCACACATCCCCCCTTCATCATCCCCTTATCATCCCACACATCCCCCCTTCATCATCCCCTTATCATCCCACACATCCCCCCTTCATCATCCCCTTGTCATCATCCCACACATCCCCCCTTCATCATCCCCTTATCATCCCACACATCCCCCCTTCATCATCCCCTTATCATCCCCCCCCCCTTCATCATCCCCACCCCCCTTCATCATCCCCACACCCCCCCCTTCATCATCCTCTTCTCATCATTCGCCCTCAGTGGTCTTCAACCTGCGGACCTCCAGAGGTTTCAAAACTACAACTCCCAGCAAGCCCGGGCAGCCATCGGCTGTCCGGGCTTGCTGGGAGTTGTAGTTTTGAAACCTCCGGAGGTCCGCAGGTTGAAGACCACTGCGGCCTTCAACATCATCCAGCCCCCCTCTCACCCCCTTTAGTTCTGAGTACTCACCTCCGCTCGGCGCTGGTCCGGTCCTGCAGGGCTGTCCGGAGAGGAGGTGGTCCGGTGGGGAGGTGGTCCGGGCTGCTATCTTCACCGGGGGCGCCTCTTCTCCGCGCTTCCGGCCCGGAATAGAGCCGTTGCCTTGACAATGACGCAGAATTACGTTGGCAATGAACGCACCTCTGCGTCGTTGTCACGGCAACGTGACTATTCTGAGGCCGGGCCCGAAGCGCTTAGAAGAGGCCTCCCCGGTGAAGATAGCAGCCCGGAACCAGTATCCCACCGGACCACCTCCTCACCGGACAGTCCTGCAGGACCGGACCAGCGCCGAGCGGAGGTGAGTACTCAGAACTAAAGGGGGTGAGAGGGGGCTGGATGATGTTGAAGGCCGCAGTGGTCTTCAACCTGCGGACCTCCGGAGGTTTCAAAACTACAACTCCCAGCAAGCCCGGACAGCCGATGGCTGCCCGGGCTTGCTGGGAGTTGTAGTTTTGAAACCTCTGGAGGTCCGCAGGTTGAAGACCACTGCGGGTGGGGGAGTTCACTCGAGTATAAGCCGAGGGGGGTGTTTTCAGCACGAAAAATCGTGCTGAAAAACTCGGCCTATACTCGAGTATATACGGTAACTCTTAATTTCTATCTACAGACCCATATAATGGCTTGTTTTTCGTATCACCAATTGTACTTTGTAGTGACATCAATCATGTTACCACCAAATGTAAAGTAAAACTTACATATTTGGGGGGCAAAATTGAAAGGAAAAAAAAAAACACTATCAACTATTGGGGGCTTCATTTTCTACGCAGTGCACTTTTCAGTAACAATGACACATTATCTTTATTTTGTAGGTCCATAAGATTAAAATGATACCAAATTTATACAGGTTTTGTTGTTTTGCTACTTAAAATTTTTTTTACTTTTTGTACAAAAGTTAGTATGCATAAATTTGTCCTCTTCTGACCCCTATAACACTTATTTTTCTGTATACAGGGATGTTTGAGGGCTTATTTTTTGGTACCGTCATTTTTATCAGGACTATTTTTGTATTGATGGCACCTTTTGATTGCATTTTATTATTTTTATTTCTAGTATATGAAGTGACAAAAAATACGCATTTCTGGACCTTTAGTATTAATTTATGCTTATGCCATTGACCGTGTGGATTAATTAACATTATATTTTAATAGTTTGGACATTAACAAAAATGGCACAGTGAAGGGGAATAATAAAAGGTGTGTGGTTAATTTGTGCCCCTTGCCCTATTAGCCCATAGCTGCAGGTTAGATTCTTGTAACTTGCTGATAGTTTCCTTAAGGGTGCGTTCCCACAGGGCGTATACGCAGCGTATTTGACGCTGCGCAAATTTTACGGCAGCAGCGGGAAATACGCTGCGTATCCCTTGCTCACTATACACACAGGGCTTTCCGGCGGCAGCGCTATGTGTGTAGTGAGTTTTGGTGGTAAATTTTCTGCGTTACTTGCATCTTTTTTGGTGAAAAATCCCCAAATTTCATGAAAATTTTGAAAATTTGCATTTTTCTAACTATGAAGCTCTCTACTTGTAAGGAAAATGGATATTCCAAATAAATTTTATTTTTATTCACAAATACAATATGTCCACTTTATCAATGGACAATAGAGGGCTTCAAAATAGAGCAGCAATTCTCAAAAATTTCATGAAAATTGCAAAATCTGAAGGGACAGATGTTACAGAACTACAACTCCCAGCATGCCTGGGCAGTCTAGGCATGCGGAGAGTTGTAGTTTGGCAACATCTGGAGGGCTATCGTTTGGGCAGCACTGTAACCACTGTATCAAAACTGTGACCCTCCAGATCTTGCAAAACTACAACTCCCAGCATGCCAAGCCATTGGTCAATCAGTTCTGACCAATGGCAGGGGATAGGAGGAGATCGTAGCACTGTGACCTCGCTCCTATCCCTCAAGATGGTCAGGGCTGTCACTGACAGCGCCTATCATCCCTATTTTCCAGGTGATCGGGTCAGCCCGGAATAGCAGAAAATCGCATGTCTGAATTGACATGCGATTTTCTGCGATCGCAGACATTGGAGGGTCTCAGGACCCCCCACGGCAATGTGCCGGGGTGCCTGCTGAATGATTTCAGCAGGCATCCCGGTCCGGTCCCCAACCGGCTAGCAGCGGGGACCGGAATTCCCATGGGCGTATGCATACGCCCCACGTCCTTAAGGACTCGGGATGCAGGGCGTATGCATACGCCCGGCGTCATTAAAAGGTTAACTATAAGGCTGGGTTCACACTGCAAAATCTCCAGATGGAATTAACAGTTCCACTAAGTAATACATTGCAATCTATAGGGACGGCAATGACTGCATGATCTTATCGACTACCACGAGATCTGTGCCAGAAATTCCATCCGGAGATTCTGCAGTGGGCACCTGGTCTAAACCATATATTATCATCATGAGCAATTGCACTCCATTTATGAAACTCAAGATCATGTTAGCAATACTGCTGGGGACAAAATTTACAACTGAAGACTTCCTTAGAATGGGAATTTTGAAGTCTAGATGAGATAATCATTGGCCTCACTGTGTAACAACATTGTGCATAACTAACCTGGAGTTAAGGTGTTATCACAAAACTTTATGGTATCATCGAGCTCTGCATTTTCAGAAATATCTGAATTCCTCAATAACACAATTGGGTCTTGTTTCTCCGGTGAAATGATATGATAGCCAAAAGAAGGCTGTAAAAAGAATAAAAAAAAAAAGGAAGATATATTTTTTTTTCGTACAAATTCACACACTAAAGTGATGTTCCATTGAATCCTGTATAATGGAAGCAATGTTTATTAAAATTGATACAGTGGTACAATCATATAATGTGTCACAGAGTGCCTAGGCATTTGTAGTATGGAATTGCAAAGACTCCATTGTGATGCAATATAGTTTTAAATAAATAGGGTACATTTTCCAGGCTTAGAGATGCAAGTATTTACACGTACAGGTACATTATTTAGTGAAGGGAGCCATAAATAAGGCATACAAAAATCTGATCAAAATGTGCAGCAAACCTCACTTCTGGTAGCACTTAATAGAGCAAAAGGAGCCAGGCACATAGATGCTTGCTCATATACAGAAGGCAATAACTGCCAGATATCCCACTGAACAAAAAACTAAAATATTTTTAACATTACAATGTTTTAAAACTCACCAAACATACCAATTGAAAAAGTTGATACGCACCCGTTTTACATTTGTACCTCCGCCAAGACATCCCATAGCTTCTGATCTCTGACCAAAGAACTCTCCTAAAGAGAGACGCAAATAGCTTGCCTCTTCCTGGGATAAATCTGAAATCCGAGATGCTTTCAGTAACACAGGACCACTGGCTGGAAGCTTCCATGATGTGTCACCCATATTAAGAGAGTAATTCTCTAAATCCATTTTCTCTTCCTTTTGAGGGAAAGGATAGTTTTCAATATAATGCTCAAAATAAAGGGGGCCAAATGCCCCTTGTTTGCTAATATTTACATGCCTGTTTGAGAAGAACTATTTTTTTTTCTGACAGCAAACCATTTTTTAAATATTTGCACTGGATAGGATGTTACATAGACATTCTGTTTATTATCTGGAAAAGTGTTAAGTGTGTTTCTCTGATTTTGTACATTGTACATCTTAACATTGCCATGAATCTTCAATGTACTGCTTATATTGGACATAAAGGGGGAGATTGATCAAAACCTGTTCAGAGGAAAAGTTGCTAAGTTTCCCATAGCAACCAACCAGATCGCTTCTTTCATTTTTGAAAAGGCCTCTGAAAAATGAAAGAAGCAATCTTTCCATTTCCTCTGGACAGGTTTTGGTAAATCTCCACAAAGATTTCTTTCTCGACTAGCACTGCCCACTTGGTCATCAGATGGAGGAAAAAAGGCCAAAATATACCTTTTGTTGAGATCAATCATTAGTTTATTGTATAAAAATGATAAAATGACAGATGACCCATTTCGAGGGGGGGTCCCCTCTTCCTCAGACCTGATCTGAGGAAGAGGGGATCCCCCCTCGAAACGAGTCATCTTTTATTATTTTTATACAATAAACTAATGATTGATCTCAACTAAAAAGGTATATTTGAGCCTTTTTTCCTCCATCTAATGACCAAGTGGGCAGCACCTGGATTACATAAGTCTTTCTCTTCCATCCTTTGATGACAACCTCAGGACAAGTATCCACTTGTTTCCTGCGACCTACCGGCTCAGCAGCTCCCAGGACATCAGTGAGTACCCCATCATGGGGTGATATCTGCTATTCATTTCTTTTGGTGAGCATCCACCTATAAGACCTGTGGGTTTTCCCACACTACACTTTTCTAAATATAAAGGCTGTCTCGGCATGCTGGGAGTTGTAGTTGCGTACCACCAGCTATTGCATAACTACATCTCCCAGCATGCCCTTCGGCGATCAGTACATGCTGGGAGTTGTAGTTTTGCAACAGCTGGAGGCACAATGGTTAGAAAATACTGAGTTAGGTAACAGAACCTAACTGAAGGTTTTCCAACCAGTGTGCCTCCAGCTGTTGCAAAAGTACAACTCCCAGCATACACAGTCTGTCAGTACATGCTGGGAGTTGTAGTTTTGAAACAGCTGGAGGTTTGCCCACCTGTGTGAACGTACAGGGTACATTCACATAGGCAGGTTTACAGTAAGTTTCCTGCATCAAGTTTGGGCTGCGGTAAATTTTTCGCCACAGTGTAAACTCCTAGTGGGAAACTCACCGTAACCCGCCAGTGCGAATGTACCCTAAAAAACACAACACTACACTACACCAACACATAATGAAGGGTAAAACACTACATATACACCCCCTTACACTGTCCCCCCTCCCCCCAATAAAAATGAAAAAGGTATCGTGCAGCAGTGTTTCCAAAACAGAGCCTCCAGCTGTTGCAATACAACAACTCCCAGCATTTCTGGACAGCCACTGACTGTCCAGGCATGCTGGGAATTTAGCAACAGCTGGACGCACCCTGTTCGGGAATCACTGGCGTAGAATACCCCTATGTCCACCCCTATGCAATCCCTAATTTAGTCCTCAAATGCGCATGGCGCTCTCTCACTTCAGAGCCCTGTCGTATTTCAAGGAAACAGTTTAGGGCCACATATGGGGTATTTCCGTACTCGGGAGAAATTGCACTACAAAATTTGGGGGTCTTTTTCTCCTTTTACCCCTTATGAAAAGGAAAAGTTGGGGGCTACACCAGCCTGTTAGTGTAAAAGAAAAAAAAAATTGTTACACTAACATGCTGGTGGTGCCCCATACTTTTTATTTTCACAAGCAGTAAAAGGAAAAAAAAAGACCCCCAAAATTTGTAACGCAATTTCTCCTGAGTACGAAAATACCCCAAATGTGGGCGTAAAATGCTCTGTGGACGCACAACAAGGCTCAGGAGTAGAGATGAGCGAACTTACAGTAAATTTGATTCGTCAAAAACATCTCGGCTCGGCAGTTGATGACTTATCCTGCGTAAATTAGTTCAGCCTTCAGGTGCTCCGGTGGGCTGGAAAAGGTGGATACAGTCCTAGGAAAGAGTCTCCTAGGACTGTATCCACCTTTTCCAGCCCACCGGAGCACCTGAAAGCTGAACTAATTTATGCAGGAAAAGTCATCAACTGCCGAGCCGAGAAGTTCGTGACGAATCGAATTTACTGTAAGTTCGCTCATCTCTACTCAAGAGTGAGAGCGCACCATGTACATTAGAGGCCTAAATTGGTGATTTGCACAGGGGGGGCTGATTTTACAGCGTTCTGACAAACGCAAAAACATAAATATCCACATGTGACCCCATTTTGGAAACTACACCCCTCATTTAATGTATTAAGGTGTGCAGTGAGCATTTACGCCCCACAGGTGTCTGACAGATTTTTGGAACAGTGGTCCATGAAAATGAAAAATTTAATTTTTCATTTGCACAGCCCACTGTTCCAAAGATCTGTCAAACGCCAGTGAGGTGTAAATACTCACTGCACCCCTTATTAAATTCTGTGAGGGGTGTAGTTTCCAAAATAGGGTCACATGTGGGGGGGGGGAATCCACTGTTCTGGCACCACGGGGGGCTTTGTAAACGCACATGGCCCCTGACTACCATTCCAAACGAATTCGCTTTCCAAAAGCCCAATGGCGCTCCTACTCTTCTGAGCATTGTAGTGTGCCAGCAGAGCATTTTACGTCCTAACATGGGGTATTTCCATACTCAGAAGAGATGGGGTTACAAATTTTGGGGGGCATTTTCTCCCATTGCCTTTAGTAAAAATGGTAAATTTGTGGAAAAAACTGCACTTTAGTGAAAAAAAAATTTCTCTTCATTTACACATACCATTTTAACTAAAAGTCGTCAAAAACCTGTGAAGTGTTAAAGGGGTACTCCGGTGCTTAGAGATCTTATGATCGTGTTTGTTCCGGGTCTGATTACCGGCGACTACAGGGCGGGCGGCGTGTGACGTCACGCCTCCGCCCCCGTGTGAGGTCACGCTCCGCCCCTCAATGCAAGTCTATGGGAGGGGGCGTGACAGCTATCACGCCCCCTCCCGTAGGCTTGCATTGAGGGGCGGAGCATGCCGTCACACAGGGGCGGAGGCGTGACGTCACACGCCACCCGCCCTGTAGTCGCCGGTAAAATACCCATGACTACATACCTTTCTATTATTTTACAGTTTAAAAAAAAAATAAAAAATCTCAAACTTTTTAACCAAATTAGTATATTTAAAATCCCTCTCATATTTCCATACATGCATCTGTATGAGGGCTAATTTTTTGCGCAGTGATCTGTACTTTTCAATAGATACCACATTTGCGCATATGAAATATTGAAAAAACTTTTTATAAAAAAAAATTTGGTACTAAAATAAAAAAAATAAAAAAAATAAAAAGCAACAAATTTTTCCTCAGCCTATCGCCGGTCAAGTTGGGACTTCACAGCGGCTGGTGATTGGCTGAGCGCAGTATGACTCGCCGACCACCAGCAACCAGGAAGAGGATCCCGGCGGAGACCGGAGCCGGTTACCGGAGGCCCCGGGGGAGCGGAGGAAGGTATGTACATCTTTATTTTTTTTACTGCTAGCAGTATGGGGCCCAATTTTTATATATTCTGGAGTTCTCCTTTAACATTATATTTTGATAGTTTGGACATTTACGCACGCGGCGATACCAAATATGTTTATTTTTTTACGCTTTTTTGGGGGGGGGGGGTAAAATAGAAAAAAGGGGCGATTAAAATTTTTATTGAGAGGGGGGGGACTTTAAATTTATTTTATTTTTTTTAAATACACACTTTTTATATCCCCATGGGGGACTATCTATAGCAATAATTTGATCACTGATCACTGTTATCGGCGATCTTCTGCTCTGGTCTACCCGATCTCAGACCAGAGCAGAAGACTCCAGGAGACAGATGGAGGCCGGTGAGGGGACCTCCGTCCACCATTCTAGATGATCGGATTCCCGCGGCAGTGCCGAGGGCGATCAGATCATTAATTTGAACGCGTGCATCGCCGCAGATGCCATGATCTGCATTGATCACGGCATCTGAGGGGTTAATGGCGGACATCAGTGCGATCAATGACATCTGCCATTACCGACGGGTCCCTGGCTGCTGACAGAGTCATGTACAATGACATAAATGTACCACCGCAATACGTACATTTACGTAATTTCTCGTTAAGGGGTTTAAGACTATGGGGGAAAAAATATATCAAATATATCAAATATCAAATCAATATATAGTGCAGAGGAAGAGTGGAGAAGTTACCTATTACAACCAGACTGCTTATTTAATTTTAAAAAAAAAGCTGCTGAAAAATGAAATCTGGAATCTAATTGTTGTTATAGGCAAATGTTCAACTCTTCCTTTGCACAAGGTTTAACCCCTTAAAGATGCAGGACGTACTCAAACGGCCCCTTTTCCGAGTCCTTAAGGGACTCAGGACATTTGAGTACGTCCTGTCAAATCCCGGCCCCCCGCCGCTAGCTGGAGGGGAGCCGGTGCCCGATGCCTGCTGAAATCGTTCAGCAGGCATCGCGGCATATCGCCCAGGAGGGTCATGATGACCCCCCATGTCGGCGATGGCCGCAGATCGCTGGACAATTCAGTCCAGCGATCTGCAGCAGATTCCGGGTCAATCGGGTCTCCAGTGACCCGGAAATACAGGCTGTTCGGGGCAGTCTGACGGCCCCGAACAGCCATAGCCAGCAGGGGTGAGGTGGCACTGGTGCCACCTCACGATCGCCCTGATTCGTTGGCCGGTTTCCCGGCCGACCAATTAGGGCGCCTGCTGCGGGTGTCACTCCCGCAACCCGCTCCACCCCTCTTCCGGAGGACGTGAGCGGGAAGACGACCCCGGGAGCTGGGGACCCCCGATCCCCGGCGTCAATGTTGGGATCGGGGCCCCAGGAGCAGCGGCGGCGGCGAGGGACTGACCTGCAGCGTGGATCGTTGGTGGTGAGTGACAGCCTCCTGCTGTTGCTTAGCTACAGCTCCCAGCATGCAAAAAGTGCATGCTGGGAGCTGTAGTTATGCAACAGCAGGAGGCAGAACACCACAACTCCCAGCATGCCCTTATGAGCATGCTGGGACTTAGTTTTGCAACAGCTGGAGGCACATTTTTTCTATGGAAAAGTGTACCTTCAGCTGTTGTATAACTACAACTCCCAGCTTGCGCAAACAGCTAAAGTGCATGCTGGGAGTTGTAGTGGTGCATCTGCTGGTTGCATAACTACAACTCCCAGCATATCCGTTGGCTGTCGGTGACTGCTGAGAGTTGTAGTTTTGCAACAGCTGAAGGCACACTGAGTTATGTAGCAAACCAGTGTGTCTCCAGCTGTTGCATAACTACAATCCCCAGCATCCCCAGCCAAAGTAGTATGCCTCCAGCTGTTGCATAACTAGAAGACCCAGCATGCCCTTCCACTGTCCGTACATGCTGGGGGTTGTAACTTTTGCAACATCTGAAGGCACACTGGTGGCAAAACACTGAGTTTGTTACCAAACTCTGTGTTTCACAACCAGTGTGCCTCCAGCTGTTGCAAAACTACAACTCCCAGCATGCACTGATAGACCATACATGCTGGGAGTTGTAGTTTAGCAACAGCTGGATGTCCCCCCCCCCCCCCCCCAATGTGAATGTACAGGGTACACTCACATGGGCGGAGGTTTACAGTAAGTATCCGACTGCAAGTTTGAGCCGCGGCAAATTTTCTGCCGCAGCTCAAACTGCCAGCGAGAAACTACTGTGAGCCCCCGCCCGTGCGACTGTACCCTAAATACACTACACTAACAAAAAATAAAATAAAAGGTAAAAAAAAACACTACATATACACATACCCCTACACAGCCCCCCTCCCCAATAATAATGAAAAACGTCTGGTACGCCACATTTTCCAAAACGGAGCCTCCAGCTTTTGCAAAACAACTACTCCCAGTATTACCAGACAGCCACTGACTGTCCAGGCATGCTGGGAGTTTTGCAACAGCTGGAGGCACCCTGTTTGGGAATCACTGGCGTAGAATACCCCTATGTCCAGCCCTATGCAAGTCCCTAATTTAGGCCTCAAATGCGCATGGCCCTCTCACTTTGGAGCCCTGTAGTATTTTAAGGCAACAGTTTAGGGTCACATATGGGGTATCGCCGTACTCTGGTGAAATTGTGTTACAAATTTTGGGGGGTATTTTCTGCTTTTACTCTTTTTTAAAAATTTTAAATTTTTGGGAAAAGAAGCATTTTAGGTAAAAAAAAAATAAAAACATTTTTTTACATATGCAAAAGTCGTGAAACACCTGTAAGCCAAATGTGACTCCTTCTCTTCTAAGACCTGTAGTGCGCCAGCAGAGCACTTTTCACCCCCATATGGGGTGCTTTCTGAATCGGGAGAAATTGGGCTTCAAATTTTGGGGGATAATTTTTCTGCTTTAACCCTTTGTAAAAATGTAAATTTTTTGGGAAACCAAGCATTGTAGCAAAATTTTTTTTTTTTTTTTTTTTTTACATATGCAAAAGTTGTGAAACCCCTGTGGGGTATTACGGTTCACTTTACCCCTTCTTATGTTCCCCGAGGGGTCTAGTTTCCAAAATGGTATGCCATGTGTTTTTTTTTGGCTGTTCTGGCACCATAGGGGCTTCCTAAAGGTGACATGCCCCCCAAAAACCATTTGTCGCTCCTTCCCTTCTGAGCCCTCTACTGCGCCTGCCGAACACTTTACATAGACATATGAGGTATGTGCTTACTCGAGAAAAATTGGGTTTCAAATACAAGTAAAAATTTTCTCCTTTTTACCCCTTGCAAAAATTCAAAAATTGGGTCTACAAGAACATGCGAGTGTAAAAAATGAAGATGGTGAATTTTCTCCTTCACTTTGCTGTTATTCCTGTGAAACACCTAAAGGGTTAAAACGCTGACTGAATGTCATTTTGAATACTTTGGGGGGGTGCAGTTTTTATAATGGGGTAATTTATGGGGTATTTCTAGTATGAAGACCCTTTAAATCCACTTCAAACCTGAACTGGTGCCTGAAAAAAAGCGAGTTTCAAAATTTTGTGAAAAATTGGAAAATTGCTGCGGAACTTTGAAGCCCTCTGGTGTCTTCCAAAAGTAAAAACACGTCAATTTTATGATGCAAACATAAAGTGGACATATTTTATATGTGAATAAAAAAGAAATTACTTGGAATATCCATTTTCCTTACAAGCAGAGAGCTTCAAAGTTAGAAAAATGCTAAATTTTAAAATTTTTCATAACATTTTGGGATTTTTCACCAAGAAAGGATGCAAGTTACCACAAAATTTTACCACTAGGTTAAAGTAGAATATGTCACGAAAAAACATTCTCAGAATCAGAATGATAACTAAAAGCATTTCAGAGTAATTAATGTTTAAAGTGACAGTGGTCAGAATTGCAAAAAATGGCCGAGTCCTTAAGGTGAAAAAGGGCTCAGTCCTTAAGGGATTAAATATTACCCATCCTGCATTCTTATGCTTCTCATGTTATAAAAATAAAGACACATTATGGATTTTGAAGAGCTGGACTTCTGTATGTATCCATTAATTACTAGAAATGTATTGATTTACCTGAATGAATTTATTTTCTTCCTCAAACTCTTTTTGGTCTTCATCAAGCTTGACTACAGCATCACCTGTTAAAGCAGCCAAATAACAGACTGAGTTCACACCTTTTCAAGAATACATTCAAATTTACAAAAAAAATAAAAAAAATCCCACACCCCCCACAAAAACCTAAATGGACACTGTCAGTTTCAAAAACTTTTTACGTTCCCATAACATTCAGAACATAATCCTGTCTGGCTGCTGCATCATCTTTGTCATATCTGAAGCACTGGCTGGGACAAAGTCCACTAAGTGAGGGCGGGACTAGCACCCCTCTGTGCTCACTCCTGTCCTCTCGGACTGCAGCATGAAAATCAAGAGGAGGGGGTTAAAGTCAGCCTGTAGTGACTGGATAAGGAGACCCAGAACAGCACAGCAGATTCACGGAGGAAGAGAAATCATGCAGAGTGAGGACACGCCCCCTTGAGAGCCCAGAATGACAAACCAAGTGAGCAGATAGAAGGTATATGTTAGAGAAGTATAGGTGCTACACAGATAATTATGCGTACATGATCAGAATACATTCGGTGGGATATGACAGGTACTCATTTTGTGCACTGAGGATTAACAGAAAAACATTCAATCTGGCTTGCAAGCTTAGACAAATCTTTCATTGACTTAATGTGCGACCCCCCCCCTCCCCCCCCCCCCCGCATCAATGTATTGGTTGCACACACACACAAAAAATGTAAATATAAACAAAAACTCATTGTGTGACATCAGCCTTATCCAAAATGTAAAAAATAAATAAAATAAAAACACACTTACTTCCAACAATAAAATCTTCATCTTTAAAGTTAATCGATCCAGAAAAATCTACAGCCTCCTCTTTTTCAAATGGTTTATAGTAAGCAAGATCTGTAACCCATTTTCCTTCTTCATTTTGATAAACAACACTATGTGACTGACTACCTGCACAAAGAATTTTTTTAAAATAAAATATGATATCAAATACTTTACATACATATATGTATTCATTATTCATAGTTGATAGCTGTTGATTCCAATGTAAAGAGCGCAATCTTTTTTAACCCCTGTGGCGGGACTGCAAGAAAACTTAGCACTTACTGGTTATAGGCGATCACTTGGAACACACTGATAAGCTTATTGTTGCAGGATCAATCCAAAAATATTTGGCACTATAAATCTGACAATTTAAAGAAAAAGAAAACTGGAATACCTTAAGAATGACCTGAGATTAAGAGAAATTAATTAATGAAATAATTAATAATTATTGATCTCTTATTAAAGCAGACCTGTCAAAGGGAAAACAAGGGTGTATATAGGTCCATAGCTATATAGAAACAAGGCAGGCTAAAACAAAAAAATTCAAACCAAATATTCTTTAAAGTACATATACAGACATATCTCTAAATCCTTAAAAACACAGAACATAACGAAAAATCCTGGGGATAAATGGAAAGGAAACACTGATGCAGAGCAATAAAGATTTACTCAGAAAAAAAAAATATGGGGTTGATAAAGTATCTATAAGCAGACTCCTGCAACCAGAAATTAAATGAATGGAAAAAAAATATATATATGCAAACTGCAAGTGCTGCAATGTACCCCCAACACAATATAAGGGTTCCTTAATTCAGACAAACAGCAACAGTAGAAGTAAGCTGGCACTACGGTATTATGTGCCCGTTCAGACACAGAGATAGATAGCAAAACCTTTCTTCAGGAATATACAGACGCAGCTTATAGCATGGGCGTTGCTCAATTGCAAACAGATTCGAAGTAAGCAGAAACAGTTGAAGGCACTCACCCATTGAGTCGCTGTTTAAAACAAGCGCTTTATTAAACTCGTTAAAAGTCCATTACAGTGCAAAAGGACGTTCACAGGACAAGTGCAGACATGCAAGTAGTAAAACCGGAGTTATAGACGTTTTTTGTACTCCCCTTAAAATATTTCTCGTAGCCTTCATTTGGGAACACAGAGACCATGGATGTTATGCTGCTGTCCACTAGGAGGCTGACACTAGGCAAAAAAAGAAGTAGTCTTCCCCTGGCAGGATATATCCGCCCACTGACTGAGCTAATCAGTTGTGTCACAAAGCAGTAGGAGAAGCCAAACAAAAAGGGAGATACGTCCGAAGGACACCAGAAAGAAACAGGCAACAAACAACCTGACTAGGAACCGTAAATGGGTGGGTGCTGTTTTCCCCACGAGAAAGATTTTAGGGTGAGTACAAAAATCTCCTTTTCTCAGTCGCTTCATTGGGGAACACAGACTATGGGACGTACCAAAGCAGTCCCTGGGGTGGGAAAAATAACCACCAGAGAAAGGAAGGCAAGTCCAGAGACTGAATAGAGCCATCTGTAAAGGAATGTGGAGGAGACTCAGGGGAAACTGATTCGACAGCCGACCAAATGCGACGAGAAGCAGTAGCCCTGGAGGCCCGAAGGCCCAAACAACGTCCTAGCAGGAGAGTGGAATAGACTTCCAACAAAAAGACAAAAAACGCAGGACTACCAAGGCCTGGCCAAAGCGCAGAAGAGGGCGACAAGAGAACCCTATTCAGTGATGCATACAAGCAAAGCTAACATGGCAAGGAAACGCCAATGACCGTATGAGAATGGCTGGAGAAGGCTCAAAAGGGAAAACCCTGTGAGGACGACAGCCTCAACTGCAGGACTCTGGCTGCGGAGGGAGAGCGACCAGAAAAAACATCTGAGCTGGCTCAGCAAGAACTCAGAAGGCGGAAACCAGAAGCCGCTGGAAAGGGATGAAGAGAAATCCAAAACAAGACCCACTTCCAGACTCTGGCGCAAGGATGAGCCGGCCAGGAAGAAGGCTAGGGCATGGACCCCAGTGCCGACCAACTGACAAAGAAGCCCGGGCACCAAAGCCACAGTCCTAAGCCACCCAGCGTGAAACCAGGCAGAAAAGGAAACTCAAAAAAGGGAAAAATGCATGACAGGAAGGACTATGCCTGTCTAGGAAGCGCGTACAGGCCAGACAGGGGTAATTAGGATGATCGAAAAGCCCTCAGCCATGAGGTCCGCACAGCCCCGGACAGAGGCGAAGGGACAAAAACCTGCCGTTGAGAAGGCAAGAGCTGTCTGGCAACATCGGAGCAGCCGCCATCAGAAACAGAGTTTCCCAGCTCCGGAAATAAGATGAGGGACCTCAAGAGTCCCACACCAGCTAATATTGAGCAAACCCAAGTAGGAGCGATACGCCTCAGGAGACGTGTTTCAGGCAGAGACAGTAGTAGGAGAGGCGGAGGGAATAGCAGAGAAAACCAGGACAGGAACCCCACCAAGGCCAAGGACAATATTGGGCAAATTGCACCTGCCGGGACACAGTCAGTGGACAACTCCCACTGGTAGCAGGGGACCGGAATCTCAGTTGAAATCCCCTGGACAGTGTAGAGAGGCCGTTGAACAAGCAGGGTCACACCTTCAGCAACACCCACTTGTGGTGGAGTACCAGAATTGCAGATGCGGATGTGGGAGACATCATGCTCTCCATGGGAGCAGTAATGGGTCCATGCTATATCACACGTCACATACACATATTGCACAATCCCCAGATAGTAAAACTAAAGTGCTTCCCCCAAAGGCCCATCAGGCCACCAGTATCCCAACCATTACCTGCAGGACCAAAGTACGCCTCCCCAACGCAGGTTTTTCAAGAGACTAGGCAAATCCAGCCCATGTCCTCTTTATTACTGCCCTGCTTGCATTTTATGGCTTGTCCTGCTGGGGAATGCTTCTGGGCACTTAAGCATCATTTGATTATTAGACAAAACGGTTTATACCTTACCAATGAAGAGAACTATTTATTTAAATAAAAGGGGTATGCCTGAAATCTTTAATACTAGCCCAGGGCTTTTTACACTCCCATTCTCTTGCCGACAGGTCCATTTTATTTTTTTACTCTTTTTTTTGTTGGAAGTTGCCTGCTGGTGTTAAAATACACTTGGGAGGTATTTGAACAAGCAGTGGCTTTTTACAAGCCATTCAAAAATTCTATTTTTGCTGTAGCAACTGAATTGGTGTCCTGAATAACGAAGAAATAGCATTTTAAAAATAAGTTATATTACATTTAGACAGAAATTTTTTTGGGGATTATCTGGTTGTGTAGGCCTATAATTTTTTTGGGATCATCTGGTTGTGTAGGCCTGGTAGTAGCAGCAGGGTTGGCAGCCTGTAAGTAGTGGGCGGCAGATTGGAGGTGCATTGGTGGTAATGGTGAACAGAATATCTAGTCAGTGGCATCAGCGACAAGAGTTGTAAATTCCTCACTGATCCATGCCAGATTAATTTTACCAAACGTGAGTTTTTTTCACGTTGTTGGCAGACACACAATGTTGTTTCCTTAAGGGTGCCAATCCCACCTGCTGTGCTAAATACCAGTATGATGCTATACTGCAAGGTGGGCAAGACAGAACATCCTTGATAAACTGGGCAAGTTCTGGCCAATGGTATAATCAGGTGACAAAGAAATCCATGGGGTCTGGGCTTATGGTGTCTACCCCCCCCCCCCCCACCCAATCGGCAAGAGTTTGACGGAAAGCCATGGCATGCTGGCTGAAAAGAAAAAAATTGCCTTCTTTGCGGAAGGGTAAAAAAAATCCCCCACCACACCCACAATTTAATTTTTTTTTTTTTAATATTGAAGCCCTAAAAAAGTGGCTATCCGGTACTCCTCTTTCTGCTTTATGCTCGCTATTAGGCTGTCCACATCCAAGCTAAAAAAAAAAAAGATACAGATCATCAGCCTTGCCAGTTTTTCCGAGGGGCTGACTGGATCAGTTTCAGTCTCATACTGCTACGGCTGGTCATCATGGTCACTGCCATTATCGTTATGCCATGTGGGTGCCGCATCCTCTCTCTCTATAACCAATTCCTCTCAGGTCTCAATTCCTTAACTTACAGTACAGACCAAAAGTTTGGACACAACTTCTCATTCAAAAGTGTTTTCTTTATTTTCATGGCTATGAAAATTGTAGATTCACACTGAAGGCATCAAAACTATGAATTAATACATGTGGAATTATAGACATGACATAAAGGGTGAAACTGAAAATATGTCATATTCTAGGTGGAAAGTATCCCCAAGTACAGTCACAAAAACCATCAAGAGCTACAAAGAAACGGGCTCACATGCAGACCGCCCCAGGAAAGGAAGACCAAGAATCACCTCTGCTGCGGAGGATAAGTTCCTCCAAGTCACCAGCCTCAGAAATTGCAGGTCAACAGCAGCTCAAATTAGAGACCAGGTCAATGCCACAGAGTTCTAGCAGCAGACACATCTCTAGAACAACTGTTAAGAGAAGACTGTGTGAATCAGGCCTTCATGGTAGAATATCTGCTAGGAAACCACTGCTAAGGACAGGCAACAAGCAGAAGAGACTTGTTTGGGCTAAAGAACACAAGGAATGGACATTAGACCAGTGGAAATCTGTGCTTTGGTCTGAGGAGTTCAAATTTGAGATCTTTGGTTCCAACCACCGTGTCTTTGTGTGACACAGAAAAGGTGAACGGATGGACTCTACCTGGTTCCCACCGTGAAGCATGGAGGAGGAGTTGTGATGGTGTGGGGGTGACACAGTTGGGGATTTAAACAAAATTGAAGGCATACTGAACCAGCATGGCTACCACAGCATCTTGCAGCGGCATGCTATTCAATCCGGTTTGCGTTTAGTTGGACCATCATTTATTTTTCAACAAGACAATGACCCCAAACACACCTCCATGCTGTGTAAGGGCTATTTGACCAAGGAGGAGAGTGATGGAGTGCTGCGCCAGATGATCTGGCCTCCACAGTCACCAGACCTGAACCCAATGAAGGCAAAAAAGGGCCAACAAGTGCTAAGCATCTCTGGGAACTCCTTAAAGACTGTTGGAAGACCATTTCAGGTGACTACCTCTTGAAGCACATCAAGAGAATGCCAAGAGTGTGCAAAGCAGTAATCAAAGCAAAAAGGTGGCTACTTTGAAGAACCTAGAATATGAAATATTTTCAGTTGTTTCACACTTTTTTTTGTTATGTCTATAATTGCACATGTGTTAATTCATAGTTTTGATGCCTTCAGTGTGAATCTACAATTTTCATTGTCATGAAAATAAAGAAAAAACTCTTTGAATGAGAAGGTGTGCTGGAGAAATCCAGCAAAAATAAACTTATCCCCTATCAATAGGATAGGGGATGAGTAGCAGAGAGTTAGGTCGAATATTCAATCTAAATTGCTCTTGGGGTGGAGACAAGTTTGAAAAGCTATGATCAATGAAACAGGGAGGGAGACTCATTTCTGAATTGTCCACAAAGCCACCGATGCCTTTAACCCCTTAACGACGCAGGACGTATATTTACATCCTGCGCCGGCTCTCGCGATATGAAGCGGGATCGCGCCGCGATCCCGCATCATATCGCGTCGGTCCCGGCGCTAATCAACGGCCGGGACCCACGGCTAATACCACACATCGCCAATCACGGCGATGTGCGGTATTAACCCTTTAGAAGCTGCGGTCAAAGCTGACCGCCGCTTCTAAAGTGAAAATGAAAGTATCCCGGCTGCTCAGTCGGGCTGTTCGGGACCGCCGCGGTGAAATCGCGGCGTCCCGAACAGCTGATCGGACACCGGGAGGGCTCTTACCTGCCTCCTCGGTGTCCGATCGACGAATGACTGCTCCGTGCCTGAGATCCAGGCAGGAGCAGTCAAGCGCCGATAATGCTGATCACAGGCGTGTTAATACACGCCTGTGATCAGGATGAGAGATCAGTGTGTGCAGTGTTATAGGTCCCTATGGGACCTATAACACTGCAAAAAAAAAAGTAAAAGAAAAGTGTTAATAAAGGTCATTTAACCCCTTCCCTAAAAAGTTTGAATCACCCCCCTTTTCCCATAAAAAAAATAAAACAGTGTAAAAAAATAAATAAATAAACATATGTGGTATCGCCGCGTGCGTAAATGTCCGAACTATAAAAATATATCATTAATTAAGCCGTACGGTCAATGGCGTACGCGCAAAAAAATTCCAAAGTCCAAAAAAGCGTATTTTGGTCACTTTTTATAACATTAAAAAATGAATAAAAAGTGATCAAAAAGTCCGATCAAAACAAAAATCATACGGATAAAAACTTCAGATCACGGCGCAAAAAATGAGTCCTCATACCGCCCCGTACGTGGAAAAATAAAAAAAGTTATAGGGGTCAGAAGATGACATTTTTAAACGTATAAATTTTCCTGCATGTAGTTATGATTTTTTCCAGAAGTGCGACAAAATCAAACCTATATAAGTAGGGTATCATTTTAACCGTATGGACCTACAGAATAAAGATAAGGCGTAATTTTTACCGAAATATGCACTGCGTAGAAACGGAAGCCCCCAAAATCTACAAAATGGCGTTTTTTTTTTCTATTTTGTCGCACAATGATTTTTTTTTCTGTTTCGCCGTGCATTTTTGGGTAAAATGACTAATGTCACTGCAAAGTAGAATTGGCGACGCAAAAAATAAGCCATAATATGGATTTTTAGTGTCAAACAACCAATTTTATTGTAATAGGCAAAAAGGTAGCAATACCAAAGTAAAGCAGAAGTATCGGGACGCAGCCCGAATCAACAAAAAGGCAAAATCAAATGAATAAAAGGGAATAGGAAAATAAACAAGTCCATGGGTCAGACATGTGTGGATAAAAACAGACAGCAGGGTAATAAAACAGAACGGGTGTTGTCAGTGATTACGTTAGAGACAAAGTATGGCGAATCTCCGGGCAATAGGAGGATGATATCCAAGGAGACCAGACCCTCTCGTAGGAGGCCATTATGTCGGCGCGAACCGCGTTAATTTTTTCAAAGATCAGAATATCATTAACTCTATCAATTACTCTATCAATAGACAGGACTGGGCTCTTCCAGCATGTTGCTATATGGATCCGCGCAGCCAGCAGTATGAATTGCGCTAATCTAAATTGGCTGTTGGGCATCCTGCGCGGCCGTCTGCTGAGGAAACAAAAAGCAGGTTGGAGGGGACAGCGAAAAGAGAGAACAGAACGAAGAATAGAAAGAACAGATGTCCAGAAAGTTCTGGCGAGAGGACAGGTCCACCACATATGAAGCATGGTTCCCCTATCTGCGTAACCTCTAAAACATAAGGGAGAGGCACAGGGGAAGATGGAATGTATTCTCGTGGGAACATAATACGTCCTATGTAATATCTTCAGTGACGTCTCAGTAAGGGACACTTGCCAGCTCCCTCTACTCAAGGTATCGCAGCACTCCCTCCATTCCTCCAGAGACAGCTCCATATGGAAATCAGCCTCCCATTGAATCATGAACGACAGTTTAGTGTCGGGTGGGGGAGAATTTAGTATACCATATATTATGGCTAGAAGTCCTCGTCTAGAAGGACTATATTGCATAAGACGTTCAAACCTAGTCACCTGTGGTATGGTGCGTGCAGGAAAATTAGAATGTAGGAATGAAAAGATCTGGTGCATTCGGAAGAGTTCTGAGGGTGGGGGGTGAAATTGTAGAGCAAACACTTCCTTTGTCATCAGAACCCCTCGAGTATGGAATTGATGAGCAGTAGTCAGGGACTGAAGTCCACCAACGGAATGAGGAATGAGCAAGACCGGGTGGAAAAAAAGGGTTACAGAGGAAGGGCAGGAGGGGAGGAGGGCAAGATTGTAGGTGAAAGCGAAAGCGGACCAGTCGCCAAAGGGAAAGGGAATGAAGAGTGAGAAGAGCAGAGTAAGGGACGTATTTAGCGACAGGTTGAGTAGACCACATTAGGGAAGAGAAGGAGTGGGGAGAGAGAGAGAATTCGAGGTGAACCCAAATGGGGGTATCGCCATCCGCCAGGAACCAGGCCATCTGTCCTAGTCTGGCAGCATAATAGTATTTTTGGAAGTTGGGGACGGACATACCACCTAAACGCTTATGAAGGTACATTACATTACGTGCTATGCGGGGGGTCTTGGATTTCCATATAAATCTAAAGACATCGGACTGAAGGGACTTGAGATCCGCAGTCGAGACCGGAACTGGAAGAGTGCGAAACAGGTATAGTAGTTTAGGCAGAATCACCATTTTAACCGTGTTTATTCTTCCGATCCATGTTAAGTATGGCTTGTCCCAAGTGCGGATATCATGTCGGATAGATTTGTATAGGGGCGGGTAGTTCGCACCATAGAGGGAAGCAACCGCCGGGGTTATACGAACACCTAAATAGGACAGGGCAGGCATTGGAGGGGGAAAGTTAAAGTTAAGGGAAATCAACTTTTGCGTATGGAGGGGAACATGTATATAGAGTGTTTCAGACTTAGATGGACTAATCCGGAGGCCCGAGCAAGACGAGAAGTCTGTGAGTAGGCGAAACAGGTTAGGTAAAGATGATAGGGGGTGTGTCAGGGATAGAAGGAGGTCATCGGCAAACAAACAAAGTTTATGGATGGAGTCCTTAATCGTGACCCCCAGTACAGTGGGGGAGGCTCGTAGGGATCTCGCCAGGGGCTCCATCGCCAGAGCAAAAAGAGCAGGGGACAACGGGCATCCCTGGCGAGTGCCCCTCTTAATAATAATCGGGGAAGGGGAAGAGGTAGGGAGTTTGAGAAAAGCCGTAGGATTGGAGTACAGCAGGTGCAGAAGGTGTACAAACGGCCCAGTGAACCCCATTTTAGAGAGGACCCCCCAAAGGTATGGCCAGAGAACTGAGTCGAAGGCCTTTTCTATGTCTAAGGCCAATAGCATAACAGGAGTAGAAGTGGAGGAAGCCCAGTGTACTACCCCCAGCACCTTTCTAATATTGTCCGCCGCCTGTCTCCCCGGTATAAAGCCCACTTGGTCAGCGTGAATAACACGGGGCAATATAGTGTTCAGTCTGCGTGCCAGGACAGACGTTAATATCTTCGTATCCAGATTAATTAAGGAGATTGGGCGGTAATTTGAGACCAGGGATGGGTCCTTCTGGGGTTTGGGGATCACCGTTATAAGGGCATCTAAGTATTCAGGGGGTAAAGAGGGAGCCTTAAAGAGGTTATTATAAAAGGTTAACTAGATGGGGAACTAGAATAGGAGAGAATTTCTTATAATACATTGCAGACAGGCCATCTGGGCCAGGGGCTTTTCCCAATTTCAGGGATGCAATTGTATCTGATACATCTTCGTATGAAATTGGAGAATTAAGGAGATCCCTCTCGGGGTCAGTGAGAGAGGGGAGGGAGGTAGAGTCAAGAAAAGAGTTCAGACTGGGAGTAAAGGTAGGCGACTGGTCAGGGATAGAATAGAGTCTAGAGTAGTAAGAGTGAAAAGTCTGGTAAATCTTGTCGGGGTGGGAAGATCGGGAACCAGGGTGCAACTGAATGGTGTGAACATAATTAAGCCGTTGTTTGCTGCGGAGCATATTGGCAAGCAACCTATCCGGCTTATTGGCATAGCGGTAGTATGTGGCCTTAGTCCACCTAAGCGCTTTTTCCACTCCGGTGGACAGGACAGCATCCAGGCGCAACCTGGTGTCCCGGATAGCATTGTGGAGATAAAGAGAGGGGGCACGCTGGTGAGCCAGGGTGAGTCGAGAAAGCTTGTTGTGTAGCGTATGTTGAAGGTGGGAGCGACCTCTTTTCATGTATGAGGCTAGCGATATGAGCCGTCCCCTAATGAAGGCCTTGTGGGCAGACCATACCCAGATCGGGTTTGAATTCGGAGTAGCATTGGTGGAGAAGTAGGATGTGAGATCCGCTGTAAGAGAACGTTTAACTGTCTGGTTAGTCAGCATAGACTCGTTAAGTCTCCAGGTAAAAGGTGTGGTAGGACCACCTATAAGATCCAGCTCTACACATACCATCTCATGGTCAGACCAGGGAGAGGCAATGTGTCTCGCGTACAGGAGGCACGGCAGAGTAGAGGTGTTGAGAAGTAGCCAGTCTATGCGAGTGTAATTTTTCTGGGAGGATGAATAGTAAGAATACCCCCTCGACTGACCATTGTGCTCCCTCCATGCATCCGCAAGTTGAAGTGAATGGAAGGCCGAAACCAACCTTTTCTGCAATGCTCTAGACCTACCTAAGGGACTAGGGGAGGACCTATCCAAGACGCCATCGTAGACGAAATTAAAATCGCCCGCCCACACCAGAACATCATAAGAGTATGATAGGAGTAAAGAGCAGAGAGAAAGAAAGAATGAAATAGGAGAAGAGTTAGGAGCATAAGAGTTAAGTAGACAGATCTGCTTACCATACAGGGTGCCCAACAGCAAGACATACCTGCCTTCGGAGTCTGTATGAACGCGGGTCACCTCGAATGGCAACGTATTTTTCAAACAAATCAGTACCCCCCTGCTTTTGGAGACAAAAGAGGAGACATATAACCGGGAGTACTGGGAATGGAGGAAGCTAGGGCAGGAGGACTGGGAGAAGCGAGTCTCCTGAATGCAAATTATATCAGGGCGGTAGCATCTATAATCTATGAAAGCTTTCCTCCGTTTGGAGGGGGAATTAAATCCCCTGACATTATGGGAAATTATCTTACACATAAGACGGAAGACCAGGCAATGCGGAGACGGGACAAACACGCAAAGACAGAACAACCATAGAACACATGGACCCACTGACGAACAAAAATGAACAACATCAAACCACAAACAAAACACTGAACAAACAGAAAAAGGTCAAACTGGAAAGCGAAGCCGTATAATATAGCGGCTCCGCTTACTTCCATCTCTTGAAGTAAACGAAGGACACATCAGTCCAGTCACACCAGCCCTTCTAGGATCGGTGGCTTCAGGGCGCCAGGTGAGAGGGGGTCACTGGCAACGGTGAGTCAACCTTCCGGGGCCATCCCCAGGCACCGCTGTGATTTACGCTGGGCCGAGGGAACACTGGTCCAGGACCTGGAGGGTCGGGGGCCCCTTCGAGGCAAGTCGGTCGCAGGAGGCTGTTCTGGGGCAGTCCAGGGGATACCCTCTTTAGTGAGGGTAGTTTGGGCCTCAGTCAGGGAGTGAAATTGGTAGGGGCGCCCCTTAAGTTGGCAGATGAGGGAGAATGGAAATCCCCATTTATACTTCACCCCCTCCCAGACCAGGGCCAGCGTGATGTGGCGGAATGTCCTGCGCCGTTCCAGCGTGGACGGGGATAAATCCGAGTAGAGGCGCACTTCAGCGGGCATGCCAGGTAGCGCTGTCAGGTTGCGGGCAGCAAAGAGCAGGGGATCTCTCACCTCCGGGTAGTGCAGTCGGAGGACCACGTCCCTCGGCATTTCAGAAGATCTCGGGCGACCCAGGGCTCTGTGGACACGGTCCATACGGAGAAGCTCGGGCTCATATTGCGGCAGTAGGGCCTGGAACATCGCATCGACCGCAGATTTCAGGTTAGTCTCCGACTCAGGTAGTCCCCGAATGCGAATATTGGCTCTGCGGGAGCGGTTCTCCAGATCTTCAAGTTTGAGGTCGATAGCATCAAGCTTGGCCGCATGTAGATCGATATCCCGGCGGTCAGACTCCGCGGCCTCTGCTAAGTCGTCCAATTTGTTTTCATTGTCGGAGACTCTCTGGCCCAGATCTTGAAGTTGCGCTGCGAAGTCTGAGACAGCTTTTCTGAGCTCCGACTGGAACATTTGCTTGATCTGGCGGAACATATCTGCCGGGGACATCTGCGCCAGGTCCGGCTCCCCCTCTTCATCGGACGCCATATCAGAGCGGTGTGGGGAGGCTGCCGCCGCCGCCATATTGGGTTTCGGGGAGGCTCTGAAAAAGTCCGGAATGGACTGAGAAAGACGCTGAGAGAGGTTCTTATTTCGTGACCGCTGCCTCCTGGGCATGACCAGGTCCAGTTCGCACTGAAACCACAGCGTGTGGAGCCTTTAGGGCGCTGATTAGGGCTTAGATAGGTGAGACTGGCGCGGAGCTTACATCACCCACGTCTCTTCCGGTAAGCCGCGCGCAAGCGCCTCCCCTAATATGGATTTTTAGGTGGAAAATTGAAAGGGTTATGATTTTTAAAAGGTAAGGAGGAAAAAATGAAAGTGCAAAAACGGAAAAATCCTGAGTCCTTAAGGGGTTAATCTTTCTTTTAAATCTGGACAAGGCCTCCCTTCTAAACGCCTTACGGGACTGCCTGAAGCTACAGTGTAGGAGTATATTAAGGCTGTGTTGCAGGTTGATGTCCCACCCTATTAGACATGGTTTTTCATTACATACCATTAATGTCTCAGGAAACAACTGGGCCTATAGTGGCAGTAAAAGGAGTACATTTTATGCTGCTATCAGCGGTCAAATGCCTGTTTAGTCAATGGCTACAAAAAGGTTTCCACATTGAGGCAGGTGATAGATGTGATGAATGGTCTGCTTTTTATAGATTGGTTAGATACCCAGCGAAACACTGAAAAAAGGGCCAACAAGTCCTCCAACACCTGGAGATTATTTATTTAATATGCATATCTCCCCATCGAAATACCTGACTTAATGAGGAAGTTCTGTGACTCCACTTGGGACTGCAAGGCGAGTCTTCGTGGTACTCTGGAGAGTCTTAGTGGTATGCTGGAGAGACTGGAAGTAATCTGAGCGAATCAGCAAGTAATACGGTCTCTCTTCCTATATGCTGAAGTTTTTGATGTCTTCTTTACAGTCTCTGCTCTCTTTCCTTTTATTTTCCCTTGCCTCTTATTTCCTTCATTTTGGTCATGTCTCCATTGAGTTGAGTTGTGTTGTTCTCTGGGGATATCCCAGTCCTCTTTGTTGGTTACTTGGGAGGGTTAACGAGTTATACACGGAAGGTTATAGATCTTCAGCACCTCCAGAAGTTATTACTGGCTGGGTATCAACAGTAAAAGATTTTGGGAACTGTTCTGGGGCAGTTGCAATTCTCTGCTATTATTGTTCTTATTTGACCTTACTAGGTCCATTATGTTAATGCATAACTTTCCTTTTGACTTTCAGTACATCAGACTGTGGTGATGGAGGAGATGCTTTACTCCATCATATTGTATTTTCTTGTTTTTTTTCACATCAATAAAACTTTTTTTTTCTGAAACAATGCTCGGACCCGCCGCAATCAGCTACTTATCTTTTATCCTGTGGACAGGGGATAAGTTTACTTTTGCTGGAGTTATCCATTAAACCATACAATTCCATGGACAGTCCCAATCTGTTAAATGTGTCAATAGCTGGAAAAACTAACCAGTTATTACTAGCTCCCAAAAGGCATCTTGCCAGATGTACACTTTTATTGTTTTTTATAAGACATGTCACTAAAATTTGTTGACACTCAATCTTCAAGTCTGATCCGTGATGGCTCAATTTGCATTCTCATTGTTTCTGGTCCATGTGCTCAGGTGACTAGTGACTCCACGTCACTAGGACGTGGAGTCACAGACAATGAATATGCAAGTTGAGCTGACATGGCCCGACTCAAGCGCACAATTCAGAGAATATAAAAGAGCATCTTCGGTGGGACTTATGTCCATATAGTGTGGGTGAACAGGAGGACCGTTTTCCTTTAAACAGTCATGCAGCAACTGTCCTGCTGCTCATCAAAAGGAAGCAACTCAGACACACCAACACAGAATGGAGAAACATTCACACATGAGATGAGTGTCTGTGTTATTTTTCAGAAGTGCTCCACAGGAAGAATTTAATTTCTGTGTAACCAAAGTGCTCTCTGCTGACACCTCTGTCTGTGTCAGTAACTGTCCAGAGCAGGAGAGATTTGCTATGGAGATTTGCTCCTGCTCTGGAAAGTTCCTGACATGGGCAGAGGTGTCAGCAAAAAGCACTGTGCTCAGACAGAAAAATTCAAAAATCAATGAACTTCCTGTGGAGCATACAGCATCTGATAAGTACTGGAAGGATAACGATTTTTAAATAGAAGAAATTTACAAATAATCGTAAATAAATAAAAGCACTCATCAAGACCCCCTTATACCATAAGGTGTGGATATTGAGATGGGTATAATGTTGAGGTAAGAGGACCAGGTCCTCGAGTAGCACACTATAAAAAACACCAGTCACACCCGTAGGTCAGTATAGTTCTACGGGTGCAGGGGTGGGCATACACCACCTCTTAACACAACACAAAGATGCGCCCTTGTTGCGTTCAGGTATGTAAAAATAAAATTCACATCCTAATCTGTAGTGGAAGAGCGGCGCTAGCTACATTCTGCAGCACCTGAAACTACGGATACTGGAAGCCTGTGCTAGCATTTCTATTGCGGTGTTGCTATCAGTGTGTGAAGAGTGGGAGAAGAGGGTTGCATTGACAATCCAACAAAATGGGCAGCACATTGAACACATTTTATAAGTGGTCAGAAACTTATAAATAACTCATGAAAGAATAAGGTTATGTTAAAACCAAGCACATCCTTGTTTTTCTTGTGAAATTCCCAATAAGTGGTGTGTCATATGACCCTCTTCCTATTGAAAAAACAAAAGTTGGATTCAAAATGGCCGCCATGGTCACCACCCATCTTGAAAAGTTTCCTCCCTCACATATACTAATGTGCCACAAACAGGAAGTTAATATCACCAACCATTCCCATTTTATTAAGATTTATCCATATAAATGGCCCACCCTGTATCCCTGTATAAGAGATATGCTTTCATATGATAATACACAGCACACCCCACCCCACCACCAATATCAGCAAAATAAGTTATTAACCCCTATTCCATTTACACAACCTGACAGACTATACAATAAAGTAATGTATAATATAAATATGCATTTTTATAAAAACAATAATTTAGACTTGCAACAGTTACACCAATAAACATACCTTTCTCACTTTCACTCTGCTGAAAGCTCCATTGAAATGGCTGCATCTCACCCGACAGCCAGATATCTTGACTAGTTCCAGTCTGGTTGGAACAAGTCGGTGATAAATATGAATCTGCCAATCGACCAACATTTTCTTGGCCAGCTGTGGCTGTGTCCAAGCTTTCAGCATCCACAAACCCATTTGTATGATTTGTATCAGAAAACATCTGAGGAAAATTGGCTGAGCTCTCTGAAGCAAATTCACCATTTGGAGCTCTACTCTCTTGGAAATACAGGGAGTTCAGTTTGTGTGCTGTATTTGCAGGTGATGAATTTAGATTGAACAAGCTCTATAAAGAAAAACAGCATTTTTTAAGGACATTAAGAAAAAAAAGTACACACAAGTTAAAAATGTCACGATTAAAGTAAGACCTAAATCTTACAACATTTTGGCTTGAGTACTGCTATGCCTTTACCGCCTCTTTACTTTATTCACCATCAATTTAATACACACTAGTGGCTATAAATGGGGGATTTATATCTCTGAGGCCATGTTCACACGTTGGAATTTCCGTGCTGGATTTCGCATTCAACAGGATTCTGCTGCACTGTGCACACTGTGGAATTTCCGTGCCAGATGCTTCCAGCACAGAAATTCCGTTTTCATTGTCCGCATGGATTGCATAGCAGTCTAACAGCACATATTCCTGTGCAGTCCTAGAGCCGGTCCTTCATTCCGGCACCCGCAGTTTGCGCAATGTCCGCACAGGTTTTCTGTGCGGACATTCCGTAGTGTTAACATAGCCCTTAACCTCACCAGGACCAAGGGCGTACAGGTACGCTCTCACATCCCGGGACTTAAAGGGGTATTCCAGGCCAAATCTTTTTTTATATATATCAACTGGCTCCGGAAAGTTAAACAGATTTATAAATTACTTCTATTAAAAAATCTTAATCCTTCCAATAGTTATTAGCTTCTGAAGTTTTCTGTCTAACTGCTCAATGATGATGTCAAGTCCCGGGAGCTGTGCAGTTCCTATGGGGATATTCTCCCATCATGCACAGCTCCCGGGACGTGACAACATCATTGAGCAGTTAGACAGCAAACTTCAGAAGCTAATAACTATTGGAAGGATTAAGATTTTTTAATAGAAGCAATTAACAAATCTGTTTAACTTTCCGGAGCCAGTTGATATATATATATATATATAAAAAAAAGTTTTGGCCTGGAATACCCCTTTAAGGACCAAGGGCGTACCTGAATGCCCTGGTCCTGTTAACAGGGTTTAAACCGTTCTCGCGAGAACGGTTTAAATCGTTCTCGCGAGAACGGTTTAAACCAGGTGGTTTCCGGTTGCTACAGGAAGCCAGGCCCCGCGGCGAATGACCGGGCATCACCGATCGGGCCGATGCCTGGCATTAACCCTTTAGACGCCGCGATCAAAGTGGATCGTGGCATCTAAAATGCATGGTTAACTGTGCCGGTAGCTCAGTGGAGCTGAGACATCCGCAGTGACATTAGCTGAGTGAACACTGGGAGGGTCCTTACCTGCCTTCGCGCTGTTCAATCTGCCGTCTGCTGCTCCTAGCCTGCTATGCAGACAAAAGCAGCAGAGCGCCGATGACACTGATCATTGCTATGCTATGGCATAGCATTGATCAGTATATGCAATCAGACGATTGCATGGTATATCCCCCTACTGGGGCTTTAAAAAAAAAAAATTATGTTTGAAAATAAAAGTTAATGAATTTGAATTAACCCCTTCACTATTAAAAGTTTACATCACCCCCCCCCCCTTTTCCCATTCTTTAAATAAAATAATGTAATAAAAATAATCATATGTTGTATTGCTGCATGCGTAATTGTCTGAACTATTAAAATATAATAGCTAAACCGGGCGGTCAATGGCGTACATGTCAAAAAGTCCCATTAAACAAAAATGGTACCGATAAAAACTACAGACCATAATTTTGGTGCATGTAGTGAGGATTTTTTTAAAGTAGTAAAATAAAATCTACATAAATTGGGTGTCCTTGTAACCGTATGGATCTACACAAATATCAGGTGTAATTTTTACCAAAAATTGCACTGTGTGGAATCAGAAGCCCCCCAAATGTTACAAAATTGTGTTTTTTTCTTCAATTTCACCCCACAAATATATTTTTGGGGGTTTTGATTTAGATTTTATTAAATGATTGATATCATTACCAAGTAAAACTGGTGGCGCAAAAAAACAAGCCCTCATATGGGTCTGTAGGTGCAAAATTGAAAGCGGTATGATTTTTAGAAGGAGAAGAGGAGAAAATTAAGAACAAAAACTAAAATTGGCCTGGTCCTTGGGATAAAAATGGGCTTGGTCCTTATAGGGTGAATGCAGTCTTATACCAGGTTAAAATGAAATCAGCTTAGATGTGGCAGAGAATGTAGTGGTTAGGGCGTAATAAAGCTGTAAGCACTTATTGAAAGGGGTATATCATTTTGTTTTGCAATTGTTGAAAGGAAAGTAAAATTGTAATATAAATGGGCTACATTAGTAATCCTGTTTTGTAAACAAAGAGGTGCATCAGCTAAGATATTAAATGAGAGGAGACCTTAGAAGGGCATCTTGCTGAAGTGTGGCATCTTTTTAGCTTCCTGCCAGGATTCCACAAACCTTATGTGAATAGGTAATATACAGTGATCCCCCGAGATACAATCGTTTCAACATACCATGGCCTCTCCGAGCCGATCATATGTTGAAGGCAGCATCGACATACGATGCTGCTGTGTGTCAGGCCATTGCAAAAATGGCTGTCTGGAAGTGCTGACTGCTTAAGCAGCCGCCGGATAGCCGCTTGTGCCCCGTTCTGCCTCCGGTAACTACCTGTGTCCTGCAGGCCTCCACGATGCGCCAGTGACATCCTGCCAGGAAGTAAGATGGCCTCCCATGCGCCCCCTTCTGCATCATGTGACATTATACTCACCCACATTTCCCTTCATTCAAGTCACCAAGAGGATGGGAGAGTTGTCAGAGCTCAGCCAGTGCACGTGCCCCCTCCTGCACACACAGCCTGGGACCCCCAGCACCGACATGGCAGAGCTGTGCCGCACGAACATGATTGGCAGGACTTTCTACGATTTACGTCCTGGATAAGGTAAACTCCAGCTCCCCCTGCCCGTCCCCTGGAGCTGATCCGCTAGAGTGAGTATGCTAAAGTGTACCCAACCCTATGCTGATCACCAGTTGCAAAACTAAAACTCCCAGCATGCTAAGACAGTCAATGGCTGTACAGGCATCCTGGGAGCTGTAGTTAAGCAACAGCATTAGGCCCCTGGTTTGTTAAACACTGAACATACAATGGTTCCGGAGCTCCAGAACCAATTACCAGTTTTCCATAGCATTAAGGTATCAACATACGATGGTTTCAACATACAATGGTCCTCCTGGATCCAATTAATATCGTATGTTGAGGGACCACTGTACACTCACTGGCCACTTTATTTGGTACACCTTGCTAGTAGCTGTTGACCCCCTTTTGCCTTTATTCCTTGTGGCATACTTTATACAAGGTCCTGGAAAGATTTCCAGGACCTAAGATTTTGGTCCATATGAACACTATCGCATGATGCAGTTGCTGCAAAACCCAAAAAGGTGCCAGATCCAAGTTGCTGCACATCCCAAAGGTGCTCTAGCAGATTGAGATCTGGTGACTGTGGGGGCCAATGAACATATTGTCAAGCTCAATAAACCAGTTTGAGAGGATTTGAGCTTTGTAACATGGTGGCTTATGGGTACACTGTAGCCATGAAATTACAGGTATGGACAGCAAGAATACTCAGTTAGGCTGTCTCATTTAAAGTGGTAGTCCAGGGAAGTGAACTTTTTATACGCTTAACTCCTATCCACAGTATATGCGTCTGATCGCAGTTGGGTACGAGTGCTGGGCCCCCCCACGATATCTTGTACAGGGCCACCCGACTTCCTGGATGAACATAAGTGACAGCCAACTCAGCCATTCATCGGCCGCAGCAGTGTCCCAGCCAGTGATTGGCTGAGAAAATCCTCATTTGCGTTCATCCAGGTGGGGCCATAGTGTGCCAAGAACACATAAGTAGCTGGTGCCCCATACAGGAGATTGTGGAAGGTCCCAGAGGTCAGACCCATAGTGATCATACACTTATTCACTATGCATGGATAGGGAATTCGTTCAGTTTCCTGAAGACCCCTTTAAACAATGCTTAATTGGTAATAAGTTACCTGAAGCATGCCACAAAAAGGTCTTCCACACCATTACACTAGCAGCAGCCTGAACCATTGATACAAGAGAGGATAGATTAGCTTAGCTGACAGGAGTGACACCTGGTGTGGTCTTCTGCTACTTTAACCCATCTGCTTCAAGGTTAAAATGTGCATTCAGAGATTATTCTTTGGTTGCAACTATTGGTTATTTGCGTGACTGCTGTCTTTCCGTCATCTCGAACCAGCTGACCTCGACAAGGCATTTTCGTCCACACAACTGCGGCTTGCAGGATATTTTTTCTTCTTTTTGGGACCATTCTCTGTAAACCCTGCGTGAATCTCAGTGGATCAGCAGTTTTTGAAATACTCAGACCAGTCTGTCTGGCACCAACAACCATGCTACGTTCAGAGATCCTTAAATCCCCGTTCTTCCCCATTCTGATGCTCAGGATGAACTTTAGCAAGTCGTCTTGACCTGGCCTACATGCTTAACCCCTTAAGGACACAGGATGTAAATGTACGTCATGGTGAGCTGGTACTTAACGCACCAGGACATACATTTAAGTCCTAAGCATAACCGCGAGCATCGGAGCGATGCCCGGATCATGCGCGGCAGTTCCCGGCTGCTGATTGCAGCCAGGGACCCGCCGGTAATGGCGAACGTCCGTCATTAACCTCTCAGATGCCGTGATCAATACAGGTCACGGCATCTGCAGCATCGCGGTCACTAAAATGGATGATCGGATCGCCCGCAGCGCTGCTGCGGTGATCCGATCATCCAGCACGGCAGACTGAGGTCCCCTCACCTGCCTCCGCTGCCTTCCCGGCGTCTTCTGCTCTGATCTGCCTTCCCGCAGACCAGAGCAGAAGATGACCGACAACACTGATCAGTGCTATGTCCTATACATAGCTATGAACCGCATTAGCAATCGAACAATTGCTATAAATAGTCCCCTATGGGGACTATTAAAGTGTAAAAATAAAAGTAAAAAAATAAAGTAATAGAAAAGTATGTTATCATGGGTATTATTTTAATTGTATTGACCCAAAGAATAAAGAACACGTCATTTTTACTGTAAATTGTACGGCGTGAAAACAAAACCTTCCAAAATTAGCAAAATTGCTGTTTTCTTTTTAATTTCCCCACATAAATTATTTTTTGGGTTGCGCCATACATTTTATGGTAAAGTGAGTGATGGCATTACAACGGACAACTGGTCGTGCAAAAAACAAGCCCTTATACTAGTCTGTGGATGAAAATATAAAAGAGTTATGATTTTTTGAAGGCAAGGATGAAAAAAGGAAAACGTAAAAATAAAATTGTCTGAGTCCTTAAGGCCCAAATGGGCTGAGTCCTTAAGGGGTTAAAACGCAGTGAGTAGAAACCATATGATTGGCCGACCACAAATATGTGGTACTTTGCTAAAAATGTTATCCCTTCGTGACACTGAATTTTGATTTCTGCTTTAGGTTTTTTTCCTCATCACAATAACTTTATTTTTTCAATGACAGTTGTATTACGGCTTATTTTATGGGACAAGTTGTACTTTTTATTGGTATACTTTATCATATAAATGTATTAGAAGCCAGGAAAAAAAATGATATGTAGGGCAAAATTTTAAATATATGGAATTGCGCAATTTTGGGGCATAAAACTGGCATGCAAACTATATTATATGGGTCAGTATGATTCCAATTATACCAAAGTTGGATAATTTTGGTTTCAATTTATGGTAAAAAAAAAAATAAAAATAAAATTTCTGGAAATCTGTTCATTACCATGTGCTGGCCCAAATACTTTATTTATTTTATTTTTCCACCTACAGAGTCGTGTTGGGATTTAATTTTTGCGCCATGCGCAAAAAGGAGATTTTTTGTACTCACCGTAAAATCTCTTTCTCGTAGCTTTCTTTGGGGGACAACTAACTGATGGTTATATGCTCTTGCCACTAGGAGGCACTGACACTAGGAAAAAAAGTCGGCTCCTCCCTGGCAGGATATACCCGCCCACCTGCAGTGAAGTAATCAGTTTTGTCACAAAGCAGTAGGAGAAGCCAACAAAGCCATACGTCTGAAGGACCCTAGAAAGGAATCACGGAGAAACAACCCAAGAACCGGAAAGAATAGTCCGGAAAAAAGGAGGAAGAATGGGTGGGTGTGGAGTTCCCCAATGAAAGCTACGAGAAAGATTTTACGGTGAGTACAAAAAAATCTCCTTTTCTCGGTCACTCTTCATTGGGGGACACCTAAGTAATGGGACGTACCAAAGCAGTGGGAAAAAAAAAAACACCAGAGAAAAGGAATCAGTCCTCAGACTGGACTCACGTGTCCACAAGTCCTGCGGACGAGCCCCATCAGGCAGAGACACACAAGGCCCGGAAATAGAACTTCCAGCAGATCCCCGTCCAAGGAGATGGACTAGGACGCCAAGGAAAGGGCCGTCCTCTGTAGAGACCCAAGGCACCCAGGTCATATAGAGAGACAAGAAAAAACAGAAGTCTGTGAAAAGCACTCCGCTGGCAACAAAACTTCCATGAAGAAGTGAAGGAGTGCCAAACCGAAAGACTGCCACAACTAATGGGATCGCGGAGGAGTCTAGGCTGGAACCCTACACATGCCCAAGGCCTGAACCATCACCCCAGCCCAAGGAAGAGCCGCCTAAAAGGAAGGCACGCCACAGCATCCTAGGACAGAGTTCAAGCCAAGGAGACCAACCAGCCCTAGACCCGAAGGTCTGAGCGGACCAGAGCACACTAAGGAAAACATCCTGGCCGTATGAGAACAGAGCGAGAAACAAATTAGAACCCACTGGAAATCTCAGGATCTGGGAACAGGAAGGCTGACCCCACACGACTGTGGAGTCAGTGCAGTAAAACTGACACAGACAAGGGAAGGAAGAACAGGTCCCTTTAAGGCAGGCTGAACAAACTTCTCTAACAGGAGAAAGCCAAGCTGTGAAAGTGGACAGGAAGCCCACAAGCATAGGCAGGAAAAAGGCCCTGTAGAATGCAGGCAGGAAAAACCCAGGTCCCCGCCAGATAAGCCACCTATACAGTGGGAACAGCGAGACGGCAACATCTGGGTGGCAGAAAAGAAGCAACAAAATAATCCCTCCAGAAGAGGGAAATCAAGGGTGGACGAGAGGAAAACTCAAGTACCAAAAGTGTGGAGAGCCATTCCAGATAGTGAGGAGCAGATACCTGAGCCATTCCGGCACAAAAGCCCCGGGAAACACACCTGGAGGCATAGGGAGGAGCTAAACTGACTGGCACCCCAGCAGGCCCCATGGCAGAACAGAAGTGCTCAACTGCCGCAGAATTGCGGAAACAAAAATCCCCGGAAGCCCCGAGGCACACCCCACCGAACAAAAGGAAGGTGGGCTCCACACCGACAGGGTGGTCCTAGCATATGTAGAAACACGGACATGGGTACCCACCAACAGCACTGGGGTACTAAGACTGCGGACACGAAGTAAATCGCAGACATTCAAGGGCCCAGCAGGAAGGGAGGTGCGCCTCAAGCAGACCGACAGTGCAACTTAAGGAAGGAGAACAGAGTGATGCTTCTGTTGCTGAGAAAGTCACTGGAACCTGCCGAAAAGAAGCCCACACCCCATCTCCTAATGGTGCCAGACACCAAGGCTGCGGACGCAGACTCAGGAGATGAAGAAGGAGTGTGGAGTAGGACAAAACGCAGACACATGTGGCTGACAGGTTAGAAGGGGCCCCCCCCCCCAAGAACCCACAGGCACACACTCTGCAGAACTACACCTGTAAGAGAGAGAGACACCGGACTACGGCTGCGCATCAGCAGACCCGGGAAGGTAACTAGGTGGATTAGAACCCCATGCAGACCCAGTCTGGCTATGTGGCAAAGGGACCACAGCCATGCCGGGTCGCTCATAAGGAAACACACCATGGAGTGAGATACCAGCCTGTAGACAGAGGGACCTTGTCCAAGAAGGCAACCCTGCAAACCTACTATGTGGTGCCTTGTATAAAGGACCAAGGGGTAGATGGGGAGACTCCCTCAAAACCATCTAATGGCAGTGGGTAACTGAAACTACCGTCCACAGTGGAAGTGTACGGTAGGTGACCCAACATAGTAGCAAGCCATGCAGAAAAACAGTCTGGCCGGCAGGTATAGGAGGCCTGAGCACCCATGGACCTCCCAGACAACCTACCCCACAAAGTGGGGTACTAGAGTGCAGCCTGACCAAGGGGCGCCCTCGAGCCGTAGAAAATCAACAGACGAGGCATTGTCCGACTGGCCGCAACCCCGTAAACCTGTAGGGATATATTCCAGAACCATACCCAGAAGTGAGGTACGGGAAACCTAGCTCCGTCCTCGGCAGCCCTGAGGTAAAAGACCGATGGCAGAGGAAACCGTGTAGACAGGAGCCTGGATGAACAAGAACACCCTTAGGCAGATGGCGAAAAGGGAACCGGCAGGCGAGAAACTGTGCCCTTTGCCATAGGTGGGAGAGTGGGGAGGCCAAGAAACCCATCCCTTGGGAGAGAGGTCGGGTGATCCGTAGAGACATCAGCCGTTTGACGTATGACAGGCGGTGAGGGTAACCATGCCGACCACTGTCTGGTCTACTGGTATCGTCCGTAGGAGACAATGAGTCAGTCCATCAGTCACCTCACCCAGCAGTGAGGTACCGGAACTGGATCAGCAGAGATATCAGCCGTGTGATGTGTGACAGACGGTGAAGTAAACCACGCAGACCACTGTCTGGCGTACTGGTATGGGTCCAGAATAGACAATGAGTCATCGGGTCCGTAGGACACACTGGGTCAGTTCATCGTATACCGCACCCATCAGTGGGGTAAAGGAACTCCAGCCACAATTACATCAGCCGTGTGACATGGGACAGGCGGCAAAGGAAACCATGCAGACCACTGTCTGGCGTACGCGTATGGGTCCGTAGTAGACAACGAGACATAGGGTCCGTAGTACACAACGAGACATAGGGTCCTGTAAGGCACACTGGGTCAGTTCCTCGTATACCGCACTCAGCAGTGGGGTATCGGAACTCCAGTCACGGATATATCAGCCGTGTGACTGGCAGCAGAGGAAACCATGCAGACCACTATCTGGTGTACTGGTATGGGTCCAAAGTAGACAACGAGTCATCGGGTCCGTAGGACACACTAGGTCAGTTCACCGTATACCTCACCCAGCAGTGGGGTATAGGAACTCCTGCCACAAATACATCAGACATGTGACAGGCGGTAGAGGAAACCATGCAGAACAGCGTGAATGACTCCCTAGGAGACTACCAGCAGTGGGGTGCCGGAGGGTCAGCAGCTGCTGCGGCAGCTATGAGATGAGTAACCGGCCAGACCACTGTTTGGCACAATGATAACAGGTCCAAACCATGCCTACGTGGGGATATGGGGCGACCCCCTCACCCAACATACTTACCCACAGATGCCTTCTTATACTCACCCCAGGAGTCTTCAACCAGCTTATGGCCACGCTGCGTCATACCAGGCCAAGATAGCTGGGCGAGCAGGGGCAGTGGGGGACCCAGGCTACAACCTCCACGCGCTGGCCATTGGCGGGAAGGAGTTAACGGTGCATACTCTTATGACCCGTGCCCCTTCGCTGCATATGGGGGAACAGGGAGCGCCATGCTCCTGAACCCCCACCTAAAAAAAAGGAAACAGAAGGGACTAAAGAATCTAACTAAACAGCCCTTACTAGAAAATAATAATAGAAAAAAAAAAACACAAGGTCTGGGGGAGCTCCCAGACCTGTGTCTTGCCTCCTAGCTGACACTAGCTAAAACAGATTACATCACTGCAGGTGGGCGGGTATATCCTGCCAGGGAGGAGAATACTTTTTTCCTTAGTGTCAGCGCCTCCTAGTGGCCAGAACATATACCCATCAGTTAGGTGCCCCCCAATGAAGAGCGACCGAGAAAGTACCACTTTTGTGCCTTTTTGATCCTTTTTATGCCATTTTTTCTTTGATGTTATGTGACCAAAAATCAGCAATTCTGAAGTTTCTAATTTTTTTGGGTTTACTCCTTTAACCATGTAGGATCAGTTAATAATGTAATAATTTAATAGTTCAGAAAATTACGCACGCGGTGACAATAAGATTTTTTACAAAAAAAAAAATGGGAAAAAGGGAGTGTGTGATTAAAATTTTTTGGGGGGAGGGGCAATTTTCTTTTAATAAAAAATAATAATCCATTACATTGATCCATGTTTTTGGCAGCCTTTAAAGATCAGAGCCATGGAAGTCCGAGGGGTACAGGTAAGGCTCTGGGCTTCCACAAACTAAATTGGCAACCCGCGATTACAACATGGCGGTGCTGATGGGTCTCCTAGGCACTAGCGATTACCAGCATTTAAATGGGCACGGTTAGATCCAAAAACTTTATATGTTGTTAATGATGAAAATGAAGCAGACGATATAGTTCTATTTGTGTCTCAGCCCCTCGTGACACTCCCCCGTGCCATTTCTATAATTGACCGTTTTGGGGACTTTTCTAGCTTACGCATAAATCTGCTTACATGCCTCTCCAGCGGCGACCTGGCCCCTCCACTCTCTGTGGCCTGGCTGCGGTTACCCACTTCAAATACCTAGGCATAGTTATACACAGAGACTCCTCCTTAGATCTCCAGACTAACGTTCTACCCCTCCTATCCGTATGGGTGCCCTGCCTTTAGCGGTCCCTGGTAGGATTAATCTGGTGAAGATGATCATTCTTCCCAAACGCCTTTATATTCTCGAACACTTCTCCAATCCTGTCCCTACGAGTTTATTTAATTCCCTAGATTCCCTACTTCCGACCTTCATTTGGGGGACTGGTAGATCAAAACTGAAATTCTCCACTCTGCAGCACCCTAAAGACCGGGGGGGACTGCATTACCTAATTTTAAGACATATTATTTTGCTGGACAGTTACATTCCCTCCGGCATTGGGTCTCTACTGATTCTCAGTCGCTTGCGGAGCTCCACCTTGCATCCTTCTTAGGGCTTACTTCTATGCGTGCCTTCTTAGAAGGCGCTCCCTATAGGACACGTAGGCTCCTTCCCTTGTACAGACTAGCACTGCAGTTATGGCGCCAGGCGCAAACACTTGCTTTCTTTACTGATATTAAGGATGACCTTCCCCTGTGGCATAACCATCACATTCCTCACTTGACGGACACCCTAGACCCCCCCTTCTGGGTAGCACATGGGGTGATACAGTTGGGTAACTTGTTTCAGCAGGATGTCCTGAAAACCTGCACGCAGATCTAGACTGACTTTGGGGTTCCCCGTGAGGCATTCTATAAGTATTTACAACTCTGGCATGCCCTGACTGCCCAGTTCCCCTCCCTGAGACCACCCATCTCTAATTACACCCCCCCCCCCCCCCCCCAGGGACCGCAGGGCCTAATCTCCATGCTATACGCACAGCTTACTAGGGCTAAAATTGCTGTTACCGCTGACTCGGCGGAGGCTTATTGGAAGGCATGCGTCCCTTCGCTTACTGCGGAGGATTGGTCCGAGATACTGTCCTCTCATCTATCAGTGTCTCAGGCAGCCAATAATAAATTAATCCAACTTTATATAATTCATCATTGTTATCTTCCTCTGATACGGCTACACAGAATGGGACGGGTGCCTTCCAATGCCTGCCTCAGATGTCATAACCCTAGAGCTGATTTTTGGCACATGTTATGGCAATGTCCCTTCCGGCAGACGTACTGGCGCAGTATTACTGATTTCCTGTCATCTCTCATCTCTATCCCGTTCGTCTTAGATCCCCTGGTCTGTCTATTTGGTTTACTCCCTGAAGAATCTTGGCACACGCTGATATTTTTGCATGAAGTGTTGTTTTTGGCCAGGAAGGCAGCGGCTCTGGGTTGGATGGACCCTCGTCCTCCCTCTCCCGCAGAGAAGAAAGCTAGTTAATACTATAATTCCCTATGAACAATTAGTCTTTAAGCATAGGAAATGCCCTGATAAATTCCAGAAGGTATGGAGAACTTGGTGTGGCTCCCCCCTCACTAGATACTTGCCCCCTGCATTTACATCACTAATGTCCTCTGGGGCTTTTGGCTCTCCCTCTTAACCATCCCCTCTGGGGCAACGGTAGATGATTGCTTTTCCCCACTTACCATCTCTTTCATGTGTCTTGTCTATGATGCTCAGCACCGATTTCTTCCATTGTGCCAAGAGGCAGTGCTTCTAGTTCAGTTGTTTTTATTGTTCTTAGGTTGGGATTCCCCTGATTGTGAAACGCTACATGGATGGTGCTGTATGAGCTTCTGCTATACTGTCTAATTGTATTGCCTATGTTTTTATTTTGTCGTACATATCTCCATTCTGTGGAGCTGTTGTAACTGCTTTTATTCTAACTTCAATAAAACAAGTTAAAGAAATGATGAAAATGAAACACCTTTTGTAAGATGTTAAATTTTTTTTTAATATTTAAGAAAATTGCTCCTGAAAATCCCACCACTAGGGGTCCCCATACCTACTGGGACACTAACCAGTCCTGGTTAGAGATGACTCCGGGACAAGGGTGCATGAGCAGACGCACTAATCATCTCCCACCATTTGAAGTACTAGATTAGATTGGAGTAACAATTTTTTTTTTTTTTTTTTTTTAGGGGGGCTCTGACAAGTACGACTTAATGTTTAAATGCTGTGATCACTGTTGTACATGGATTTTAAAAAGGAGTACTCCAGGGAAGCAGAAAAAAAATTTTTTTTTTTAAATTTAAAGCCGCTACACTACCTGGATATATTCCCTGTAAAACTATCCTGCCTGATATGTATGGCTCCTGTGGCCCACATTTTCTTTTCTGGCTGCTTTATATACTTTTCCATACTGGAGTGCGACCTGGTAGTGTAGAAGATCCAAGAAACGAAGGACTGTCTAACTGGCAGCAAACCCGTGTATTTTTAGGGACCCTACGCCAGAACCCTCACCCAGCAGTGAGGTCCTAGAAAATGTCTTCGGCAGCCCTGAGATCAGAGACCGATGGCGGCGGAAACCGTGCAGAAAACAGTCTCCCTGAACAAAAACACCTCCAGGTGCTGGCAAAACGGGTACAGTCAAATAGGCGATAACTGTGCCCCTGTGCCATAGGTGGGAGGGCGGGGAGGCCTAGGAGACATGAAGGAAACCCCGGCCCCCTGGGAGATAAGGGAAGACAGAGGAGCCGTGGAATGCATCCCTGTCATCCCGAATAGAGTCCGTAGGACCCGCTGGGTCAGTTCTACATACACCACAAACAGCAGTGGGGAACCAGGACTCCAGCTGCAGATACATCAGCTGTGTGACAGGTGGCAGAGGAAAACATGCAGACCACTGTCTGGCTTACCGGTATGGGTCCATAGCTGACAACAGGTCACTTCGGCTGACACCTCACACAGTAGTGGGGTAATGGAACTCCAGCCGCAGATAAATCAGCCGTGTGATGTGTGACAGGCTGTGTGAAACCATGCAGACCACTGTCTGGCTTACTGGTATAGGTCCATAGTAGACAACGAGCTAGTCCGACGGGCACCTCGCACGGAAGTGAGGTACCGGGACTCCAGCCGCAGATACATCAGCTGTGTGATAGACGGCAGAGGAAACCACGCAGACCACTGTCTGGCTTACTGGTATTGGTCCATTACAATGGATCATTCCTTCAAACACCTCGCACCAGCAGTGGGGTAACGGGAGTGCCAGCCGCGGATGAGGCAGCTGTGAGATGAGTTACCGGCGAGACTACTGTCTGGCATAATGATATCAGGTCCAATCCATGCCCACGTAGGAATATTCCCATGGATACCTTGTGCTGGATGTGGGGATCCGGAGCAACTAGCTGCGTATGCGATAGCCTGTGGAGAAGGAATCATATAGCATGACATGCAAAGAACACACCCAGCATGGGTGGCCGGCAGATCAGACAGATGAGGAATCTCAAAAGAAATCTGATCGTCTGTTAGGAACGCAAAAGAGCTTGCACATTGTATGGCACTCAGTGGTAGGAGAGAACAGAATGCTGGAATATATCCCCCCGGTAGGGTCCAAGGGAACGTGAATCCCTGGCTCAAAGATGTCTGCAGCCAGCTTTTTAGTCACCTGCATCACATCATGCTGAGACAGACAGGACGAGCAGGTAATATAAGGGGACCCGGAATCTAGTTGCACCCCTGGTGGGAAGGGGTTAACGGTGAATACTTTATGCCCCGTGCCCCTTAGCCGCACATGGGGGAAACTGGTAGCGCCATGGTGCTGAACCCCCACCATAAAAAAAGGAAACAAAAAGGGAGTAAAGAATCTAACTAAACATCCCTTACTAGAAAATAAAAAAGACCAAGTCTGGGGAGCTCCCAGACCTGTGTCTTGCCTCCTGCTGACACTAGCTAAAACTGATTACCTCACTGCAGGTGGGCGGGTATATCCTGCCAGGGAGGAGCTGACTTTCTCCTAGTGTCAGCGTCTCCTAGTGGCAAGAGCATATACCCATCAGTAAGGTGTCCCCCAATGAAGAGCAACCGAGAAAATGTAATTTCTCAAATCCACCTGGTCTTTGTGTAAACCCCTCACTGAGACTAGCCCGCACCCTTCAGGACAACATGACCTGATTTCTGTCTGATTTCTGTTTGGTCCAGAGCTCTAGCTGTACAGCCACACCTTCCCTCCCTGTGTGAGAGCTAGTGAGCGAAAAGCAGTGAAGATTCTTAGTCACAAATAAGCACTTAGCTGCTGTTTTTCTGCTGAATATCTAATCACTGACTTCTGCTATTCATAGCACAGGAAGATTTATTGTTGGAGGAAAGATAGTATGAAAGAAAAGACATATACAGTGTGTGTGTGTGTGTGTGTGTGTGTGTGTGTGTGTGAGCTGCAGTGTAAGCATGCACACAGAGTGAAAGCAGTTGGCTGGTAGCTATTACACAGAGCTACACTGACTTCTGGGAGTTGTAATCTGTGCTGCAAACAAGAAAAAAAAAAAAGGAAAGTATTAAGGAAAAATTAGCTGCCAAAACCACATGAATATCTACAGGGGACACAGAACCGGTATTGTGGTGGCTTTGGGGAATTTTAATTTTTCCTAACTTCCCTGGAGTACCCCATTAAGGACGCAGCCAATTCTATTTTAGCATTTTATTTTCTTATATTTCCATCCACAGACTAGTATGAGGGCTTGTTTTTTGCATGATCAGTTGTCCTTTGTAATAACATCACTCACTTTACCATAAAATGTATGGCGAAATTAAAAAAATACAATGTGTGGGTAAATTGAAAAGAAAAGGTCAATTTTGCAAATTTTGGAAGGTTTAGTTTTCACGCTTTATAATTTACGGTAAAAATGACATGTTTTCTTTATTCTGTGGGTCAATACGATTAAAATGATACCCATGATTACTTTATTTTCCATTATTGTACCGCTTTAAAAAAATCTCAAACTTTTTAACCAAATTATTGCGTTTAAAATTCCTCTATTTTGACGACCTATAACGTTTTCATTTTTCCGTACAAGCGGCGGTATTAGGGCTCATTTTTTGCGCCGTAATCTGTATTTTTTTGATACCTTAGTTGCATATATGAAACTTAATTTTTTACAAAAAAGCAGCAATTTTGACTTTTTTTTTACGTTAACGCCGTTCACCGCATGGGATAACTAACAATATAATTTTCATTGTTCAGACTTTTACGCATGTGGCGATACCAAATAGGTTTATTTTTATTTTATTTTTTATATACACTTTACTAGTCCCCATAGGAGACCATTTATAGCTATCACTTGATTGCTAATACTGTTCAGTGCTATGCATAGGGCATAGAACTGATCAGTGTTATCGGCTATCTTCTGCTCTGGTCTGCTCGATCTCAGACCAGAAGACCCCAGGAGACAGACAGAGGCAGGTGAGGGGACCACCGTCCGCCATGATGGATGATGGAATCTGCCGCGGGGATCCGGTCATCCATTAAATGGCACACATCAGCGCGATCGCTCAAGTGCACCGTTACCGGCGGGTCCCTGTCTGCTGATAGCAGCGGAGACCTGCCGCGCATGACACGAGCACCACTCCGGTGCTCGCGGTCATGTACAGGACGTAAATGTACGTCCTGGTGCGTTAAGAACCAGGGCACCAGGACGTACACTTCCTATGTCGTTAAGGGGTTAAACGACAGACATTGAAGCGATCTCAGATGTCCATCATTACCTGCAGATGTTCGCTGCCAATAGCAGTAGGCATCTGCAGATTACTACAAGAGCCTGCGTCATATTCCCCTCACCCAATCCAAGACATACATGTATGCCAATGGTCAGGAAAGGCTTAAGACAGATAGGATGGAAAGCAGTGCACAGAGTTTTCAACTGCATTTAATAGCGCAGTGGTCTCTGCCATCATATCTTGTAAAAATTAAAGTAGTAGAAACTGCATCAATATGTGCACTTTGGGCATGCATTTGTCAAATAGAACCCCATGTATCTAATAAGTGCTTACATTCATAAGGTGGCAATACACAAGATAAAAATAGGCAGATGGTTTAACAACAGTTGAATAACCTTTAACCCCTTAAGCATCAAGCCCATTTTAACCTTAAGGACCAGGCCAATTTTATTTTTGAGTTTTCGTTTTTTCCTCCTCGCCTTCTAAAATCCATAACTTTCATATTTCCATCTACAGACCCATATAAGGGCTTGTTTTTTGCACGACCAATTGTATTTTGTAATGAAACCTCATTTTACCATAAAATGTACGGCGAACCCAAAAAAAAAAAAAAAAAAATTTATATATATATATATATATATATATATATATATATATATATATATATATATATATATATATATAATTTTTTTTTTTTTTTTTTTTTAGGGAGGAAAATTTTAATAACCACAATTTTGCACATTTTGGAGGGTTTTGTGTTTACACTGTACACTTTATGGTAAAAATAACATGTGTTCTTTATTCTGTGGGTCAATACGATTAAAATGATACCCATGGCTAGATACTTATATTTTTGTACTGCTTAAAAAAAAAAAAAGAATCAAACTTTTTGTACAAAATCAGTAAACTAAAATCGCCCTATTTTGACCACCTATAACTTATTCATTTTTCCGTATATACATTTTTTGCGCCATCATCTGTACTTTTTGTCGATAACACATTTGCATATATAAAACTTTTAGATATTTTTTTATAAATTTTTTTGAATGAAATGTGACAAAAAAAAGCAACATTTTTGGACTTTTTTCTATTTTTTACATTTACGCTATTCACCTTACGGGATCATTAACACCATTAACATTATATTTTGATAGTTTGGATATTTACGCACGTGGCGATACCAAATAGGTTTATAATTCTAAAAAAAAAAAATTACCCTTTTTGGGGGTAATATGGGAACAACGGCCAATTATTTTATTTTTTTTATTGTGGAAGGGATTTTTCCTTTTTTTTATTTATTTATTTATTTATTTATTTTTTACACTTTATGTACCCATAGGGGGACTATCTATAGCAATCATTTGATTGCTAATACTGTTCAGTGCTATGCATAGGACATAGCACCAATCAGTAATGTCGGTGATCTTCTGCACTGGTCTGCTCGATCTCAGACCAGAGCAGAAGACTCCGGGAGACGGCCGGAGCCAGGTGAAGGGAACTCCGGCCGCCATACCGGATGATCGGATCGCCACGGCAGCGATGCGGGCGATCCGATCATCGATTCAAAGTACCGGACTGCCGCCAGATGCCGTGATCTGTCTGAGGGGTTAATGGCGGACATCCGTGCGATCGGATGTCGGCCATTACCGGCAGGGTCCCCAGCTGTTGCTAGCAGCCGGAACCTGCAGTGTATGACCCGAGCAACGTTCTGATGCTCGCGGTCATACACAGGACGTAAATGTACGTCCTGGTGCACAAAGTCCTGCCAAACCAGGACGTACATTTATGTCCGTGGTCGTTAAGGGGTTCATTTTACAGATTCAGCCATGCACTTTTTAATCTGTATTTGTCATTCACCCCTTCCCAATGTATGACATGCATTTACGTCATGGGTCAGGTGAAAAAGTATGGCATGTGCTCGGGAGATAAATCCGATGCCAGTTTAAATGCCGCAATCATGGAATCCAAACTGGCCATAAATGATCAATGACATCTGGGAATATTCAGAAACTGTTCAGATAATATTCTTTCAACCCTCTCATTATGAACATGCTTTTGGCATGTCTTAGGACATGTGAAAAGTTTTGATTAGTCTGGGTCTTCGTGCCAAGACTCCTGTTGATCACGAGATATAGCCAAGTGGTGAGGTGCAGAAACATATTTATATACCGTATTTATGGGCGTATAACACGCACTGGCGTATAACACGCACCCCCATTTTAACAGGGAAATTTAAGTAAAAAAGATAAAATGTAAAATAAATGACTTGGACTAAATGCCACATCATCCCCCCAACTTCCTTTTCTTCTGCACCTCAGATGGGTCCCGTCCCCTCCAGTGCCCCATCATTCCTTCCCTTTTATCAGTCCCTGTGCCACATTTACCCCTCTCATCGCCACCCACCATGTTTCATCATTTCCCCCTGTCATAGACCACCACTAGCCATACAGACATTAAGCCTTTAGTGCCTCCCCCACCATCATTTCCCCCTGTCTCATCATTCCCCCTACCCTGTCTCATCATCCCCCTCATCATTTCCCCGTCTCATCCCCCCCATCATTTCCCCCTTTCTCATCCCCCCCTCATCTTTTCCACCTTTCTCATCCCCCCCCTCATCATTTCCTCCGTCTCACCCCCCCCCCCTCATAATTTCCCCCTGTCTAATCATCCCTCCCCCTCATCATTTCCCAGTCTCATCATCCCCCCATCATGTTCCTCCTATGGCATCCAGTGGTCTTCAACCTGCGGACCTCCAGATGTTGCAGAAACTACAACTCCCAGCATGCCCGGACAGCCAAATGCTGTCCGGGCATGTTGGGAGTTGTAGTTTTGCAACATCTGGAGGTCCGCAGGTTGAAGACCACTCTTCCCTTTCCTTACTTGTCTGCGCTTCGGCTGTCTTGCGGGGTCAGTGAAGCAGATGAGTTACGGCCTCTCCCTGCTTCTCTGTGCGGCACGTCACTTTTCAGCGGAGACTACAGGAAATGAAAAGTGACGCGAGTGATGCCGGGAGAGGACGCAACTCATCTGCTTCACTGCCCGCAAGACCCCCGCCTGACCTGACCTGCCAAAGCGCAGACAGGTAAGGAAAATAAAACTATAAAAAGCAGGAAAGAGGGAATGATGAGGGAGGGGGAGTGCGTGTTATACACCGATAAATACGATAAATACGGTACTCAACCCAGCACTCAACTGGTCTGATTGTAGGCGACGGCTGCATTATAGTCTATGGACCAGTCACCTGCTGTCAGACGGGCTGAGGGAGTGAAGTTCAATATAAAGACAGTAATACTTTAAATTTCAATGATCATTCGGTTGTAACTGTCCATTTTCAACAACATTAAAGTATAAAAAAGTACCTAAAAAAAAAAAAAAAAAAAGTAATTTTTTCTGTTACATAGCCATCTCAGGCACAACCACAGCATGAAATGAACCTTAGTCTGGTTTCTCAGATTCTGGATTTCAAAACAAATACCAATGAAATCTAAACTCCAGCTTCTAACATTGAAGCTGCAGTGAGAGAGTGGGGAGGAAGAAAAAAAACACACCTGGGCAAAACATGTACGAACACAGCATAGATTATACCAAGCAACACAGCAATACTTACAGGCTTATCTTGGTTAACGTTTTGGCTTTTTTCTAATTCAGAATACATTTCTTTAATGTCCTTTGACGTTCTACCATTTCCAACTGGGGCTATCCTATCACAAGATACCTAAAATGTAAGAATTTTTTCATATTGTTTTTTGAGTTTAACTTTATTAATGTTATTTTTAGGTGTATTGTTTATGCAGATATTTTTCTCACCTGCTTTATAAAAGATGTACTTTCCTCCCCGGCTATATTTCTGGTAGCCATGTCTTTTTTCCACAGTCCATATGCCAGCGATTCTGAAATCAAAGAATTATTTGACCCACCAAAATCTCCATTGCTTCCATCTTTAGATTCAGCCCCTGGAAAAATTGAGAACTCAAACTCAACACGGTGCAAAATATAATCACCTACCTAATTAGTTAGACAACAAGCAGACTTAGTGGCACAGCTCAACTATACATTTAGCGACCTTTATTTTTCATTCCCCTAGGTTATTTTTGTTATCAATAGTTGCAATGACTACAGAACCCCAAAACCACAGGCCTTCCTCACCTTAACCTGTGCCGCTATGAGTTGGGTAATTTTCTTTAGTGCTATGTTTCCACACAGGTTTATCAGTCTTTTTCTTTTTATTAATGTTTTTTGTAACTATTCATACAACAATATACTTAATGACCTGATATAATGGCATCCTTGAGTGATAAAATATTAACTATGTTGATAAAAGTGGCAAACATACCAACAGGAAACCCTCCAGGTGAACCAACATCATAGCCTTCTGCAGACTGTCTAAATGCTGACACATTAGGAACACCTCGCATTTCATTAGAAGATTCTTCCTCTGAGCTGCCGCCTTCCAAGCCTGGACGAGAGCTGGGTCTATGCTGCTCTTCAGCCTGAAAAAATAAAAAATATTTGATAGATATACACAGAATTATTTTAAGATATATGTATATTTTTATATTTGTTTGGTTAAACATCAGTCCTGTGATTCAAGTATTTCTACTGAAAAACATGAAGGACTGAAAATGTCCAAGACCGTGCTTGCGGACAAGAAGAAGTGCCAGGTTTGAAGATAAAAAAAGGAAAGCCTAACAAGAGCATGCTGCACTTTTTAATAATCTGCCACTGACCCATAAAACTCCATACAGAAAAAGGCATTGCAGGTATGGCATTTTCAGTTTTACTATTTCAACACATAGCTAACATTTAGATACTTTTTTTTGGTTAGATTGCCTTGTGTGGAACCACCTTTATAAAGTATAGGTAAATAAGGTATAAATGACTACTGCTATGTAATAAACATACCAAAGGTGCATTGGTGCTTCCCAAAAAATGTTCTCTTTGTAAGTGCTGTTGTGTAGCTTTTTCTAGCTCAAGTTCCACATCATCATCGCTATCAGGAGCTGAATCCATGCCAGTGGCAGCCAAACGCACGTGAGGCATCTGGAGATCATCCTGGAATATTAACCATTAAAAAAAACAAAGTGACAACCTCACACTATACATGAAAGCCTGCATTCACATCACGATTGTGGCATACGGAAGAATTTGAATAACGGCTGCTGCCATATCACTGTTGGTACACCGCTATACCCCATTCATTTCAACGAAGAAGCCAGCTGGTGACTACGTCGGCTAATTTTTGGACAGTGTCAGTTTTTGTCAAAATCGTAATATGCTGCGGTTTACTCCAGCAAGAAAAATTGATTCACTAGCTGACTCAGTCGGCTCACTGAATTAAATGGGTTCAGCGGAGATGAGGCAGCAGCCGATTTTAAAATTTCTTGCCAGGTACGGTTGCCATATGCAACAATCGTGATGTGAATGCAGCCAAACACATACATTTACAAGAAAAAAGTATGTGAACCCTTTGGCATTATATGGATTTCTGCATAAATTGGTCATAAAATGTGATCTGATCTTCATCTAAGTCACAACAATAGACAATTACAGTCCGCTTAAACTAATAAACACACAAAGAATTAAATCTAACCATGTTTTTATTGAACATACCATGTAAACATTCACAGTGTAGGTGGAGAAAGTACGTGAACCCTTGGATTTAATAACTGGTTGAACCTCCTTTGGCAGAAATAACTTCAACCAAACGTTTCCTGTAGTTGCAGATCAGACGTGCACAGCGGTCAGGAGTAATTCTTGACCATTCCTCTTTACAGAACAGTTTCAGTTCAGCAATATTCTGGGGATGTCTGGAGTGAATCGCTTTCTTGAGGTCATGCCACAGCATCTCAATAGGGTTGAGGTCATGACTGACTGGGCCAATGCAGAAGGCGTATTTTCTTCTTTTTAAGCCATTCTGTTGTTGATTTACTTCTATGCTTTGGGTCGTTGTCCTGTTGCAACACCCATCTTCTGTTGAACTTCAGCTGGTGGACAGATGGCCTTAAGTTCTCCTGCAAAAGGTCTTTATAAACTTGTCAATTCATTTTTCCTTTGATGATAGAAATGAGTCCAGGCCCTGACGCAGCAAAGCAGCCCCAAACCACGATTCCCCCACCAATATACTTCACAGCTGGGATGAGGTTTTGGTGTTGGTGTGCCTCTTTTTCTTCACACACAGTGTTGTGTGTTTCTTCCAAACAACTCAACTTTGGTTTCATCTGTCCACAGAATATTTTGCCAGTACTGCTGTGGAACATCCAGGTGCTCTTGTGCAAACTGTAAACATGCAGCAATGTTTTGTTTTTTTTTGGACAGCAGTGGCTTCCTCTGTGGTATCCTCCCATGAAATTCATTCTTTTTCAGTGTTTTACATATCGTAGATTCGCTAACAGGGATGTTCACATATGCCAGAGACTTTTGTAAGTCTTTAGCCTCATTGAGCAGTCTGCGCTGTGCTCTTGCAGATATCTTTACAGGACGACCACTCCTAGGGAGAGTAGCAGCAGTGAAACATAGAATGTGGCGGCAAATAAGAACCATTTGGCCCATCTAATCTGCAAAATAATCTGAATCCTATCAATAGTCCCGGGCCCTATCTTACATGAAGGATAGCCATATGCTTATCCCATGCACGTTTAAACTTCTTCACTGAATTTGCAGCGACCACTTCTGCAGGAACGCTATTCCATGCATCCACTACTCTCTCAGTAAAGTAATACTTCCTGATATTCCTTTTTAAACCTTTGCCCCTCTTATTTAAAACTATGTCCTCTTGTGGTAGTTTTTCTTCTTTTAAATATGCTCTCCTCCTTTACCGTGTTGATTCCCTTTATGTATTTAAAAGTCTCTAACATATCCCCTCTGTCTCTTCTTTCTTCCAAGCTATACATGTTACGGTCATTTAACCTTTCCTGGTAAGTTTTATCCTGCAATCATGTACTAGTTTAGTAGCTCTTCTCTGACCTCTCTTTAGAGTATCTATATCCTTTTGGAGATACGGCCTCCAGGACTGCGCACAATACTCCAAGTGAGGTCTCACCAGTGTTCTGTACAGCGGCATGAGCACTTCTCTCTTTCTACTGCTTATACCTCTCCCTATACATCCAAGCATTCTGCTAGTGTTTCCTACTGCTCTATTACATTGCCTTCCTACCTTTAAGTCTTCTGAAATAATTACTCCAAAATCCCTTTCCTCAGATACTGAGGTCAGGACTGTGTCAAATATTATATATGCTGCCTGAGGGATTTTACGCCCCAGGTGCATTATCTTGCACTTGTCCACATTACATTTCAGTTACCAGAGTTCTGACCATTCTTCTAGTTTGCCTAAATCCTTTACCATTTGGCATATCCCTCCAGGAACATCAACCCTGTTACATATCTTTGTGTCATCAGCAAAAAGACCAATACCTTACCATCGAGACCTTTTGCGATCTCACTAATGAAGATATTAACCTCTTCAGGACGCCGGGCGTATGCATACGACCTGCATCCCGAGTCCATAAGGACGTGGGGCGTATGCAAACGCCCGTGGGAATTCCGGTCCCCGCCGCTAGCCGGTTGGGGACCGGACCGGGTTGCCTACTGAAATCATTCAGCAGGCATCCTGGCACATCGCCGAGGGGGATCCTGAGACACCACCCAGCCAGAGGCTGTCTGGGCATGCTGGGAGTTGTAGTTTTGCAATATCTGGAGGGTTACAGTTTGGAGACCACTGTTACAGTGTTGCCCAAATGGTAGCCCTTCAGATGTTGCCAAACTACAACTCTCAGCATGCCTAGACTGCCCAGGCATGCTGGGAGTTGTAGTTCAGTAACATCTGTCCCTTTAGATTTAGCAATTTTCATGACATTTTTGAAAATTGCTGCTCTACTTTGAAGCCCTCTAATTTTTTCAAAAAGTAAAAATTAGTCCATTTTATGATGCCAACATAATATGGACATATTGTATTTGTGAATAAAAAATATATTTGGAATATCCATTTTCCTTACAAGCAGACAGCTTCAAAGTTAGAAAAATGCTAAATTTTCATGAAATTTGGGGATTTTTCACCAAAAAAGGATGCAAGAAACGACGAAAATTTGCAACCAAAATAAAGTAGAATATGACACGAAAAAACAATCTCAGAATCAGAAAATTCGAAGCGATGGTGGTCAGAATTGCGAAAAAAGGCTCAATCCTTAAAGGTGAAAAAGGGCTGCGTCCTTAAGGGGTTAAACAATATTGGTCCCAGTACAGATCCCTGAGGTCCCCACTGGTAACAAGACCTTACTCTGAATATACTCCATTGACTACAACCCTCTTGTCTGTCATTCAGCTCAACAATATGGGAGTCCAAGCTCAATGACTGTAGTTTATTGATAAGTCTATGTGGGACAGCGTCAAAAGCCTTACTAAAATCTAGTTATGCGATGTCTACTGCCCCTCCGCCATCTATTTTAGTCAACCAGTCAAAAAAAAAATCTATAAGATTTGTTTGACATGATCTCCCTGAAGTAAACCCATGTTGATTTTCATGTTGCAATCCATGGGAGTTTAGATGTTCCACAATCCTATCCTTTAGTAGGGTTTCCATTAATTTCCCCACTATTGTGCTGAACATTCTCCATTTATAGACAATTTGTCTTACCGTGGACTGATGAACAGCAAGGCTTTTGGTGATACTTTTATAACCCTTTCCAGCTTTATGCAAGTCAACTTAATCGTAGGTCTTCTGAGAGCTCTTTTGTGAGAGGCATCATTCACATGCTTCTTGTGAAAAGCAAACCCAGACCTGTTGGGTGTTTTTTATAGGGCAGGGTAGCTGTAAACAACACCTCCAATCTCATGTCATTGATTGGACTCCAATTAGCTCTGGGAGAGGTCATTAGTCTAGGGGTTCACATACTTTTTCCACCTGCACTGTGAATGTCTACATGGTGCATTCAATAAAAACATGGTAAGATTTAATTATGTGTGTGTGTGTTATTAGTTTAAGCAGACTGTGATTGTCTATTGTTGTGAAATCCATATAATTCCAAAGGGTTCACATACTTTTTTTGCCACTGTATATTAAGAAAAAGCATTAGAACCATAATTACTTCAAGGCATTTCATATGTTCACTTTCAGGACCCACTTATGTACTTTGATTAAAAAAAAATTTGCAAATATTTTTACAGAAGTTCATGTCACAATTGGTCATAGAGTTAATACCGGACATAAAATTACAATCATACTGCCAAAACAAAACAAATGTAAATGTATGCCTATATAGCCATGTATTGCCATTGACTCACCATACTTTTAAATGGTTCCAGTTGATCCAGAAATATTTCCAGTTGATTACAAACTTACCATGTATGAAGATCTTTTTGGATCTTTAATTTCTTGTCCCTCAACAACTCCCCGCTGCATTCCTGGTGGCAACAGCCTTTTAAAGTAGGCCTCCAGCTGATCATCAACAAATTCTTCATCATCCAGCTCATCTGTTAAACAAGTAACATTTCCTATTATACATGATCAAAAGAACAAAGCTAAAAAAGATGGCCAAGAATTATGAAAAATTGTAAAGAAAATCTCTTGGAAGGAGGTAATGGTCCACATTTTCTAATCCAATATAGTCCTAATGAAAGCTCTCCCTGGCAGGTCATTGTAAGGAGTATATCACAGGGTGAATTGCAGACTACATCTTCTAGACAGTCATGCAGTGAATCCACAGGACATCACTATAGCCCTGGGCAGGTAACCTGTGACGGCAGCTGCTCCGCTCAGTCACCACTCCCTGGTAGACGGCTGTACTGCAGTCCCTCTCTCTCTCTCTCTTTCTGCACTAAGAGTGACAAGATGGGAGCGCACACAAAAGCATCTAAATCCCGACCTCATTTCCTGTATTCCAACTGTGCAGCAGCATTGCCACAGTCTGTTTACAGATTGTGATGGGTTGGAAATTTATAGTGTACCTGTCATTCGGAAAAAACTTTCCTCAGGGGGAAGCAATTTTACAGCAAAACTGTCATTGGGGTTTGGTATAGGTATGGTTTGGCACTCTCAGAGATAGAGAGATAGATAGAGAGATAGAGAGAGATATAATATATTATATATTATATATATATATATATATATATATATATATATATATATATATATATATACATATATATATACACATACACACACATATACACACAGTGGTCCCTCAACATACGATGGTAATTCGTTCCAAACGACCCATCGTTTGTCGAATCCATCGTATGTTGAGGGATCCGTGCAATGTAAAGTATAGGAAGCTGTACTTACCTGTCCCCGCCGCTCCCGCTGCTGTCCCACTGCTCCGGTGTCTTCTTCGCGATCCTCCGGTGTCTTGCGCATCTTCTGCAGGGTCCGGGCCTCGCTTTCTGGTGACGTTATTACGCTGCTGCGCCGGCGCGGCGTGCGTAGTGACGTAATAACGACGCCGGAAAGCAAGGCCCGGACCCTGGAGAAGATGCGCAAGACACCGGAGGATCGCGAAGTGGACCTGGAGCAGCGGGAATAGGTAAGCGAACCTGCCAGGGATGCTTAAACTGCTATCCGACAGCAGCTTAAGCATTTTGCACTGTCGGATAGCAGTTAATGCGATGGCCCCGACATAAAAGCATCGTATGTCGATGCTGACATTGACATGCGATGGTCTCTGTGAGGCCATCGTATGTCGATTTTATCATATGTCGGGGCCATCGTAGGTCGGGGGGTTACTGTGTGTGTGTGTGTGTGTGTGTGTGTGTGTGTATGTGTATATATATATATATATATATACTGTTCAGGTCTTCATCCCTACTATTCTTTGTATGTACTCATGATTATGTTTTGTACCTGATCTATAGCATGTTTTTGTCCTGTTTGGGCTTTAATCCCATACCTATACTTTGTATGTATCTGGTGTTAATTTTGTTCTATATGTACTTTTAAGTGTTTTTACTTAACTGTTTGCTATGTAAATCAATAAAGTAATACATTCTATTTGTATATACATAGTTGTGGTTCATTTTTTGTAACATTATAGGGGTTTATTTCTACATATGCACCCTTTACCTGCAGTATTATGTAGGTTTTTTTTTATTGGAATTATAATAGGTCCTAGAAAGACATCAAAAGTTTTAATCATCAGGGGTCAGAGTTGAGACCTCCGTTTATCAGGAGAACAAGCTGGGAGAAGTCTGTATTGTTGCATGCTCCTCTCCCTGCCTTAGTGTCTCCTGATCAAGACACACTCATAGACCAACATGATCACTTGACATGGGGCCGAAAAACAATGCGCTGAGCGCTAACTTCTCACGACTAGTTCTCCTGATTGGTGGAGGTATGAACACTTAGACCCCAACCGATCAAAACTACTCACATACTGTTAGGACATGTCACAAGTATTTCCAAATGACAGGTACACTTTAAATGGATAGAGTCACTAATAAAAATTCCACCGAGAAGATAAAAGTTAGGGTACGTTCACATGGGCTGATTACATGCGGAATTTTCGCAGCGTATTTGCTGCAGAAAAGCCGCGGCAGATTTTGCTACCATTGACTCTAATGAGTCAGCAGAAAATCCGCAATAGAGGCAGCTTTGCAGATTTTACTTCTGACCCACTTAAGTCAATGTTAACAAAATCCGCTGCGGAAATTACGCAGCAAATACAATCCGCCCGTGTTAACATACCCTAAAAGCAGGAAACAAAACCACTAATGGCAGTTAGAAAATCCCATTAGAGTCTATGGGATTTTTCGAATAACCATTTTAACCAGTTTTCGCCCGTTATTAATAACGGATGTTATTTTGTGACAGGCGATAGTAACGGGAGAATTAGTGCATGCACTACAAAATAACGGCCGATAACGGGTTAAAACGGCTATTAGAAAAATCCCATAGACTATAATGGGATTTTGTACCGGCCGTATAACTGCCGATTTCCTAACAGGCGTTCATAACGGAAGTATTTTTATAGTGTGAAAGCAGCATAATCTACCATCCTGAACACACCAACAATCCCAGCTCTACTTTTCTCTACAAATAGCTTATACACAGCAGATTTCATGCAAGAAATTCCACAGCATGGTAAGGATCGAATTTTTATGCATAAAACAAGCACTTGATGCTGAGAATTTTACTGTATATTTTATGCTGTGTCCAAGAATTTAAAAATAAAAAAGGTGAACATGAAAACATGCAGTTAAATTGATATGGTTTTTTACCTGTGGATTTCTTTGCATCAAACCCACAATGTATATACACTACATGCGAGCGTACACTTTTACAGCTTCTGAACAAATTAAAATACCTTTCATTCAAAGGCTCCACTTGAAGGCTAGGTCCACACTACAGAATTTCCTAGTGTAATTCTGCTTTTAAATTACTATTGGAAATTCTGATGCAGCGGAATCCCATTGCTGTTTGTACAGTGTAGACTATGGAATTCCAGAAAAGAGTGTTCTGCTGTCAAAAGAATGATCCTGTTCATTCTTTTGACGGATTTCAAGCAGAATACTTTGCCATCAAAGGAGAAGGAAATGGCCATGCAGTCCAAGGCGCAATTGGAATCTCCAGCTGGAATTTTATTTTTCTGGCTGGAGACTCCTCAGTGTGAACCATAGGAAGGACAAAGCACAAACCATGTTAAAGGCTGATTTCACACTTTTTTTGTGTTTATCCCCCCCCCCCCCACCCCCTTACAAAAGTGTTGTAACCAAATGTTTAGAGTATATAGATCTATAGTAAAATGGATGCACTAGATACAGATTTACATTTGTAATGACAAGTACATGCATACAGATAATATATGTAAATATTAAGTTACCTGAAGAGCTGCCATCTAAGCTTGCAATGGATACTAACTTTTCATTTTCTAAGAAACTTGCTGCTGATGAACTTAACTCCAGTTCTAGAAAACCTTGCATTTCTCTTTCTGCACCATTGAATAAGCTTGGTGCACTGCAAACCTAAAATTAGATTAAACCGGAATATAAATTTGGAATTCCCCTGTCTGGCATGCACAATTAAATGAAGGATGGCTCTAACAGTGCAAAGTAATGTACTTTTGTCATCCGAGTTTCATGCTGGGTTCACTAAGCCAGACACGTAAACTCAGCTCAACTACAATACATACATGCTTTACATAAACACACACACAAACAAAAATTATGAAACATAACTTACCCAGTCCTTATTGTTTTGTGACCCTATTAAGAGGTGGGGAAAAAAATATACTAAATTAAAAAAAAAGAAAAAAAAAATTATATTATACACACACACACACACACACACACACACACACACACACACAGTGTAAGCATAAAATACAAAAAAAAAAAACACAATAAAACTTGTCATGTACATTCTATACCAAGTATATGGAGTATAAAATATATAAATAAAATACCATTTCGCTTTGTTTGATGTGGCTCCTCTTGAAATTTTTGCTCCTGCAACTCAAGTTTCTGCAACTGAATATTAACATTGCTGGCTTCAATAAACGCATTCAAGTCTCTTCTATTGATAAAAGGGAAAAAAGAGAATCTGTAAGCTACCTGGAAATGTCAGACAAAAAAATACTTATATTTACCATAATTAAACAAGTGTGATGCATCTTTTCCCCACAGGCGGCCATTTTTCTGCCCAAAACGGGTGTTTCCACTGCATCTTTGTACTCAGCTTTGTATTGCAGCTAAATGCACATTTACAGTCTACCATTTTACTTGGGTAAAATCCTTTATGAACTAGTGGTTCTGGAAAAATGTCCAACCACTAAATATTTATACACGTTGGTGATACTAGCAGTTTTTAAAGGAAAACGGTCATGTTTGCTCCCGCACTAACCACAGGTACTGATGGATAGTGCGGGAGACGTTTATTCCTATGATCCCTACCTTGGCTGTATCCGCTCGCACGTTCGCCCGCAATCTTAGTTTTATTATATCTTAAAATATGGCTGTAACTGGCACGGGCAGTGTTTATGTAGCTTAACTTGCACTGACGTCAGCGCCACCCGCTTATGAATATTCATCCCTCCAGCTCTCCCTCTCTTCGCCGCTCCTAACTGGACTTCACCGCGCATGTCAGAAAGCGGTGCATGCGCAGATAAGACCAGTTCGGAGCGGCGAAGAGAGGGAGAGCTGGAGGAAGGGGGGGGGATGATAATCGGGCGGCGCTGACGTCAGTGCAAGTTAAAAGGAGTACTCCAGTGGAGAACAAATTTATTTTAAATCAACTAGTGCCAGAAAGTTAAACAGATTTGTAAATTACTTCTATTTAAAAATCCTAACCCTTCAAGTACTTATCAGCTGCTGTATACTACAGAGAAAGTTATTTTCTTTCTTAATTTTGTTTCTGTCTGACCACAGTGCTCTCTGCTAACACCTCTGTCCATGTCAGGAACTGTCCAGAGCAGGAGAGGTTTGCTATGGGGATTTGCTCCTGCTTTGGACAGTTCCTGACATGGAGAGGTGTCAGCAGAGAGCATTGTGGTCAGACAAAGGAAATTCAAAAAGAAAATAACTTTCTTTAGGAGCATACAGCAGCTAATAAGTACTGGAAGGATTAAGATTTCTTAATAGAAGTAATTTACAAATCTTTCACTTTTTGGCACCAGTTCATTTAAAAATTAAAAGTTTCCCACCGGATTACCCATTTAAGCTACATAAACCCTGCACATGCCAGTTACAGCCATATTTCCAGATATAATAAAACTAAGATTGCGGTCGAACGGCTGGTCAGATCCGACCAAGGTAGGGATCATAGGAATCAGCATCTCCCGCACTATCCATCAGTACCTGTGGTTAGTGCGGGAGCAAACATGTGACAGTTTTCCTTTAATGGTCATTAAAGCTTTATAGTTTAGGACACGTTTACACAGGTGGGTCTAGAGAGAGCATCTTGCCGCAGGTTTGAGCCGCATAAGATTTTCCGCAGCAGATTACATTGACTTCAAAGTGCCACTGCTCAAATTTGCAGCAGAAAACTCTGCACATGTAAATGTACCCCTAGTGTTAATTTAAAATATAACAGCAACTTTAACACCCTGACTATCAATCCTATAAAATCTATTAGTAAATACCAACCGCAGTGGTACAATATTCTACGACAATGTGAAAACTTTTGGATATATATAAATTTCAGACTCTTATGCCATCGGGTGTGATTGAGTTAATAGAACAAACTCTAGTGATGTCTCTGATCACATTTTGTTGGTACAGTGTTATTTTGTCACAAGTTCAGGTATGCACGTTTATATATATTACATAGTTTCATTACAGATCTGTCAAAAAATTTTATCCCGCGGTTTTTATCTTTTAGCAACATCTAGTTTGTATTTAAGATTAAGATTTTATCTAGCACTAAGGGCTCGTTAACACGGCCGTCTGCCCCCATAACTAAATGCCCGTTATCTATTTTTTTTTAGAACAGCATTTTTATTGAAATTTTTACGTGGAAAAGATAAATAACCAATATAAATGAGTCACATATATACATGGTATACATAAAAGCATGTTATGTATAAAGCTATGACATGGTTACACGTTAGATAATGCTCATCTATCGCAGAACTCATAGTCAAATGATATATGTGGGGAACAAAATAGAGCAACAGTAGAACTATAAAAACCAAGTAACTAACATACACCAGCTGTAAAAAAAAAATGGCACATTCGGGTAGTATATTTCAAATGATACTCAATAATGGGTATATTTCACTTAATCAAAGGGCGTCAGGGATTTGATTGCTCTGTGTTCTTATCTAAACTTTAGGCTCGCTACAAGAGTTCATAGCTACTACAGTTGGACTGTATTGTAAGGGCCCTGAAGCCACACATCCCAATTAGCCAGAAAGTGTTTATCAGTACCGGTATTTAAAGCGCAAGAAACTTTATATTCGTGCCAGCAGTTGAAGTTAATGTTCCTTTTAAGTTCCGTAAGTGTCGTCACCTGGTCGGATCTCCAATTTTCTTATATACTCTGCCTGGCAGCTATTAGAGAGTGCATAATGATGGATTTATGAAAATGGGAGTAAGCATGTACATCTATATTTAGCAGAGCCAGGACTGGACTAAGAATAATTGGAAAACTGCATAGTTGTGAGAGAAATCTGACCAATGCTCTCCAAAAAGCGAGTATTTTAGGGCAATTCCACCATATATGAAGAAATGTACCAGGGGCAGAGCAGGGCCAGCACTTGTCGGGGAGATCAGTGAAATGAGCTAACTTGGAAGGGGTGAGGTGCCATTGGAAGAACATTTTTTGGGATGTTTCTATGTGGCTTGCACATTTAGTGAGATTATTTATTATTGAGTGGGCTTGGCCCCATTGGCATTCCGTGAAGTGTGTCTGCAGTTCAGATTCCCACTTAGTTATATGGTGGTGAGGAAAAGGTGAAGATGAAGCTATCAGGTATGTGTAATTCTGCCCGTTATCAATCCGTTTGCAACCCATTTGAAAAATTATCAAACAGCTGTAAAATAAACTTACTGTGGCCAACTGGATTTTATTTATTTTTTTTACAATCCTTTAACACCTGTTTGCATCCGTTTGCTTCCTCTTCTGTCTTTTTTCCTTTTAACGCTTGTGAAAATAAAAAGTATGGGGCAACACCAGCATGTTAGTGAAAAAAAAAAACGAAACATTTTTACACTAACAGGCTGGTGTAGCCCCCAACTTTTCTTTTTCATAAGGGGTAAAAGGAGAAAAAGCCCCCTAAAGTTTGTAGTACAATTTTTCCAGAGTACGGAAATACCCCATACGTGGCCCTAAACTGTTTCCTTGAAATACAACAGGGCTCCGAAGTGGAAGAGCGGCATGCGCATTTGAGGACTGAATCAGGGATTGCATAGGGGTGGACATAGGGGTATTCTAGGCCAGTGATTCCCAAACTGGGTGCCTCCAAACTAAACTCCCAGCATGCCTGGACACTCCTTGGCTGTCTGGAAAGGCTGGGAGTTGTTTTGCAACAGCTGGAGGCTCCCTTTTGGAAACACTGCCGTACAATACGTTTTTCATTTTTATTGGGGGGGGGGGGGGGGGACAGTGTAAAGGGGTGTATATGTTGTGTTTTACCCTTTACTATGTGTAGTGTAGTGTTTTTAGGGTACATTGCCGCAGCTCGAACTTGAAGCAGGAAACTCACTGTAAACCTGCCCGTGTGAATGTACCCTGTACATTCACATAGGGGGGGCAAACATCTTGCTGGGAGTTGTACTTTTGCAACAGCTGGGAGGCACACTGGTTGGAAAACCTTCAGTTAGGTTCTGTTCCCTAACTCAGTATTTTCCAACCAGTGTTCCTCCAGCTGTTGCTAAACTACAACTCCCAACATGTACTGATCCCCGAAGGGCATGCTGAGAGATGCAGTTATGCAACAGCTGGAGGTACACAACTAAAACTCCTGCTGGGATTTGCAGTTTTGAAAACATCTGGAGGGCTACAGTTTAGAGACCACTGCACAGTGATCTCCAAACTGTGGCCCTCCCCATGTTGCAAAACTACAAATCCCAGCATGCCCACACAGAAAAACTGCTGTGTGGGCATACTAGGAGTTGTAGTTTTGCAAGATCTAGAGGGCCACAGTTTAGAGACCTCTGAACAGTGATCTCCAAACTATAGCCCTACAGCTGTTTCAAAGCTGCAAATCCCAGCATGCCCAAACAGCTGTTTGCAGTAGTCTTGCAACATCTGGAGGGCTATAGTTTAGAGACCACTGTATAGTGGTCTTAAATTGTAGCCCTCCAGATGTTGCGAGGCAACTCACCGGCTTCCGTCGGATCCACAACTAAAACTCTTGCGGGGATTTGCAGTTTTGAAAACATCTGGAGGGCTACAGTTTAGAGACCACTGCACAGTGATCTCCAAACTGTGGCCCTCCCCATGTTGCATCGCCCCAGGGAGCCGCATCGCCGTCCTCTTCCCCCGCAGATCACCTCTGCCGATGGCTACGTTAACTTCAGCACCGGTCCTCGTTGGTTTCCCCGTTCTGCCCAGCCTACTGTGGGTGGGCAGAACCGGGAAACCGAAATTTAACACCCCCCCCAGCCCCCGATCTGCTATTGGTCGTTGCTTCTGGATGACCAATAGCAGGGATAGAAGGGATGGCACCCATGCCACCTCACTACTATCCCTTCAGGGAGATCGTGGGTGTCTTGGACAACCCCAATCCCCCTTATTTTTCGGGTCAGCAGAGACCCGTATGGTGTGAATACACCGGCGATTGCCGACATGGTGGGGGGTTGGGGGGCATTTGCTCGGGGTGCTTGCTGATAGATATCCCCGGCAGGAACCGAAAATTCCCACGGACGCCCTTGGTCCCCAAGCTTTTAAGCATGATCATTGCACTATTAAGAGATTTGTGGCTGATTCAGAGCACAGACTGGTTCGTGCAGTTAAAGCACATTGAGGTAGATTTCTGCCAGATCCATGCATTGGATCAAGAGAGCAGCTGCTAAAATACAGTTACATGGCAGCCAACATATTTGAAGCTGCTGTTGCCTCTGGAGACCTATGGACATCAAAGGTGTAGTGTCCTTCAGAGGCTTGCAACTGTGTATAAACCTTCTATTTGGCCACCACTAACCAACGCTCACAAGCAGAAATGGCTGCAATGGGCAGAAAAATACATGAAGACTAATTTTCAAACAGTCCTGTTCACTGATGAGTGCCGTGCAACCCTGAATGGTCCAGATGGATGAAGTAATGGATGGAGTAGTGGATGGTTGGTGGACGGCCACCCTGTTCCAACAAGGCTACAACAACATCAGCAAGGAGGTGGTGGTGTCATATTTTGGGTCAGAATCATGAGAAGAGAGCTGGTCGGCCCCTTTAGGGCCTCTGAAGGTTTAAAAATGAAATCAGCAAAGTATGTGGAGTCTCTGACCACTTTCTTCCTAGATACAGAAGGAAGAACTATGCTTTCCATAATAAAATAATCATGTATGATAATGCACCCTCTCATGCTAAAAAGAATACCTCTGGGTCAATGGCTGCTTTGGGGCTAAAAGGAGAGACAGTCATGGTGTCCTCCATCCTCTCCTGACCTCAATCCTATTGAGAACCATTGGAGCATCCTCAAGCAAAAGATCTTTGAGGGTGGGGAGGCAGTTAACATCCACACGGCAGCTCTGGGAGGCTATTCTGACATCTTGCAAACAAATTCAAACAGCAACTGTCCAAAAACTCACAAGTTCAATGGATGCAAGACTTGTGAAGCTGCTATCAAATAAGGGGTCCTATGTTAAAATGTTTGATTGAAATAACTTAATTTTAGTAAATATGCTGCAAAGACAACAAATTACAATTTTCAGGCTTGGAGCAATAAATCACCGATCGGACGCACCGGAGGAAAGGGAGTGACCCTTCGCTCGCGTCCTAGCTGATCGAGACGCCGCATTTTCACTGCGGTGGTCCCCATCAGCTCCACTGAGCAGCCGGGAAGGTTTTACTTTCGTTTTAGACACAGCGCTCAACTTTGAACGCCGTGTCTGAAGGGTTAATAGCGTGCGGCACAGTGATCACTGCCGAGCGCTATTAGCCCCGGCTTCAATTACATGCCGGGACCAACCCAATATGACACAAGGTCACAGCTTGTCGTTAAGGGGTTAATACACTGCTCAAAAAAATAAAGGGAACATTTAAATAACACAATGTAACTCCGAGTCAGTCACACTTCTGTTAAATAACACTGTCCACTCAGGAAGAAACACTGATTGACAATCAATTTCACATGCTGTTGTGCAAATTGCTGTTGTGAAAGACAAAACATGGACATTATAGGCAATTAGCAAGACACCACCAATAAAGGAGTGGTTCTGCAGGTGGTGACTACAGACCAAATCTCAGTTCCTATGCTTCCTGGCTCATGTTTTGGTCACTTTTGAATGCTGGAGGTGCTTTCCCTTTAGTGGTAACATGAGACGGAGTCTACAACCCACACAAGTGGCTCAGGCAGTGCAGCTCATCCAGGATGGCACATCAAATGTGAGCTATGGCAAGAAGGTTTGCTGTGTCTGTCAGCGTAGTATCCAAAGCATGGAGGCGCTACCGGGAGACAGGCCAGTACATCAGGAGACGTATAGGAGGCCGCAGGAGGGCAACAACACAGCAGCAGGACCGCTACCTCCACCTTTGTGCGACGAAGAGCACTGCTAGAGCCCTGCAAAAAGACCTCCAGCAGGCCACAAATGTGCATCTGTCCACTGAAACTGTCAGAAACCGACTCCATGAGGGTGGTATAAGGGCCCGATGTCCACAGGTGGGGGTTGAGAACATTCTGCTGCCTCCAACATCCACCAACATGACCGGTTTGGCGGTGGGTCAGTAATGGTTTAGGGTGGCATTTCTTTGGGGGCCGCACAGCCCTCCATGTGCTTTCCAGAGGTAGCCTGACTGCCATTAGGTACCGAGATGAGATCCTCATACTCCTTGTGAGACCATGTGCTGGTGCAGTTGGGCCCAGGGTTACTCCTAATGCAAAACAATGCTAGACCTCATGTGGCTGGAGTGTGTCAGAGGAAGGCATTGATGCTACGGACTGGCCCGCCCATTCCGCAGACCTGAATCCGATTGAGCACATCTGGGACATAATGTCTCGATCCATCCATTAATGCCACGTTGCACCCCAGATTGTCCAGGAGTTGGCAGATGCTTTAGTCAAGGTCTGGGAGGACATCCCTCAGCAGACCATCCACCACCTCATCAGGAGCATGCCCAGGCGTTGTAGGGAGGTCAAACGGGCACGTGGAGGCCACACACACTACTGAGCCTCATTTTGACTTGTTTTAAGGACATTACATCAAAGTTGGATCAGCCTGTAGTGTGGTTTTCCATTTAGATTTTGAGTGTGACTTCATATCCAGATCTCTATGGGTTGATAAATTTGATTTCCATTGATCATTTTTGAGCGATTTTGTTGTCAGCACATTCAACTATGTAAAGACCAAAGTATTTGATACAATTCGTTTATTCAGATCTAAAATGTGTTACCTTAGTATTTCCTTTAAATTTTTTTGAGCAGTGTAGTTGATAACATGAGAATTATGTTGACTTATTTACATAATTTATTTAGGAAAATGAGAAAAATATATGCATACATATAGCACTACATGTCTGCCCCCCCCCCACCCCCACCCCACCGCACTAGCTATAGATCTTGCCCGCAGCAGGTCAGGGCAGCCAAGGGTGCCTTTAGAGTGACTTTAAAAATCCCAACAGGAGCCCTGAATGACCACTCTGTGCCGGCCATTAAGGGCTCCTGGCGGGGTATTTGAAAACAAAAGTAAAACACACTATGTTCATCGCATAGTAAAACACATTATGCATGCAGCCCGCTCCCCTGGTTAATAGCTTCTGATCGCATCGGGTCTCAGAATTGAGACCAGTTGTGATTAATCCCTCAGCCCCTGTACTACACACAGTTCCATGATGGGAGTAGTAGTACAAGCACTAATGTAGCTTCTCCAGCTGCCGCAGACTCCCACTGCTGGGGAAATTACTACTCCCATCATGGAAAGGTGTCTGTTTCATGATGGGAGTAGCAGTAATCCCAGTTGCGGAAGTCTGTAGGCGGCTGATACTAACAGATGAAAAAATGATGCAAAAGGATGCCACTTAATGGCATCCCTTTGCATCTGTTAGTAGAATGGTCCATTTAGGAGGCAGTAATGGAGAAAATCTAGCCTTACATGCATGCTTATCATAGATACGCTTGCATACAGAGCACCATTGAGGTATGAATACAGAAAATGTTAGCCTCATATGACAAGCATGTCTACTCACTTAGTGTGCTCTGGCATATGCATTTAGGAGTTTATTATATCCAATTTTACTTCTGAGCAACTTTTTTTGCTATTGATTATTATAGTTTTATTATAAGTCTCTTATTTATACTAATATTTATGTCTTAAATTTTAGATATATGTCTCACATATACTGTCTATACCGAAATTACGGTATTTACATCCATAAACTTGATCCTGTTTAGAGGGTTATGTCCTTTGTTTTAACTCTCCTTTGTTTTCTGAATGGACTCTAGTTACAAGTTTATTCCTTGGCGACGGGTCCCAATTAAACCATGCACTCAGAAAACCACTCTTCCATCTTCCGATTGGTTCTTTAAAGTCATGTGAGCAATCTCCTTGGTGACGCATTCCTGCTGCCAAATACACCGATCTCGTTCTTGCTCTTTAATAACGTGTTGCAATCCACCTTGGGTCCATACAATCCTTGTTCACATGGAATATGTTTATTACTCCCAAGCTCCATTTTGGTTTCTATCCAAACCTCATTCTGGGTATGGGATTATATAGCTCTCAAACTAGTTTTTGACATATAAAGTACATAACATCTCAAAGACTTTGTAAGTGTGCCTTAAATGCTCTAAAATTATTTTTATTGACATTTATGTTCATATGATAATTTTGGCACCATTTTACTGCATTGCAAACCAATATATTCAGCCTGGGGAAGGCGCAATGGTGCCTCAGTTCAAAATAAAATATATAAAACGGACTAGCACATTTTACTTTCCGATACTTTAGTCATAGATATATACTTTATAAGGAAAGCCTTTTTTGACTTACAAATCATCCTTAAAGCTAAGGACGAATTTCTTTTTTTCTTCTCCAGATTGACTTAAGCTAGAAGAACAGCTTGCTGGAAACTGCAGTCTTTCATTCTCCAAGTAGGAAGCTTGAACGTCCAGAGGGCTTTGAACAAAATAAGTGACAAATTCAGCTACGTTCAATTGTAAAACATAAATATAGGTATAGCCACCAGGTTGCAACACTGTGTAGGCTACCAATAGACTATTCAGGATGTCTACTCATAAATGTAGTGTGTATATTCAAGTGTCCCTCTCATTATACATAACGTAACATGTAAAAGGACAGAAGAGTGCAACAAGGGGCTCCCAGTGATCCAAAGCACTTCATTTGCATATATCTGGATTTTCAGGCATAACTCAGGGATAGGGCCATGAAGAGGGGGGGGGGGGGGCGAATATGGAAGAACAGCCGTGTAAACCACGTCACCCACACTATTACCCTGTACCAGCAGATTTTCTTTAAGAGAAATTCACTGCAAAGCAAGAATTGTTTAACCCCTTCCCGCAGAATGCCATTATATATAAAGTGCTCTCTGATGACACGTGTCTCGGAAACCGCCCAGTTTAGAAGCAAATCCCCGTAGCAAACCTCTTCTAAACTGGGCGGTTTCCTAGACACGTGTCATCAGAGAGCACTTAGACAGAAAAGAACAACCTTAACTTCAGAAGCTCATAAGTACTGAAAGGATTAAGATTTTTTAATAGAAGTAATTTACAAATCTGTTTAACTTCCTTGAGCCAGTTTATATATAAACGAAAGTTTTCTCCTGGATAACCCCTGTAAAACTAAATGAGATTTACAATCCACAATGGGTGCACAGCTCCAGTGTCCGGTCTTCTATCCAGAATCTATCTAATCCACAAATCCAGTAGTGAAAAAAAAAAAAAAAAAAAGGAATCCGTTTATTAACCTATCTACAAACCGCAACGTTTTGGCTCAACATGTTTGAAAAAGGCTGTACGGTTGAGCCAAAACACTCCTGTTTGTAGATGGGTGAATACATTTATCACTGCTTTTGCACTACTGGATTTGTGGAGCGCTGTTACTTCCTAAAATGTGTTACTTGTGATAACACATGAGCAAGTCTGTGTAAACACTTACACAATAAATTTCACAGCATCCTGATAAATGAAGATCAAGGGTAAAAGTAGATTTTTTATGCTTACCGTAAAATGTCTCTGAGGATCGATCGGGGGGACACAGAGACTGTGGGTATATGCTGCTGCCACTAGGCAACAAAAAGAAAGTCGGCCCCTCCTGGCAGGATATACCCTGCCTTCAGACTGAGCTAATCAGTTTAGTCCCAAAGCAGTAGGAGAGTATCAGACGGAAAGGGGGGAAAAAAAAAAACAGCAACTGTCCGAGGAAACCACAGACAAAAAAAAAAATTTACCGAGCCAACCCTTGGACAGGCAACCGAACCAAGGACACCAGAACAAATAGGTGGGTGTTGTGTCCCCCAATGGATCCTCCGAGAAAGATTTTACAGTAAGCATAAAACTTCTCACAGTCGGTTCCATTGGGGGGACACAGAGACCGTGCGACGTACCAAAGCAGTCCCCGGGGAGGGAGAGAACCCAATCAACTCAGGTGGAAGGCTGGGCAACAGCCACCTGCAACACCTTGCGACCCAAACCAGCGTCCGCGGACGCAAAGGTGTGCAAAATTTTGTAAAAGTGTGCAAGGACGACAAAGTGGCCGCCTTACAGATTTGCAAACCCGAAGCCCTGCTGCATAGAGCCCATGAGGCCCCGATGGAATGAGTGGAATGAGCTGAAACCCGGAAAGGCGGAATCTTCCCTTTGCAGCGGTAAGCTTCCATGATGGCAGAACGGATCTACAGCGAAATGGTAGCCTTCGAAGCAGGAAATCCCTTACGACGGCCCTCCGTAAGCACAAAGAAAGTCAGTCACACTGGCGAAAGGATGAAGGGACCAAAATGGCCCGTACCACGTCAAGACCATGAAGCAACTGTTCCCAGGGATGGGACGGAGCTGGGCAAAAAGGCTCATTTTAGGTGAAAGGCGGAGACCCCCTTAGACAAAAATGATGGGACCGGACAGAAAACAACTTTGTCTTGGTGCAAGACCAGGTAGGGGGAATGGCAGGAGAGAGCCACCAGAAACTCTCCCAATAGAAGTGACCGCAATAAGGAAGGCCACCTTCCAGACAGAAAACACAAAGAAAAAATGTCCCGGAGAGGTTCGGAGGGAGGACCCTGCAAAATACTGAGAACCAGATTCAGATCCCATAGGGGAGTAGGGGGATGAGTACGGCGGTGCCGCATGATCTACACCCTGCAGAAGAGTGCGGATGTGAGGGTCAGATGCCAGGGGATGCGGAGAGACAATGGAGAGAGTAGACACCTTACCCTTAAGGGAACTGAGAGCCAAGCGCCAGGAACTTCTTTTCTTGGGGACGGCAAACAGGTTTGACTAGAACCCCCGAAAAATGCTCCTTGGGAGGAACTGGGACGATCACTCCCTGAGCGAGAAGAGTCCGAAGCGCAACCTGAAAAGCCGCCAGCAAGGAAGGAAAGAGAGTCCTGCACGTGGGCAATCCAAACGTCCCTGAACAGGGACAAACGACCTCCCACCCGAAAATAATTTCCAGGTAGGGGGGAGTCCCTTCAGGTGGCGGGAGGCTTACGGTTGCTTAACTTGGCCATAAAACGGCAGGAACAGGTACAAGACTTCCAGGAGGGGCAAGCCTTGAAGAAAAGGAGCCTTCCTATCCTGTGAGGGCGCCAGTCTGGCTGCCAGACCTGAGCCAAAAGACCGAAAGGGCCGAAAGGAGGTTGAGGTCTTGGTACGGTGAGACTTGTTCTGTGGTAATAAGGAGCTTTTACCTCCAGTAGCCTCGGAGATAATCTCATCCAGGCGTTTCCCGAAGAGTTGGGTCCCAGAGAAAGGAAGCTCAGTGAAAGATTTCTTGGAAGCTGCATCGGCACCCCAGGCCTGGAGCCACATGGAGCGATGAATCACAGACAGACCCACAGACACCCCCCCCCACACAGACCCGACAGACAGACCCGACAGACAGACCCGACAGACAGACCCGACAGACAGACCCGACAGACAGACCCGACAGACAGACCCGACAGACAGACCCGACAGACAGACCCGACAGACAGACCCGACAGACAGACCCGACAGACAGACCCGACAGACAGACCCGACAGACAGACCCGACAGACAGACCCGACAGACAGACCCGACAGACAGACCCGACAGACAGACCCGACAGACAGACCCGACAGACAGACCCGACAGACAGACCCGACAGACAGACCCACAGACAGACACACACACACACGGGCTAAGCCTAAAGAGAAGGGGGCAGAGCCAGATCCAGCCTGGCCCTCATTGGAAGAGAGGAGGGAGGCACCCAGAAATTACCCCTGATAGGAAGTTAGTGACCCCCAGTGTGCGTGCTGAAAGGCAATAGGACGTGGTAAGAAGGGGGCTGGGACCCCCGCTGATATGCCTGGCCGGAGCTAAATGCTGCAGCCTCAATTAATGACCTGCGGCACACCGGTTGCCTCACGTGGAGGGCAGCCTAAGTGAAGTAAACTTTCGGGCAAGCGCGTGCAGTGCAGTCGAGCGGGAAAAGAAACCCCCGGCGCTCCAGTCACCTCACACGTGGAGGCGGCCAAAGTGAAAGTAAACTGCCGGCCATGCGCGTACAGCGCAGCAGCCAGGAAGTGAAACTACGGGGCTCTGTAAAATGCCCCAGGTGAAACAAGCTGGCCCTAGAGACTGACCCTGACTACAGGATGGCCGAGCAGGAACTGTCCATAGAATGAATAGTGGGCCCAAAAACAGAGGGGCTTCAGAGGTTGAAAACCCTGAATAAAAGATAGACCCCAGGAAAAAGAGGGGGGGGGGGGGATACTCTGTCCCGGGAAAACTTACCTACTAAAGTCTTCAGCCAGCTATTAAACACCTGCATCATGCCGGGCTGAGACAGCGAGACTAGCAGGGTAGGGGGACCTGGACCCAAGGTGCAACCCCAGGTGCTAGCCGGTGGCGAGAAGGGGTTGACAACACATAACTATGTCTGTGCCCCTTATTCGCATATAGGGTGACCGGTAGCACCATGCTCCTGAACCCCTACCTAAAAAGAGAAATAAAAAAAAATAACGGGAAAAATTTTTTTTTTATAATAATAATAATAATAATCTAAATACACATACCTAAACTAAAAAATAAGAAAATAAAAAAGACCAGGTCTGGAGAACGCCAGACCTGTGTCCGCCTCCTACGGACACTAAGCTAAAAACTTATTACCTCAGAGTCTGTAGGTTGGTATATCCTGCCAAGAGGGGCCGACTTTCTTTTTGTTGCTTACTGTCAGCCTCCTAGTGGCAGCAGCATATATATCCACTGTCTGTGTCCCCCCCCAATAGAATCGACAGAGAAAGAAAAGTTACATAAATGATCTTTTGGTTCAATAATACTGACCAATTCTCTAAAATGTTTGGAAACAACTGAACCATGATAAGAACTGGTTTGTGTTATTAGACCCAGCTTTGACTGTAGCACCAAGAGAGGAAGAAGCCAAAAACTGTACTCAGTTCTGTTTTTTTTTTTTTACCAACTGCTCCAAAAGTATGTAAGCGAGCTCTCTGTGAATGACTCTAAATAACCTAAATTAAAGTGGCTGTCTCATGAAGAGACATCACTTCTCTAACCCACCAGAGCCACTCATTCCTGGCCCAGAGAACTCCCCTTCCTTTATATGCCACATTAAGGGAGTTCCTGCACAGGTGAATTTGGAATGTAGTACCCCTTCTAAAGACATAAGGATAGGAGTTACATTTATCAGAAAAATTGGAAAACAAGAGAAAGAAAAAAAATATCCACACAGATACAAGGCTTACCGGTCAAAAGCAGCACGAGCTTTAGCAACAGTAGAAGCAGCAACGGGTAACCCTAAATTGGAAGACAGCGTGCAGTTTTCAAGAGTTTCACTGAGGTGGCTATTAACAGAGTCTGCTAAAAAGCTTGGAAAAGTTTCATCTTCTATGTTCTTGTAATGTTCAGTCATCGTAAGGCTCTCCGCTAGATAAAAATAAATAAGAATATTAGAATATTGTTAAGGTAGTGGATTAATCTGTGTACATCACATGTTGATATGGCACATCATTGCAGCGATGTAAACAGGCATTGGCAGGAAACCACTAAAGTGAAACACAACTACTATTAAACACTTAAAGACACAGCCCAGTTTGGCCTTGAGGACCCAGCTAATTTTCATTATTGTGTTTTCATTTTTCTTCCTCACCTTTTAAGCACTATAACTTCAATTATTTCTTTTACAGAGCCATATGATAGCTAATTTTTTCAAGACCAATTGTACTTCATTATTTTATCATAAAATGTATGGTGCAACCAAAATTATTTGTATAATTGAAAAAATAACTTATATCAAGGGTGGTGTAAGTGAAGAATTTGTATACACCTTTATTTTGTAGAGTGTAATGTTTACCTAAACCACATTTATTAACCCGTCCAGGACAAAGGGTGTACAGGTACTCCCTTGATGCCTGGGACTTAAGGACCAAGGGCATACCTGGCTGGTCAATTCTGACTGGCGAATCTCTGGTGACCAAGATGATGAGGGTGAATGATGCAGTCTCGGACAGCACCAATCACCCTTCAGCAGCAGGAGGGAGTTGGCACTTCTGTCACATTCCGATCGCTGCCAAGATAATTTTGCAATTTGTGTTTTTTTTTTGTTTGTTTTTTTTAATATACTTTAGGTCGACCAGATTACAGCAAGACCAAATTTGTGTAGTTTCCATCACATTTTGCTCATTTTAAAAACTAATTCTGAACTTTTTTTTTATTGTCATTTTCTGACCCCTGAAATGTATTTATTTACTAGCTGAGTACCCAGCGTTGCCCGTTTTTTCCTTCTTAATCCTTGTTGGGGAGGAAAATCAACAAGAAGGAGGAAGCTTTTGACTTCATATCCCATCCTCATATATTGTCCTATCCCGTCCCCTCCATATCCCCATCCCCGTAATTTCCATACATTTCTCATAAATTTGCATGGGACTTTAAACAAAAACCCTGACCCTCACAAATGGGGGTAGTTAAGGGTTAAATTAACTATCCTATATTGTAAATGGACATATAAGCAACATGTGACCAAGTAATTATCGAAATATCTCCAGCCGTTTGGAAGTTATACAGTAACATATTTCCCATAGACTTTTATGGGACTTTAACCCCTTAAGGGCACAGGGTTTTTCAGTTTTTTGCACTTTCGTTTTTTCCTCCTTTTAAAAATCATAACCCTTAAAATTTTGCACCTAAAAAGCCATATGATGGCTTATTTTTTGTGCCACCAATGACATCAGTCATTTTACCCAAAAATCTACGGCAAAAAAAAAAAAAAAAAAAAAAATTAATTAATTTAAAAAAAATTATATATATATATATATATATATATATATATATACACACACATACATATATACACACACACACATATATACACACACACACACACACACACACACACACACACATATATATTTATAATAATAATAATAAATAATAATAGTGCGACAAAATTGAAGAAAAAAACCATTTTGTAACTTTTGGGGACTTCCGTTTCTACGCAGTGCATTTTTCGGCGAAAATGACACCTTCTCTTTATTCTGTAGGTCCATACGATTAAAATAATACCCTAGTTATATAGGTTTGATTTTGTCTTACTTCGAGAAAAAAAAAAATCATAACTACATGCACGAAAATTAATACGTTTAAAATTGTCATCTTCTGACCCCTATTACCCTATTTTTACATGTACGGGGCGGTACGAGGGCTTATTTGTTGTGCCGTGAACTGAAGTTTTTAGCGGTACCATTTTTGTATTGATCTGACTTTTTGTTCGCTTTTTATTCTTTTTTCATGATCTAAAAAGTGACCAAAAATACGCTATTTAGGACTTTTACACACGCGGTGATACCACATGTTTATTTTTATTATGGTTAAATATTTTTTATGACGCTAGTGATTTAAACTTTTAACAAGGAAGGGGTTAATGTGTGTGTTTTTAAACTTTTATTTTTTTTATTTTTTACACTTTTAGTCCCCTTAGGGGACTTTTAGGAGGAATCATTAGATTCCTCATACAGATCAATGCGCTTTCATAAAGCCACATTGATCTGTGTGCTCTGTGCTCGAGTGATAAAGCCTGGTCCTGCCAGGCTTAATCATTCTCAGGGCAGAAGCCGGCATGGAAGGAGAGGTAAGCCCTCAGGCTCTCTCCACAGTGGATCCTTGGTTGGCTTTGTTTTTTGAGTCATACCACTGTCGGTTTGACCCAGGTACCTATAAAATTGGGCCTAGAGACAGACCATGTGTACATGAGTAAATACAGGTTTTTTTTTGGGTGCAGTTGGTGGGGCAGGGCGCAGCTGAAAAGCAAGCGCACTCCTGAATAAGTTGTAGGGGGTTGACCAGGTGGCATGGAGCTTATGGATCTCTTGCACCAGAGTCCCCCATCTACTGTGGGTCTATGGCCCTACGAGGAGGACTAGGATTCATGTTTCTACAAACCAGGTAGTTCCCTTCCAGTTCAGGGCCAAGTAGAAGTGGTGAATAAATTCACTACATTAAATATTAGTATATGATTTGAACACTACAGTATTGTCTTGAGACATTCTCTCTGGCCAATTAGGTTACCAGGGTTCTGAGAACAGTTTTTTGTTCTAGGATTACTTTTTCCATTATAAAAATCCCTTTGCTAACTATATAAATTTTTTTCAACATTTTTTTTTAATATTTTTTTTATTATTTCCTCATTACATTATTATTTTTCACATACAATCTTGTTTCTACTTTTTATTATTTTTATTTAGATTGATGAACAAAAATTTTATTTTTATTTTATACTTATATATTATTGTCTAATTCATTCACTTAGATATTTTCACCTCCGTTTGTGGTATTACACATTTAGGTTTTCACACGATCAGACGCGTTTGTCACATAAGCCATACATACACAGTTATGAGTATATATCTTTGTTGAGATATATGTACACCCATTCACCCCTAACATGTATATAAAACAAAAATATGTTTTGCACAAAGATCATGTACCGTCCCTCTCCATGCGGCGTTGTACGTTGTCATGCAGAGACGTCACATGATCGTTACTACAACACATCATTGCAGCCGCTGATTTCCCGGATTGTTTACTCTGTATCCATGGTGACCGGGTTCACATGATTGCTGAGATCACGCGTTGTGTTGGTAATGTGATTCGTTGAGCCACACACCACGTGACTTGCGATCATGTGATGTATCATATGCCCCGGAAGTCATCTGATACAAGCATTCACGCATGCTCAGTATGTTAATATACACGCCGGCATCGCCATCTTGAATACACAGAGCGGGCGAGCAACTCCTTATGTTTTAATATACATGTTTGATTGCATATTTTGTAAAGCTGGAATCGTTATTAGTGATTATCATGGAGCACTGTATTTCAGGCCTTACTGTTTATTACCCCCTTAAGGACTGAGCCCTTTTTCACCTTAAGGACTCGGCCATTTTTTGCAAATCTGACCACTGTCACTTTAAACATTAATAACTCTGGAATGCTTTTAGTTATCATTCTGATTCCGAGATTGTTTTTTCGTGACATATTCTACTTTAACGTAGTGGTAAAATTTTTGGGTAACTTGCATCCTTTCTTGGTGAAAAATCCCAAAATTTGATGAAAAATTTGAAAATTTTGCATTTTTCTAACTTTGAAGCTCTCTGTTTGTAAGGAAAATGGATATTCCAAATAATTTTTTTTTTTTTATTCACATATACAATATGTCTACTTTATATTTGCATCATAAAATTGATGAGTTTTTACTTTTGGAAGAAACCAGAGGGCTTCAAAGTTTTTTGAAACTCACTTTTTATCAGGGACCAGTTCAGGTTTGAAGTGGATTTGAAGGGTCTTCATATTAGAAATACCCCATAAATGACCCCATTATAAAAACTGCACCCCCGAAAGTATTCAAAATGACATTCAGTAAGCGTTTTAACCCTTTACGGGTTTCCCAGGAATAGCAGCAAAGTGAAGGAGAAAATTCACAATCTTCATTTTTTACACTCGCATGTTCTTGTAGACCCAATTTTTGCAAGGGGTAAAAAGGAGAAAATTTTTACTTGTATTTGAAACCCAATTTCTCTCGAGTAAGTACATACCTCATATGTCTATGTAAACTGTTCGGCGGGCGCAGTAGAGGGCTCAGAAGGGAAGGAGCGTCAAATGGTTTTTGGGGGGCATGTCACCTTTAGGAAGCCCCTATGGTGCCAGAACAGCAAAAAAAAAAAAAACACATGGCATACCATTTTGGAAACTAGACCCCTCGGGGAACGTAACAAGGGGTAATGTGAACCTTAATACCCCACAGGTGATTCACGACTTTTGCATATGTAAAAAAAAAAAAAAAAAAAAAAAAAAAAAAAAAAAAATTGTTTACCTAAAATGCTTGGTTTCCCTAAAGTTTTACATTTTTAAAAAGAGTAATAGCAGAAAATACCCCCCAAAATTTGAAGCCCAATTTCTCCCGATTCACAAAACACCCCATATGGGGGTGAAAAGTGCTCTGCTGGCGCACTACAGGTCTCAGAAGAGAAGGAGTCACATTTGGCTTTTTTGAAGGAAATTTTGCTCTGGGGGCATGCCGCATTTAGGAAGCCCCTATGGTGCCAGGACAGCAAAAAAAAAACCACATGGCATACCATTTTGGAAACTAGACCCCTCGGGGAATGTAACAAGGGGTTAAGTGAACCTTAATACCCCACAGGCGTTTCACGACTATTGCATATGTAAAAAAAATAAAAAAAATTTTACCTAAAATGCTTCTTTCCCCAAAAACTTTACATTTTTAAAAAGGGTAAAAGCAGAAAATACCCCCCAAAATTTTAAGCCCAATTTCTCCCGAGTACGGCAATACCCCATATGTGACCCTAAACTGTCGCCTTGAAATACGACAGGGCTCCAAAGTGAGAGGGCCATGCGCATTTGAGGCCTAAATTAGGGATTGCATAGGGGTGGACATAGGGGTATTCTACGCCAGTGATTCCCAAACAGGGTGCCTCCAGCTGTTGCAAAACTCCCAGCATGCCTGGAAAGTCAACGGCTGTCCGACAATACTGGGAGTTATTGTTTTGCAACAGCTGGAGGCTCCGTTTTGGAAACCGTGGCGTACCAGACGTTTTTCATTTTTATTTGGGAGGGGGGCTGTGTAGGGGTATGTGTATATGTAGTGTTTTTTACTTTTTATTTTATTTTTAGTTAGTGTAGTGTTTTTAGGGTACAGTCGCACGGGCGGGGGTTCACAGTAGTTTCTCCCTGGCAGTTTGAGCTGTTGCAGAAAATTTGCTGCAGCTCAAACTTGCAGCCCGATACTTACTGTAAGCCTCCGCCCATGTGAGTGTACCCTGTACATTCACATTGGGGGGGGACATACAGCTGTTGAAAAACTACAACTCCCAGCATGCGCTGACAGACTGTAAATGCTGAGAGTTTTAGTTTTGCAACAGCTGGAGGCACACCGGTCGTGAAACACTGAGTTAGGTTAAAAAAAAACTCTGTTTCACAACCAGTGTGCCTTCAGCTGTTGCAAAACTACAACTCTCAGCAGTCACCGACAGCCAACGGGCATGCTGGGAGTTGTAGTTATGCAACCAGCAGATGCACCACTACAACTCCCAGCATGCACTTTAGCTGTTTGTGCAAGCTGGGAGTTGTAGTTATACAACAGCTGAAGGTACGCTTTTCCATAGAAAAAATGTGCCTCCAGCTGTTGCAAAACCATAAGTCCCAGCATGCCCATAAGGGAATGCTGGGAGTTGTGGTGGTCTGCCTCCTGCTGTTGCATAACTACAGCTCCCAGCATGCCCTTTGTGCATGCTGGGAGCTGTTGCTAAGCAACAGCAGGAGGCTGTAACTCACCTCCTGCTGCTGCTCCATCGCAGGCTGTCCCTCGCCGCCGCTGTCGCTCCTGGGGCCCCGATCCCAACATGGACACCGGGGATCGGGTCCCCAGCACCCGGGGTCGTCTTCCCGCACCCGCTCACGCCCTCCGGAAGAGGGGCGGAGCGGGTGCGGGAGTGACGCCCGCAGCAGGCGCCCTGATTGGTCGGCCGGTAATCCGGCCGACGAATCATGTCGATCGTGAGGTGGCACCAGTGACACCTCACCCCTGCAGGCTCTGGCTGTTCGGGGCCGTCATAGACGGCCCTGAACAGCCAGTAATCCCGGGTCACCGGGTCACTGGAGACCCGATTGACCCGGAATCGCCGCAGATCGCTGGACTGAATTGTCATAATGACCCCCCTGGGCGATATGCCGGGATGCCTGCTGAACGATTTCAGAAGGCATCCGGCTCCGGTCCCCAACCGGCTAGCGGTGGGGACCGGAATTCCCACGAGCGTATGGATACGCCCTGCGTCCTTAAGGACTCGGAATGCAGGGCGTATCCATACGCCCTGCGTCCTTAAGAGGTTAATTCACAACATGACAACCATGCACTTTACCATGTAGTGAGGTCCTCATAAATGCATTTATATTTTGCACAGATGTATTTTTCAGATGTTTTTTATGTATTGTTTGGTTTCATTGAAAGACGGAGGCTCATATGATATTCTTTCTTTTAATATAGCTCACAGCAGCAAGGGTTAAACATAGAAAAGTGAAGAAAACTTTAGCGTAACCAAACATATGGTAGTCCTGTAACAGCCAATCCGTGTAGATCATAGGACATAAATTCCCAACATTCCAACTGTCAATCCTCTTTCTTGCTGCTCACAGCTGATGGATAAGTACTATTTGTTCTCTCATGCCAATATTTTCTGTTTTTAATTGATTTCTCAAATATATTATTTATATTTCTTTTATGATTTATATTTTTCCTTGATAAATATATATTTATTTATAGTAACATAGTTCATAAGGTTGAAAAAAAGACCAGAGTCCATCAAGTTCAACCTATAACCCTAATGAGTCCCTACTGAGTTTATCCAGAGGAAGGCAAAAAACCCTCATAGGAGGTAAAAATTCCTTCCCGACTCCAAATATGGCAGTCAGAATAAATCCCTGGATTAACGTTCTGTCCCTATAGATCTAGAATCCATTACCTGTAATGTTATTATTCTCCCAACTTGCATCCAGAACCCTTTTGAACTCTCTTACAGAGTTCACCATGACCACCACCTCCTCAGGCAGAGAATTCCACAGTCTCACTGCTCTTACAGTTAAGAACCCCTGTCTGTGCTGGTGTAGAAACCTTCTTTCCTCTAGACGTAGAGGATGCCCCCTTGTTATAGATACAGTCCTGGGTATGAATAGATCATGGTAAAGTTCTCTATACTGTCCCCTGATATATTTATACATAGTTAACAGGTCACCCCTAAGCCTTCTTTTTTCTAAACTAAATAACCCTTCTGATAATCTTTCTGGGTACTGTAGCCCATTCGCTGCATTACCCTGGTTGCCCGTCTTTGAACCCTCTCCAGCTCCACTATATCTTTCTTATACACTGGTGCCCAGTACTGTACACAGTTTTCTATGTGTGGTCTGACTATTTATTTGTACAGTGGTAAAATTATTTCCTTGTCATGGGCATCTATGCCCCTATTGATTCACCCCATGATTTTATTAGCCTTGGCAGCAGCTGCCGACACTGGTCACCACAGCTAAATTTACTATTAACTAAGATTCCCAAGTCCTTTTCCACGTCAGTCGTCCCAAGTGTTCTCCCATTTAATACATAATCCCAGCCCGGATTTTTTTTTACCCATGTGCATTACATTACATTCTTCAGTGTTGAACCTCATCTGCCACTTCCCAGCCCAAACTTCCAACCTATCCAGATCCATTTGTAACAGTGCACTGTCCTCTATAGTGTTTACCGCTTTACAGAGTTTAGTATCATCTGCAAAGATTGCTACTATTCAACCCCTCAACAAGGTCATTAATATATTAAATAGAACAGGACCCAAGACTGACTAGTAACTGTCACCCAATCAGATTAAGTACCATTAATAACCACCCTCTGTTTCCTATCACTGAGACAGTTACTTACCCACTTACACATTCTCTCCCAGCCCAATCCCTCTCAATTTATGCACCAACCTTTTATGTGGAACCATATCAAATGCTTTGGAAAAATCCAGATATACGACATCCAGCGATTGCCCCTGGTCCAGTCTGGAGCTCACCTCCTTATAAAAGCTGACCAGGTTAGTTTGACAGGACCGATCCCTCATAAAGCCATGCTGATATGGGGTCACACATTTATTTTTATCAAGATATTCCAAAATAGCATCTCCTAGAAAACCCTCTAACAATTTACATACAACGGAGGTTAAACTAACAGGTCTATAATTCCCGGGGGTCACCTTTTGACCCCTTTTTAAATATTGGAATACACATTTGCCATGCGCCAGTCCTTGGGAACAGTCCCTGAATATTAAAAATAGGGCTCTGTCTATTACATTACTTACCGTATTTAATCGGGGTATACCACGCACCGGCCTATAAAACGCACCCTCATTTTACCAAGGATATTTGGGTAAAAAAAGTTTTTTACCCAAATATCCATGGTAAAATGAGGGTGCGTGTGTATACCCCGATACACCCCCAGGAAAGGCAGGGGGAGAGAGGCTGTCGCTGCCCGCTTCTCTCCCCTGCCTTTCCTGGGGTCTAGAGCCCTGCTGCCGGCGCTTCTCTCCCGCTAGCTATCGGCGCCGCTGCCCGTTCTCTCCCCCTGACTATCGGGGGCAATGGGGCATCGGCGCCGACAGCCAGGGGGAGAGAAGGGGCAGCGGCACCCATTGCCGGCGCCGCTGCCCCGTTGCCTCCCCCCATCCCCGGTTGCATAATTACCTGATGCCGGGGTCGGGTCCGCGCTGCTTCAGGCCTCCGGTGTGCGTCCCCTGTGTCGTTGCTATGCACTGCACGGCGCACTGACGTCATGCGCCGATAGTCAGGGGCAGAGAAGGGCCGGCAGCAGGGCTCTAGACCCCAGGGCAGGCAGGGGCAGAGAAGCCGGCAGCGCTGGCTGTCTCTGCACCTGCAAAGCCGCTGCAGTTCATCAAATCATTGAACTGCAGCAGCTTATCAGCGTACAACATGCACATAGACTTTAGGCTAAAAATGTTAGCCTAAAAAATGCGTGTTATACGCCGATAAATACGGTAATTCCTTTATAACACGGGGGTGAATGCCATCTGGACCTGAGGATTTTCCTATTTAGATTTTTTTGTAGGCGGCACTGTATTTCTTCTTGGGTTAGACAGGTGACCTGTACTGGGAAGTTTACCTTATCTCGCTGTATTTCACCTGGCATTTCATTTGTTTAATATATCTTCTTTTTCCTGATCCCAGTTTATAATTTCTTCCTCATTTTTTTTTCAAGGGCCCACACTATCATTTTTGATCTTTTTGCTATTTATTTAGTTAAAGAACGTTTTGGGGTTAGTTTTACTCTCTTTGGCAACGAGTCTGTCTCCATTTTTGCGGCTTTTATTAGTTATATATTTTATTTTTATTTTTTTTTATTTTTTTACATATTTTACATTTTTCTCTACAGCTTTTTAATGCCTCTTCACTATTGTCCTGTTTTAGCAGTTTAAATACTTTATTTTTGTCATATATTTTCATTTAGTGCACCCGCATTGCACATGACAGCCACACATGGGGTATTTCCATACTCACAAAAGATGGGGTTACAAATTTTGGGGGGCATTGTCTCCTATTACCCCTTGTAAAAGTGTAAAATTTGGGGGGAAACCAGCATTTTAGTGGGAAAAAAAAAAATTTACACATCAAACTTTATCGAAAAGTCTTCAAATACCTGTGGGGTGTTAAGCCTCACTATACCCTTTGTTACGTTCCTTAAGGGGTGTAGTTTCCAAAATAGTATGCCATGTGTGTGTTTTTTTTTCTTTTGCTGTTCTGGTACCATAGTGACTTCCTAAATGCAACATGCCCCCCAAAAACCATTTCAGAAAGACTAACTCTCCAAAATCTCATTGTCGATCCTTCCCTTCTGAGCCCTCTACTGTGCCCGCCTAACACTTTACATACACATGAGGTATTTCCTTACTTGAGAGAAATTGGGTTACAAATTTTAGGAAGATAGCTCTCCTTTTACCCCTTGTATAAATTCAAAAACTGGGTCTACAAGAACATGCGAGTGTAAAAAATGAAGATTTTGAATTCTCTCCTTCACTTTGCTGCTATTCTTGTGAAACACCTAAAAGAGTTAACACACTTACTCATTGTCATTTTGAATACTTTGAGGGGGTGCAGTTTTTATAATGGAAAGAGGATTGCCCAGCACTCTAAGCACGATGCAAGGATGGTTTATTGTAAAATCACACAGCAAACAGCAGTAGGGATAAAGTGACACGTTTCAGCGACCTTCGTTGCCTTAGTCGTACACAGTTTTTATAATGGGGTATTTCTAATATGAAGGCCCTTCAACTCCACTTCAAAACTGAACTGGTCCCTGAAAAATTCCAATTTTGAAAATGTTGTGAAAAATTGGAAAATTGCTGCTGAACTTTGAAGCCCTCTGAGGTCTTCAAAAACTAAAAACATGTCAACTTTATGATGCAATCATAAAGTAGACATGTTGTATATGTGAATCAATATATAAATTTATTTGGGTTGTCCATTTTCCTTATAAGCAGAGAGCTTCAAAGTAATAAAAAATAAATATGCAAAATTTACCATTTTTTCATTAACCTCTTAAGGACCCAGCCATTTTTTGAACATCTGACCACTGTCACTTTAAACATTATCATTCTGATTCCCAGATAGTTTTTTCGTGACATATTCTACTTTAACATAGTGGTAAAAAAAATTTGTAACTTGCATCATTTCTTGGTGAAAAATTTGAAAATTTTATGAAAAAATTTGAAAATGTTGCATTTTTCTAACTTTGAAGCTCTCTGTTTGTAAGGAAAATGGATATTCAAAATATTATTTTTTTTTCACATATACAATATGTCTACTTTATGTTTGCATCATAAAATTGACAAGTTTTTACTTTTGGAAGACACCAGAGGGCTTCAAAGTTCAGCAGCAATTTTCCAATTTTTCACAAAATTTCCAAACTCACTATTTTTCAGGGACCAGTTCAGATTTGAAGTGGATTTGAAGGGTCTTCATCTTAGAAATACCCCACAAATGACCCCATTATAAAAACTGCACCCCCCAAAGTATACAAAATGATATTCGGTCAGCATTTTAACCCTTTAGGTGTTTCACAGGAATAGCAGGAAAGTGAAGGAGAAAATTCACAATCTTCATTTTTTACACTCGCATGTTCTTGTAGACCCAATTTTTGAATTTTTACGAGGGGTAAAAGGAGAAAATGTATACTTATATTTGTAGCCCAATTTCTCTCGAGTAAGCACATACCTCATATGTCTATGTTAAGTGTTCGGTGGGCGCAGTAGAGGGCTTAGAACCGAAGGAGTGACAAGGGGATTTTGGAGAGTACGTTTTTCTGAAATGGTTTTTGGGGGGCATGTTGCATTTAGGAAGCCCCTATGGTGCCAGAACAGCAAAAAAAAAAAAAAAACACATGCCATACCAATTTGGAAACAAGACCCCTTGAGGAACGTAACAAGGAATTAACTGAGCCTTAATACCCCACATGTGTTTCACGACTTTTGCATATGTAAAAAAATAAAATAAAATTTCACTAAAATGTGTGTTTTCCCCCAAATTTCACATTTTTGCAAGGGTTAATAGCAGAAAATACCCCCCAAAATTTGTAACCCCATCTCTTCTGAGTATGGAGGTACCCCATAAATTGACCTGAAGTGCACTACGGGCGAACTACAATGCTCAGAAGAGAAGGAGTCATATTTGGCTTTTGGAGAGCAAATTTTGCTCGGGGGCATGTCCCATATAGGAAGCCCCTATGGTGCCAGGACAGCAAAAAATACCCACATGGCATACCATTTTGGAAACTAGACCCCTTGAGGAACGTAACAAGGAATTAAGTGAGCCTTAATACCCCACACGGGTTTCACGACTTTTGCATACGTAAAAAAAAAAATCACATTAAAATGGGTGTTTCCCCCCAAATTTCACATTTTTGCAAGGGTTAATAGCAGAAAATACCCCCCAAAATTTGTAACCCCATCTCTTCTGAGTATGGAGGTACCCCATAAATTGACCTGAAGTGCACTACGAGCGAACTACAATGCTCAGAAGAGAAAGAGTCATATTTGGCTTTTTGAGAGCAAATTTTGCTCGGGGGGGATGTCGCATTTAGGAAGCCCCTATGGTGCCAGGACAGCAAAATAACCCCCACATGGCATACCATTTTGGAAACTAGACCCCTTGAGGAACGTAACAAGGGGTACAGTGAGCATTTACCCCCACTGGTGTCTGTCAAATCTTTGGAACAGTGGTCTGTACAACATTTTTAATTTGCACAGCCCACTGTTCCAAAGATCTGTCAGACACATGTGGGGTGTAAATTCTCACTGCACCCCTTATTACATTCCGTGAGGGGTGAAGTTTCCAAAATGGGGTCACATGTGTTTTTTTTTTTTGCTTTTGTCAAAACCGCTGTAACAATCAGCCACCCCTGTGCAAATCACCTCAAATGTACATGGCGCACTCTCCCTTCTGGGCCTTGTTGTGCGCCCCCAGAGCACTTTGCGCCCACATATGGGGTATCTCCGTAGTCGGGAGAACATTACAAATTTTGGGGGGCTTTTTCCCCCCTTTTACCTCTTGTCAAAATGAAAAGCATAGGGCAACACCAGCATGTTAGTGTAAACAATTTATTTTTTTACACTAATATGCTGGTGTAGACCCCAACTTCACATTTTCATAAGGGGTGAAAGGAGAAAAAGCCCCCCAAAAATTGTTAGGCAATTTCTCCCGAGTACGGCGATACCCCATATGTGACCCTAAACTGTTGCCTTGAAATACGACATGGCTCCAAAGTGAGAGCGCCATGCGCATTTGAGGCCTAAATTAGGGATTTGCATAGGGGTGGACATAGGGGTATTCTACGCCAGTGATTCCCAAACAGGGTGCCTCCAGCTGTTGCAACACTCCCAGCATGCCTGGACAGTCAACGGCTGTCCAGCAATACTGGGAGTTGTTGTTTTGCAACAGCTGGAGGCTCCATTTTGGAAACAGTGGCGTACCAGACATTTTTCATTTTGATTGGGGAGGGGAGGCGGGCTGTGTAGGGGTATGTGTATATGTAGTGTTTTTTACTTTTTATTTTATTTTGTGTTAGTGTAGTGTAGTGTTTTTAGGGTACAGTCACACGGGCAGGGGGTAACAGCAAGTTTGAGCTGCCGCGCAAAATTTGCTGCATCGCAAACTTGCAGCCTGATACTCACTGTAAGCCCCCTGCCCATGTGAATGTATCCTGTACATTCACAGGGGGGGACCTCCAGCTGTTGCAAAACTACAACTCCCAGCATGCACAGTCTATCAGTGCATGCTGGTAGTTATAGTTTTGCAACAGCTGGAGGCACATGGGTTGGGAAACACTGAGTTAGGAAACAGACAAAATTCTCAAGCATGCTGGGAGTAGTAGTTGGCAACATCTTTAGAGCCAGATGTTGCCGAACTACAACTCCCAGCATGCTTGGAGTTCTAGTTTTGCAACATCTGGAGGACTACAGTTTGGGAACCACTGTATTAGTGGTCTGCAATCTGTGCCCTTCCAGATGTTACAGAACTACAACTCGCAGCATGCCTGGACAGTAAGGGCATGCTGAGGATGTGTAGTTTTGCAACATCTGGAAGGGCACAGTGGTCTCCAAACTGTGGACCTCCAGATGTTGCAAAACTGCAACTCCCAGCATGCCCAGAAGCCAAGGGCTGTCTGGGCATGCTGGGAGTTGTAGTATACAGGGTCCCAATACAGCAATGCATGTCGCTTTATGGCGACGTGCATTGCTGTTAAGGGCCCGACCGCGGCTGAAGATCAACTCACCGGTCGCCGCCGTCTCCGCCGCCAGGATCCGGGTCTTCAGGGACGAGGTAAGTCGTCCGGTCTTCCTCCCGTCCTCTCCGGACTTTCAGGGGCCGGGCAGGACGGGAGGAAGTAACCGCCCCCCCTCCTGCGATTGGTCAGTTAACTAACCGACAGATCGCAGGGGCTCGGAGGAGGTGGCAGGCTTGCCACCTCGCTCCTATACTTCAGCATGGTCCTGGCTGTCTGTGACAGTGGGGTGTAAATGCTCACTGCACTCCTTATTAAATTTAAATTTTGTGAGGGGTGTAGTTTCCAAAATGGCATCACATGGGGGGGGGGGGGGGGGAACTTCCATTCCAAACAAATTCTCTCTCCAAAAGCTCAATGGTGGTCCTTCTCTTCTGAGCATTGTAGGCGCCAGCAGAGCACTTGACGTCCACACATGGGGTATTTCCATACTCAGAAGAAATTGAGTTACAAATTTTGAGGGGCATTTTCTCCTATTACCCCTTGTAAAAATGTAAAATTTGGGAGAGAAAAAAAAACAGCATTTTAGTGAGAAAAAAAAATTCTCTCTCTTTATTTAAACATCATACTTTAACAAAAAGTCATCAAACACCTGTGGGGTGTTAAGGATCACTGGACTTGTTACATGCCTTGAGGGGTGTAGATTCCAAAATAGTATGCCATGTTTTTGTTTTTTTTTTTTTTGTTTTTTTTTTTGCTGTTCTGGCGCCATAGGGGCTTCCTAAATGTGACATGCCCCTCAAAAACTATTTCAGGAAAACTCACTCTCCAAAACCCCATTGTCGCTCCTTCCCTTCTGAGCCCTCTACTGCGCTCACCGAACACTTTACATACACATGAGGTATTTCCTTACTCAAGAGAAATTGGGTTACAAATTTCTCTCCTATTACCCCTTGTAAAAATTCAAAAACTGAATGAATTTTTTCCTTCACTTTGCTGCTATTCCTGTGAAACACCTAAAGGGTTAAATGGGCACTGTCTCCAAGATTTTTTTTTTCCTGATATGTTGGAGTACTTATTTACAACATATCTGTAATATATATTATGGACATTTATCAACGGGTTTTGTCAGGTTTTCTTTACCATAATTGTCGCAACTGCGACTACACGATTTTTCGTGCGACATTTTGACTGGAAAGCGAGAAAAGCCAGTTTTCCTAAAATTTACTATGTAGTAATAATTTTAAAATGAATTACGGGTAGTCAGGTATTAACTGCGACAGTCGCAACTGCGCAAAAAAAAAAACTTGCAACAGCGTTAAAAATTGACTAAATTTACTCCAGCTCAAACATGGAGCAGAAAAAGCTACTACCAAAGTAAAAAAGGAAAAATTGCTTACGTGAAAGAAAATTATCAACAGGCACATAAATACGTCGCACATAAGCAAAAAAAAAAAAAGTAAGGAAAAAATTACTAAAAAAAATAATACATAAGCAAACATTGATAAATGTCCCTCTATATTTTTTTCTTAAAATGCTTTAATTTACAATTGAAAACCGGCCACTAGGGGTCTCCCTCCCAGTGGCCGGCTGCAGGCTGGCATGATGTCACGCTTGAATTTGGACCGATGCCGGCCTGACATCGGCCCTAATTCATACAGCCTGTGCTCGCTCCCTGCCTGTCAGACAGGCGGGAGCGAGCGATGTGAAAGCCGGGGCTGCGCGCATTGGCTACCTACCCTGCTGTCTTGGACATAGGTAGTTGTAAGGTATCAGGGGAACAGGTAGTGCTTCATATGGAGTTTTTTGGAGGTGGGCCGGGGGAGGGGATTATAACGAAATGGGGGGGCAGATTATGGGGGGAGTGGGGCGCCGTGACTGTTACATTACAAGATTGTTTTCAGCACAGAGTGCCTCTAGTTGTTTCACCACAACAACTCCCAGCATGTCCTAACAGCCAATAGATGTCAGGGCAAGCTTGGAGTTGTAGTGGTGAAACAGCTGGAGGCACCCTGTATAGGTGAACTAAGGGAAAAATTAGAATGTAATTTTGCATACTTTGAGGGGTGCAGGTAGTTGCTCACCTGCGGTTGCCGCTCCGTTGCCCCATTCTTCTGTCAGCATCATGGCGTCCTATGGAGGATCATGTGACATATACTTAACTCTGCTTCCTCCGTAGTGTTACGCTGGGAGCAGTGGAGGAGGTGGAGTGACGTGTGTGTCCCATGGTTCTCCATAGGATGCCATGATGCGGATGGAAGAACGGGGATGCGGACAGCAGAAAGAGGCAGCCTTGGTATCGGGGACATTGAACGAGTCCCCGATACCATGCAAATGCAGAGTATCAGTATCGGGACATCCCTATTATGGTGCAAACATATTGTATTTGTGAATCAATATATTATTTATTTGGAATGTCTGCTTTCCTTACAAGCAGAGAGCTTCAAAGTTAGAAAAACGCAAAATTTTTAATTTTTTCATAACATTTTGGAATTATTCATCAAGAAATGAAGTATTGACGGAAATTTACCACTAACATAAAGTAGAATATGTCACGAAAAAAAAGACTCTCAGAATCAGAATGAAAAGTAAAAGCATCCAAGAGTTATTAATGCTTAAAGCAGGGGTCTCAAACTCAAATTATCTGGGGGCCACTGGAGGTAGCTGCTGGGTGAAGCTGGGCCGCATGCACCCCTCACATATAATGCCCCCATCATGTGCACCTCAGCTCATGCTATTACCTCGGGGGGTAGCGGGAATGCCCCCCCCCCCCCTCCCCGATTCCCTGGGGGGGGGGGGGGCAAGGAAGCATTAGGTAGGCAGAAGTTTCCCCACATTAGGTAGCCTTAGCAGAGATTCCCCACATTAGATAGCGCAGAACAGATTCCCCACCTGGACAGCGCTACTTACATCTGCCTGCGGGGACTTCCTGGCGGAGTTGTGCGCTATAAGTGACCTCACTCACCGCGTGCCAGGGAGTCCCCGCAGGCAGATTTAGGTAGCAGTTTAACCCCTTAAGGACCAGGCCATTTTAAACCTTAGGACCAGAGCGTTTTTTGCACATCTGACCACTGTCACTTTAACCATTAATAACTCTGGAATGCTTTTAGTTATTCTGATTCCGAGATTGTTTTTTCGTGACATATTCTACTTTAACATAGTGGTAAAATTTTATGGTAACTTGCATCCTTTCTTGGTGAAAAATCCCAAAATTTGATGAAAAATTTGAAAATTTAGTATTTTTCTAACTTTGAAGCTCTCTGCTTGTAAGGAAAATGGATATTCCAAATAAAAAAATTTTTTTATTCACATATACAATATGTCTACTTTATGTTTGCATCATAAAATTGACGTGTTTCTACTTTTGGAAGACACCAGAGGGCTTCAAAGTTTAGCAACAGTTTTCCAATTTAAAAAAAAAATTTCAAACTCACTATTTTTCAGGGACTAGTTCAGGTTTCAGATTTTATACTTCTATTTGTAGCCCAATTTCTCTCGAGTAAGCACATACCTCATATGTCTATGTAAAGTGTTCAGCGGGCGCAGTAGAGGGCTCAGAAGCAAAGGAGCGACAAGGGGATTTTGGAGAGTACGTTTTTCTGAAATGGTTTTTGGGGGGCATGTTGCATTTAGGAAGCCCCTATGGTGCCAGAACAGCAAAAAAAAAAAAAAAAAAAAAAAAATACATGGCATACCATTTTGGAAACTAGACCCCTTGAGGAACGTAACAAGGAATAAAGTGAGCCTTAATACCCCACAGGTGTTTCACGACTTTTGCATATTTTAAAAAAAATAAAATTTCACTAAAATGTGTGTTTCCCCCCAAATTTCACATTTTTGCAAGGGTTAATAGCAGAAAAGACCCCCCAAAATTTGTAACCCCATCTCTTCTGAGTATGGAAATACCCCATGTGTGGACGTCAAGTGCTCTGCTGGCGCACTACAATGCTCAGAAGAGAAGGAGCGTCATTGAGCTTTTGGGGAAAAAAATTGTTTGGAATGGAAGTCAGGGGCCATGTGCGTTTACAAAGCCCCCCGTGGTGCCAGAACAGTGGAACCCCCCACATGTGACCCTATTTTGGAAACTACACCCCTCACAGAATTTAATAAGGGGTGCAGTGAGTATTTACACCCCACTGGCGTTTGACAGATCTTTGGAACAGTGGGCTGTGCAAATGAAAAATAAAATTTTTCATTTTCACTGACCACTGTTCCAAAAATCTGTCAGACACCTGTGGGGCGTAAATGCTCACTGCACCCCTTATTACATTACGTGAGCGGTGTAGTTTCCAAAATGGGATCACATGTGGGTATTTATTTTTTTGCGTTTCTGTCAGAACCGCTGTAAAATCAACCACCCCTGTGCAAATCACCAATTTAGACCTCAAATGTACATGGTGCACTCTCATTCCTGAGCCTTGTTGTGCGCCCGCAGAGCATTTTACACCCACATATGGGGTATTTCTGTAATCAGGAGAAATTGTAATACAAATTTTGGGGGTCTTTTTTTCCTTTTAACGCTTGTGAAAATAAAAAGTAAAGGGCAACACCAGCATGTTAATGTAATTATTTTTTTTTTTTTTTTTTTTTTTTACACTAACAAGCTGGTGTAGCACCAACTTTTCCTTTTCATAAGGGGTAAAAGGAGAAAAAGCCCCCCAATATTTGTAGTGCAATTTCTCCTGAGTACGGAGATACCCCATGTGTAGCCCTAAACTGTTTCCTTGAAATACGACAGGGCTCCGAAGTGAGAGAGAGCCATGCGCATTTGAGGACTAAATTAGGGATTGCATAGGGGTGGACATAGGGGTATTCTACGTCAGTGATTCCCAAACAGGGTGCCTCCAGCTGTTGCTAAATTCCCAGCATGCCTGGACAGTCAGTGGCTGTCCGGAAATGCTGGGAGTAGTTGTTTTGCAACAGCTGGAGGCTCCGTTTTGGAAACACTGCCATACAATACGTTTTTCATTTTTATTGGGGGGACAGTGTAAGGGGGTGTATATGTAGTGTTTTACTCTTTATTATGTGTTCGTGTAGTGTAGTGTTTTTAGGGTACATTCACACTGGCGGGTTACGGTGAGTTTCTCGCTAGAAGTTTGAGCTGCGGCGAAAAATTTGCCGCAGCCCAAACTTGAAGCAGGAAACTTACTGTAAGCCTGCCCGTGTGAATGTACCCTGTACGTTCACATGGGGGGGCAAATCTCCAGCTGTTTCAAAACTACAACTCCCAGTACTTTTGCAACAGCTGGAGACACACTGGTTGGAAAACCTTCAGTTAGATTCTCTTACCTAACAGTATTTTCCAACCAGTGTGCCTCCAGCTGTTGCAAAACTACAACTCCCAGCATGTACTGATCGCCGAAGGGCATGCTGGGAGATGTAGTTATGCAATAGCTGGAGGGATACAGTTTTAGAGAACACTGCAAATTGATCTCCAAAATGTGGTCCTCCAGCTGTTGCAAAACTACAATTCCCAGCATGCCCTGACAGCAAACAGTTGTTTGAGCATGCTGGGAGTTGTAGTTTTGCATCATCTGGAGGGCTACAGTTAGAGACCACTGTATAATTGTCTCAAACTGTACCCTCCAGATGTTGCTAGGCAACTCGCCGGCTTCCGTCGGATCCAGCCGCACGTCATCGCCGCCCACCGATCTCCGTCGCCCGCAGCCTCCGTCGCCCGCCCGGATCGGTAAGTGGATCTTCGTCGCCAGTCCCCGTCATTTCCTCGTCCTGCCCCGCCTATTGTGGGAAGGCAGGACGGGGAAAACGAGAGAAACCCCCGATCTGCTATTGGTGGTCGCGTCTAGACCACCAATAGCAGGGATAGGAGGGGTGGCAACCCTGCCACCTCACTCCTATCGCTTCAGGGGGATCATGGGTGTCTTAGACACCCGCGATCCCCCTTCTATTCCGGGTCACTATAGACCCGTAATGACCCGGAATCACAAGTGTGAATTCACTTGCGATTTGCCGCGATCGCCGACATGGGGGGGGGGGGGGGGGGTCTAATGACCC